>NC_054387.1:109850676-110168176 GCF_017654675.1 Xenopus laevis | reverse complement strand
ATTATCTATCTATCGATCTATATGTGTATCTATCTATTTATCTATCTATGTAACTATTGCTATCTATCTATCTATCTATCTATCTATCTATCTATCTATCTATCTATCTATCTATCTATCTATCTATCTAGCCTTTCATTTGCACTCTGTTCCTCCAGCTTGTGTTCGGCAGTGCTGTGTTTATGAGGGACGTGTTGGGGGAGGCACATAAATGTGATTTCGAGCCCCTTAGTGCTGTAACACTTGTGTGCGGGGTCTTTGAAAATATCCCTGTGAATCACAAGAAGCATTTGCAAGGAGTTTCTGCAGCCTCTGTTGTGAGTGTTCTTCTCTATATACTCAGCACCTTTCCTGAGGGGAAGAACCTGAAAGAAGTTCAGCCAGTAGACACACGTATTCACCGTCTGACAATTTCAATTATGCAAATGAATGACATTCCGGTTAATGAGAAGCACATGCTGTAGTAGCAACGTACATATGAAGCAGACATTTTTCTCCTGGCTTGATTGACTGAACTGCTGCCCAGCAAGAGACCAAGAAGAGAAGAGAAGAGAGAAGAAAAGAGAATTCTGCATGGCTGACAACTGAAGTCCAGTTTCCTTCTGTTTCACTTTGGCAGTTGTATATGTGTGTTACTGGCATTAAGCAATGCTCTCCTATGCCTTATTTCTTTCACTTTATCTCCCAATCAGTGAGTCGGTCAGTTTTGCTGTTCCAAGAGAAAGAATTGCAGCAATAATATGGTTTATGTATGAGGCAGTGCGGCATTAATGCACCAGGGGCTCACAGCTCAGACATGACAGACCTATCTTATGTGTCACACACCGGAACATTTACCCTACAATTACCTCTAAGTGCAAGGCAAGCGTGGGAATATTTGCCGGCTGCTTGATCTGTTTACCATTTAAGTGGCACAATAAACTGGCACTCGCAGCGAATGGAAAAAAAAATCATCCGGAATGGCTGAGCCTTAAAATAATGAATTATTATTATGCCACATTCACACAGACCCTTTCCCTCTTTCCATTGTACTGAATAACAGTGGCACACTGTAGGGAGATTAAAGGGGAGGTAAACCTTGTGTAGCAGTGTTGCTGCACCCAAATCTTTCTGGATTTCAACCTTCAACATTCATCAACTTATTATAAGGGCTGACAGCTTGCTGAGACTTGTAGTCTAGCCACTTTAGTGATGGTGGATACTTAAAGTGATAGTGACATATTTAGCAGTAAATGCTTCACTATGCCTTTAATAAGCTAACCTCACATTTATGTTGTGCTTGATTAGCTTCCCATATCGCCCATTACTGAACTGCGTCTGACTCAGAAACTCCTCTTGGGATGAGACTTACACTAAAGAGTGTTTATGTTTCAATACACTATAATCAACTTCAACCCCCCCCCTCGATAGCACGTACCTTTTCTGTAACAGCGCACAATCCTCCAGACACCTGCCTATTTAATATCCCATTTCCAATGAATGGAGATAATATGAAGTTGGCCTTCTGATAAGGATCCTTGAAATGACATCAGTGCAGTATAGGGTTATATTTACTAGGAACCCGGCAGTTTAAAGGGGTGCTTCACCTTCAAGTTAACGGTTAGTATGTTGTAAAATGACCAATCCTAAGCAACTTTTTAATTGGTCTTCATTATATTTTATTTATAGTTTTTTAAGAATTTGCCTTGTTTTTTTTACTCTTTCCAGCTTTCAAATGGGGGTCATTGACAAACAACAAATGTTCTGTAAGGCTACAAATGTATTGGTATTGCTACTTTTCATTACTGTACTTCTCTTTCTATTCAGGCCTCTCCAATTCAGATTCCAGTGACTTATTCAAAACAGTGCATGGTTACTAGGGTAATTGGTCAGGGCCGGGCCAGGCTGGCCGGTGCCCTGGGCAACACGCCTGGCCACCCCGCCCCCCCTCCACATGTGTGCCCATCCCAACCGTCACGATGGAGAGAGAGGAAAAGAAGAGAGGGGGAGGGAGGAGCGACAGAGGGGATTGATGACGACGGAGGGGCGAGGAGGGAGGGGACAGTGATGTAGGGGAGGGTGACAGGAGGGAGAGCAACGGAGGGGGGAGTGACAGAGGGAAGGAAGGGGAGTAAGACTGAGGGGTGCGGAATAGGGGTAGGCAGAAGACAATTTGCAGCTGCCTCTTCTGCCTACCCCTAGTTCGAGGCCTGTAATTGGGACCCCAGCAAACTAAAGAGCTGCTACATAAAAAGTGAAATAACTCAAAAAAACACAAATAATAAAAAATTAAAACTGATTGCAAATTGTCTCAGAATAACACTCTCTACATCATACTAAAAGTTAATTTAAAAGTAAACAACCAATTTAACGATGTATTTTTTAGAATTTTAAAGGAAATTCCAGGAGCACTCAAGAAGACCCATGCATGTAGAGAACATGTGCTCTCCAAAGACATAGTCAGGGTTGGGCTGGATCCACTCCCTGTGCCACTCCCTTGCCTCCCCTACTGACCCTGATCGCCTAGAGTCTTGAAGGAAAAGAGGTACACGCAGGGTGGGGGGCCATTGGTTGGGGGTTGCACCTGGGACAAGGGGCTGTTGGAGGTGGGATTGTGTCTGGGGCGGTTGGCTGGGGGAGAGTGGGGGCCCTTGACACAGCAAACCAGTTGGACCCCCAGTCCAACGCTGTACATAGTGGCCTTATCAAACACAAGGGCCCAGTATATGGTGGACAATAATACAATTACTGCTTATGAACCACTCATTAATAGGCAACACATGATTCCCATTGACTTCAATAGAATACAAACACAGATTATATGTCTGGCTTTCTCTAACTTCTTTGGCACTGATGTAGAATCTATGTCGTTGGCAGGGAAAAGGTTCCTCATCATATAATATTAAATGTAGACTGTGTAGTTTGCTAGACCTGCTTTTTACTGTCACTCTAGCCTTGTCTGTTTCATCTTACTGGAATATGTACATTAGGACTGGGAATTAATTTCATGTAGTCTTGTGTGTCTGTGTAAGCCTCAGTATCACGTCTAGAGATATGGGTAGATTGCAGTTCTTAGGCACCAGCTTAAACATGTCAAACCTTTCCTGCACAGCCCATTAGAAATCTTCTCATTAACGGGAGCGATTCGATTTTGCCAACTGGACTGACAGCACATTTCTCTCAGCCGCTTTCATTCCTGGTGTCGATTAAAATGACTCCAAGCATCACGGCGGGCACACTACTGCACATAAGAAATGACAGGCGCACAATTAGTAAACGATGCTTGACTAATGGAGAATGCGTATTATGGTAATGTGAGACTGTGGGAGCTATAGGCCTTCCCTGCAACATGACAAATAAATCTCTTTCATTTACTAAGGGCTAGACTTCTGCACGCTATGATTAACAATATTGAACATACCCATTGAAATGACAGAAATGATATTGCAGTAATTATTAACAGCATGGCTGGGGTTGTTTCTTCCAATATTGGTAGACGTTTCCTTTCCACAAAACTCATTTCGGTATTGGTTTATTATTTCTTAGGATAAGCCATGTAGCGTTGGCATAATGAGCCACTTTAAAAAAAATGTACATTATTATGTTACTCAAATGCTGTTGTTTTCTGTCAAATTAATTTTAATGTGCATTAGCCAAGTTTTCCAGGTAATAGGTATATATAGGTATGGGACTGTTATCCCATGGATCCTAACTAAGATTTAATTAATCCTCATTAGGCAAAACAATTCTTTATTTAAAGGGGAGGTTCACCTTTAAGTTAACGTGTTGTATGTTATAGAATGGCCTATTCTAAAAAACTTTTCAATAGGTCTTTTTTCTTCTGACTCTTTCCAGCTTTTAAATGGGGGTCACTGTCCCCCATCTAAAAAACAAATGTTCTTGAAGGCTGCAAATGTATTGTTATTGCCACTTTTTATTACTCATCTTTCTATTCAGACCTCTCGTATTCATATTCCAGTCTTTTATTCAAATCAATGCATGGTTGCTAGGGTCATTTGAATCCTAGCAACCAGATCGCTGAAATTGCAAACTGGAGAGCTGCTAAAAAAAGCTAAATAACTCACAAAACACTAATAGTAAAAAATGAAAATCAAAAATTAAATAAACCTAGGATTGTTTTTTTTGTATTCGTGCTTTGCTAAAAGTGAGGTTTTTTTAGTATTCATGCAGCTTATTTGGGATCAGACAGGAGGTAGTGGAGGCTGTTTTATTGTTACAAAGAAAAAGGCAATCATTTCTAAAAATCACTTACAATGGATTCTGAAGGAGATGGCTGGATTTATAGATAAAGGATTTCCCACCCAGACTCATTAGTCACACAATGACAGTATGAGCCTATAGTGGTAGAGGGAATAACAGAACCTTGGAAGGGAGAGTCCACCATCAGGAGCATTCGGGGGGTACTGCAGCCAGGGTTTGGTGTATATTATAGGGGTTTGGCAAAACTAAAGAGAGGCCATGGTGGATCAAGGGTTTGACCATGTATGCCAGGGGCATTTTTTCTGTTGGGGCCCCCATTTTTTTTTGTTGGTGGATCCTGCCATCAAGAGCCCAGTTGACCAGCGGGCTAATAATTGGGGTCCTCTAGGGGATGGGCCCTGCTAACTTAGACGCATGAAGTCCCAGTTTTATTGGAAAGGTGACTGTCTGTCACTGTAATACAGTGATCCCAACCAGTGGCTCATGAGCAACATGTTACGTGGCTCTCAGTGGCCTCACAGCAGGTGCTTCATTTTGAATTCCTGGCTGTGTGCTGCCAAATAGAGCCTCCTGTAGGCTGCCAATCGATAAGGGGCTACCAATAGCCAATCACATTCCATATTTGGCACCCCCCAGGAACTTTTTCCATGCCAGTGTTGCTCTCCAGCACTTTTTATATTTGAATGTGGCTCACAGGTAAAAAAAAAAGGATCCCTGCTGTAAGATAACAGGTAATGTAGGGTGAGATGGTGGGTGGGGTTCAAACACGGTGATAAAACCCTACACGGAAGCCATTTTTCAATTCATTATTGCTATGGGTTACTGCCAGGTGGCAATTTGTCCAGTTTATTTAAATAAGCCCCAGGATCGTAGAGCAGAAAGAAGACATGTATATCAGTGGCATAACCACAGAATACTTTTTTTTAAATGCTTTCAGACCCCACTGTTTGGGACAAATACACTAGAAACCTATCCAGGCCCGGATTTACATAGTGGGCGCCCCTAGGCCCACTGCCGTTCATCGCCCCTGTCCCCTCTCCTTTATTCTTGCAAATTTTCATCATCTGGACTGGAGCAATGGGGATTGGCGCACAGGAAATTTCAAAAATGATTGTATCTCCAGTGCATCACCAGTGTTTTTAACCAATGTGGGTGTGGTTGGGCAGCATATTAGAGGGAAAATTGTGGAAGCACTCAAGGCTAAATCAAAATATATTTAAATATAATGGAAGTGCTACTTACTATGCACTTCCCTGGGCCCCTGTCTCACAAACAATTCAGTATAAATGCAAGTGCATGTGTTTACAAAACAGGGGTTTTTAGTTACCAAAGTTATGATCATAAAATTGAAAAGCCACCATACCACGTCAAGGTAAACCCCATATGGTGGTCCCTAACTTATTTTAAAAAGAAAAATTTCTCTGCATGATAGCATTACCTGTGTTCAGTGTGTATTGAGCATTGGTTTCAATTTGAAGGCTGAATCCTCCCCCGCCAGTAAAGGCTTTTAAGAGAGAGGGATTGCCCAAACCAACGCCCACATTTAAAAGCGTAGGACCACCAATAGTTTTAAAGGGTGGGTATGGGGTGCTATTGAAAAACCACATGAAGCTATGCCACAGCTTCAGGCCAATATACTATATTAGAGGGAGAATTGTGGAAGCACTCAAGGCTAAATCAAAATATATTTAAATATAATGGAAGTGCTACTTACAATGCACTTCCCTGGGCCCTTGTCTCACAAACAATTGTGATTGGGCAGCATGCCGCCCCCCTAAAATCCTGCCGCCCTAGGCCCGGGCTTAGGTGGCCTTTCCACAAATCCGGGTCTGAACCTATCGCTTCTTTAAAAGTGTCAGCACTAAGTGTCACCAGGACTGTTCATTTCCTTGCCATTCAGACAGTATGTTTTTGGCGCTACCAGAGGATCAGTTACTCAGCATAATGAATAAGTGATGTCTGTTGAAGATAGCCATGTACAGACTAGACACACTAAAAGCATCAAAGCATCAATAAATCAGGCCGTTGTATTATATTGGCGCGGCAAATATTTCATGCGATTTTCCCCTATTACTAAGTGTATCCATCATGCATTATATCTGAAACACATTAACCTTTTCAGAGGTACAAGCACAACACATCCTTGGAGGTTTCACTGATGAAGGTTATGGGATCATTAACTGAACTGCACACTAATCCAATACGTCACACTGACTATTTTGCCAGCCGATTACTCATTTATCTACTTGGAACTTCAGGATCCATTTCCATGGCTCTTCTCAGTCTCCTGAGAGGCAACAATGCAGAATATAAAGTGCTGAGCAGGTATATAGTGCCCTTCCCCTTTGGCTGAATAGCAACCCATGTTGGTGGTGCCCAGTAAAATTCCTTTAGTCTCCATTGTACAGACTGAATCCTAAATATCTGCTCTGTTTTTCCAGCTAAAGAATTCTGTTCTTCGAGAGATCATGGTGTAGGGAATATGGTGGATAATTCTTGCTGCATGGCCCTCCGACCATGAATGAATTCTAGGCTATCAGATAGAGAAATGGAATCTCTTGCTGGAAACTTTGCCTGTGCACCTGGATAAAGGTTAACTATAAAATTAAAACAAAAATATAATGAAGCCCAATTGAAAAGTTTTGTAGAACTGGCCTTTCAAAAGCATACAAAAAGTTAACTTAAAGGCGAACCACCGCTTTGTTGAATTTTTTTTTATCTCCTTCTCATTTAACACTTTTAGTTTCCTACCCACTTTTCAACCCCCTGTTCTTCTTCTATCTCTCATTCTTCTATGGTGTATTATCTTGCCTCCATGCAATGTTTCTATTCCTGTTCTCATTTTCTCCCATATGCCCCCTCAGTGTCTCTCTCCCTTGCCTGGGTAGCTCTGTCAGAAGAAGTGATGAGTGAATCTGTCCCATTTCGCTTCGTCAAATCATTTGCGAAACTGTGAAAAAATTTGCAAAACAGCATTTTTATTTCTCACTCCAAATGCATTAAAGGGGACCCGTCACCCAAAAAAATTATTCCAAATCCTATTTTATCACATTAATCAAGCAAAAGTAACTTTAATTACTCAATATAAATTATTTGAATCTTGTTTCCTTCAGTCTGGGAATTCATAATTATAGCAAGCAGGAAGCAGCCATTTTGTGGACACTGTTATTAAGACTTGTATCATCTCAGAATCTTGTTTGTGCAACAGAATGGGGGACCTGATGTCCATCTCCATGACCTGGCTACACAATGGTGAAGAGAACAGGGGAATGTGGGGAGAGTAGTGACATCTAGGAAGTGCTGAATGGAAAGTGAAAGTAATTGCCTGCCCCCCCTCTATGCCTAAGACATAGAGGAGGGGCAGACAATATTTGATTGACAGCTGAGATGTTTAAATGAGCTTACAACAGCTATGAATGATTTAATAAAAAATAGAAATTGGATTTCATGTTTAATTTGAAAAGGACTTTTATCATACAGCTTTTTGTGTCTGGGTGACAGGTCCCCTTTAAAGTCAATGGATGTTTTTTCTTCTGGCTACTTTTTTGTCCTAATGCAAGTCAATGGGCGTTTTATCTTCTTTTCATCCTAATGCATTTTCTCTTAGGGGTGTTTTTTTCTCTGCAAATTATTCCACTGCAAATTTTTCGTGAAAAAATTTGCACATGGCGAAATGTGCAATTTCGCTGCAAATCCACAGCTGGTGAATAGATGTGCTCATCACTAGTCAGAAGCACAGTCATTAAGGTGCTGTGGGTGGCACTGCCTTTCCTTCACAAGGTCTTAAAGGGTTGGTTCACCTTTAAGTTAACTTTAAGTTTGTTTTAGAATGGTCAATGCTAAGCAACTTTTCAATTGCAAAAAAGGGGTGCACACCTAAGGCTAAATTTTAATATATTTAGGTACAATGGAAGTGCTCCTGATCCGGCCAGTCAATCAATGCACATTCCCTGATGCCCTGTCTAAGTAATTCAATAAATATGCAAGTGCGTGTATTTTAAAAACAGGGTTTTTTGTTACAAAGTTATGATCATAAAATTGATAAGCCACCATACCACGTCAAGGTAAACCCCACACGGTGGTCCCTAACTTGTTTACCTCTGGTCATAGTATAAAAGGTCTTTTACCTCTCTGCTTAGTAGCATTACTTGGAGTAAATATCTCCTGTGCCTTGGTTTCAACATGTGGGCTAAATCCTCCCCCGCCACCTGCTTATGCAACTTTTAAAAGGGAGAGATTGCCCAAACCAATGTTTTTTTAAAAAATGGGTCTTGGTTTGTGCAATCTCTCTCTCTCTCTCTCTCTCTCTCTCTCTCTCTCTCTCTCTCTCTCTCTCTCTCAAAAGCCGCAAAAGCTAGTGGCGGGGGATCATCTAGCCCTGTTTGAAACCAACACTCATGAGACACTTATTACATTCGCTGCACCTGCCACTAGGTAACACTTTTGAACAAACTTACACATATTACACCTATTACACTCCTTATTTAGCTTTCCCTTTCATTTCTTGTTCACACCTATACACACATCTACACACATACACAAGCGTGCAACTACACATATCATCAGTATCATTAGCACTTCCATTTTACCTAAATATAATAAAACTTAGCCTTAGATGTGCACCCACAACCCCCCTTTTTTAAACTTTTCAATTGGTTTTCATTATTTATTTTTTTATAATTTTATAGTTATTTGCCTTCTTCTTCTGACTCTTTCCAGCTTTCAAAGCGGCGTCGCTGGCCCCATTTATAGAAACACATGCTCTGTAAGGAAACAAATGTATTGCCATTGCTACTTTTTATGTCTGAACTTTCTGGTAAAATCCTCTACTATTCATATTCCAGTCTCTTATTCAAATCAATGAATGGTTGCTAGGGTAATTTGGACCCTAGCTACAAGATTGCTTAAAAGTGCAAATTGAAGAGCTGCTGAATAAAAATCTCAATAAATAAAAAACCTTAAATAATAAATAATGACAGCCCAATTGCAAATTGTCTCAGAATATACATCATACTAAAAGGTGAACAACTCCTTTAAGTTACCATTTAATATGTTATAGAATGGATAATTCTAAGCAACTGGTCTTCATTTCTTTTATAGTTTTTTAATTATTTGCTTAGGGCTCTTACTCACGAGCGGTTGTAGCTGCGCTCAGCCGCATGGGAGCGCAGGAATAGACGCATTACATTTTTTCCAATGGGGCTGTACTCACACAGGCGCCTGTAGGCGCCGAACGCAGATTGAGATTTTTCCTGCATCAAACCCACAAACTGCTGCGGAGGCACAGATCAAGAATACCAGGAATCCGGCACAGTTAACATTAATGTTCGGCTTTATTCACGCATGGGAAGGATAACAGTGGAGGGTGTACAATTCTAACGCGTTTCATACCCCATAGCTGAGATTTTTCCTGCATTCGGTGCCTACACGCGCCTGTGTGAGTACAGCCCCATTGGAAAAAATGTAATGCGTCTATTCCTGCGCTCCCTTGCGGCTGAACGCAGAAAAACGGAACGCAGGGGAGCGCAGCTACATCCGCTCGTGAGTAAGAGCCCTTAGTCTTTCCAGCTTTCAAATAGGGGTCACTGACCCATCTAAAAAAATAAATGCACTGTAAGGCTACACATTTATTGTTACTGCTTCTTTTTTTGTACATCTTTCTGTTCAGGCCTCTCCTATTTATGTCCCAGTATCTTATTCAAATCAATGAATGGTTGCTAGGGTAATTTAGACCCTAGCAACCAGATGGCTGGAATTGCAAACTGGAGAGCTGCTAAATAAAAAGCTAAATAATAAAAATGAAAACCAATTGCAAATTGTCTCAGAATATCACTCTCTACATCATACTAAAAAGTTAACTCAAAGGTGAACAACAGCTTTAAACCAGACAAACCTTAACAGCAGATGATTCAGGAAACAGCAATGGGTTAAATGCCTTTCTTTCATACAACGGGATGATCTGCACTGAAAATGGGCTCGAAATGAGCAATAGACTGACTGATCAAATACATGTTCCCAACTCACAGTGAAAGCAATGTATGTGTGTGTGTGATTTGTATGCACAGCGAACAGCTCGTTAGTGAATACCACCCATAAGGTGGGAGGATGTGAAACTGACATTTTATTATTGTACAGAATGTGCTTAAAGGCTCTTACTGACGAGCGGTTGAAGCTGCGCTCCCCTGCGTTACGTTTTTCTGCGTTCAGCCGCAGGGTGAGCGCAGGAATAGACGCATTAAGTTTTTTTCTATGGGGCTGTACTCACACAGGCGCGTGTAGGCGCCGAACGCAGGAAAAATGCAGCATGTTTCGTCTCAACTTGCGTTCGACGCCTACACGCGCCTGTGTACAGCCCCATTGAAAAAAACTTAATGCGTCTATTCCTGCGCTCCCCTGCGGCTGAACGCAGAAAAACGGAAACGCAGGGGAGCGGAGCTTCAACCACTCGTTTGTAAGAGCCCTTAGAAAATTTAACAGGCATTATAGGCCAATATAAATTTATACATTTCAGTGTTTTTTAGGATATTCTTGGAATTACTTTCCATCATGTAACATGTCCTGCATGCAGGGCCACTGGACAGGAGAAACCCTTTTATAAATATAATGCAATAGGATTTTATTAAATACCTGTATATGCCTATAGAACATCACCCTCCATACCAATATTCTAGTGTCTCTTGACTTTGTACTAAACTATGAATTTCTGAATGTACAGCGCAGTGGTTGAAAGGTTCAAAGGAAGGATGAGGATGAAGACTGATGACACCTATATATACTCAATAAAGACAGTCTTAATGCAAACGTCTTGCAATAAAAAATATTTGTTCTTTACTTGCCTGTTGCCTGCATATACTGTAGATACTGCCAACTCCTTTATATTGTGCTTGTGTCTCACAGATTTTCCTTTCCATTATTAGAAGCGCCCCAAATACCTCCCCCCGCTCCCAAATTAATAATGCATTTTCTTCCAGAGCTCTAAAACACAAATACATCTCTATTTGCTGATTCCTGAATAAGGGTTTGTCGAACTTTGTGTTCTCTTCTTTTATAGTCAGAAAAATGGTATAATTCTAAGTATCTGCGGTTGCTTTTAAAGGAGATATTTTGTGTAAAAAAATAAGAATGTACCAGTGTGTTATACTCATTTAGATATAGAAGAATTGTGTTTAAAAAAGTAGTGTTTCAGGCTGATTTATTGAATATTTCTGCAAAAACCCTAATAATCCCTCCCTTCTCTTCCACTTCCTGCTCCCTGAATTCCCAGGCTGTGCAGGGGAGCCGGCAGCTCTCAGCTCACTGTTCTGTAGGACAGGAACCAATCAGCAGCTAGCAGGACCTGATAGGGAACTGAAGTCTGTCTGTTCTTGTGTGACTGAAGGGCAGTGATTGGCTGTCCCCCTCCTACTGTGCTTCTGGCAATGACCACCCACCCCTCATTTGAAACACAGACAGGGACCAGAGAACATCTATAGGGAGCTCCAATAATGGGGCTATTTTTAAAGATAATATTAATTTTAAGCACCGTGTAAAAGCAACACCATATATTACTTATAATTACCTACAAAATTAGTTTTTTTCATTTATCCTATATATCTCAGCTGGGAATGAGAAACAATACAAAAAATGTAGTAGTAGGGAGACTTCTGGGAACTGAGTGTTTTTTTGGGGGGGGGTGGAGGTTGAGTCAAATTCATTGTAAGTAATGGCTGGTATTTAATTTATTGGCAGTACTAGGTTTTAGTTATACTAAACTACCACTCCCAGCATCCTCCTCTATACTGAACCACACCGTAGAGTTATGAAAAGGCAGCCTTTATTGCAAATTCTTTAACCATACAAATTTGGAATTTGTATGGCTAAAGGATTTGAGATAAAGACTGCCATTTTATAACTTTATGGTGTGGTTCAGTATAGAGGAGGATGCTGGGAGTGATAGTTTAGAATCAGTTTTGATACCTCCTATGAACCCGTCACCCATTAATTAACAATTAGGGATGCACGGAATCCAGGATTCGGTTTGGGATTCAGCCAGGATTCAGCCCTTTTCCACAGGATTCGGATTCGGCCGAATCCTTGTGCCTGGCAGAACCGAATCTGAATCTTAATTTGCATATGTAAATTAGGAGTGGGTAGGGAAATCACATGACTCCATCACAAAAGAAGAATTTTTTCCACTTTTTTCTTCCCTGCCCCTAATTTGCATATGCAAATTAGGATTCAGATTCGGGTTTGGTATTCGGCCAAATCTTTCACCAAGCATTCAGGGATTCGGCAGAATCCCAAATAGTGGATTCGGTGCATCCCTATTAACAATATAAAAGCTACTTTGTTAGCTAAATTGAAGGTATGGGTGTAGTATAATCAGGGTGATTGCTCCACGATTGTATCTTGGTTTTAGTTACCCTTTGCCTAGATGGACAGGGGCAAAGAGTTATAATGAAGAGCAAGCTGTGATGTAAAGGCACTGGCAGGTTTCAGTAAGATCCATAAAAGGAATTTGGATGCATATTTACATGACATGCCAAAACTGCCTTGTATCAAGCCGTGTGGGAAGATTCACAATGCAATTAACAGATGCCAGTTTTTTTTTTCAATCTGCTATATTTATGCTCATATCTGTACCCTATTACAATTTAAGATGCTTGAAAGAAAAGATCTTTTGTTCTATTTTGTAAGCAGGAAGCTTCTCCTGGTCTCCTGTTGTATAGCTATTGTCAAACACTATGCTAGGTGCAAATGCCTCAGTACATCTTATATCATTTTCTATTTTCCAAAAAACACAATAAAGCCTTTTTACGTGGAGCAGATTCCAACCTATACAGAATACAGGTACAAGATCCATTATTTGGAAAAAACATGGTATTTCGAAAGCTCCAAATTACAGAAAGGCCATCTCCCATAGATAATAATGCGTTTAGAAATGATACAGTAATAAAACAATACCTTGTAATTGATCCCAACTAAGATATAAATAACCCTTATTGGATGTAAAAAAATCCTATTGGGTTAATTTTATGTTCATAAGACAAAGTATGGAGATCCAAATAATGGAAAGACCCGTTATCCAGAGAACCCCAGGTCCCGAGAATTCTGGATAACAGGTCCCATACCTGTACCGGCTTACAAAGTAGCAGTAGCTGCTGTATTTTCTACTCATGTTCTACCCCATGTTGCTAGCCAGGGGTTTGTTCTCCTGGTATGTCCCTTTGATTTTGAAAAATGAAGATGACCACCTAATGGTTTTGCCTTCTTGAAATGCTCTCATGTATTATCATTGAAGCAACACAATGTATTTTATTTTTCAATCAGTGTTGCATTATGTGCATGGTTAAAGTAAACTGCATGGAAATAGAAGCTATTCTAGCCCCACACTATTGAATTTTCATATCTCTTTTAAGCTCCTTGCAACTGCCACTAAAATCCCAGGTTTCTCCAGAGGGGTTCAGCTCCTCGTTTTGTGTGTGTGTTTATCAAGTATCCTGAACCCCATTATGTTCTGGACTTAGAAGATGGGAACCTATTCATAAATTGTACTTCTTCTTTAAATGTAATTTGCCTATAGAGGGATTTTCATTTAAGGGGGACCTTTGTGAAAATGAAAATTTAATACAAGATTCCTCATAATGATTTAAGAAAGGTTCTAAATACAATCAATTACAAATTCGATACCATTTATGATATAATCAAGTTTATCTTCACTATTCAGCATCTGTTTCTCTTCATTCTGTTTTCATGCAGGAGTTGGGTGTCAGCTAATTATTGACAGTTAGATCCAATATATCTTATAGGGGGGCTCCTTTTGCCTAGAAGATGTATTAGAGCTCACTCTATTGAAATCACCAGAAATACTGTCTCTCTACATGCAGAATTTGTGCAAAAGGCAGTTATCTTTTTAGATTTTGTTTGTACTGAATCAGTTATTAGAATGAGCTCTAATTCATCTGCTAGGAAAGGAAGCCCCCCTATAAAATATATTGGATCTAACTGGCAATGAATATCTGACACCCAACTGCTGCATGAAGACAGAATGAAGAGAAACAGATGCTGAGGGAGGAATAGTGAACATAAATGTGATTATTTCAGAAACGATACAGAATTTTTAATTGATTGTATTTAGAATTGTTTTTATTTCAATATGATGAAGCTTATATTAAATTTTCAGGATAGTTCCCCTTTAAAGACTGCGTATATTTGAATATTTATTCATGTTATGTTAGTTATTATGTCCCCATTAATTAGTGATGGGCGAATTTGTCTCATTTCGATTAGAATTTTGACACCCGCATCAATTTTGATGCCCGCATCAATTCTGTCGATTGCGTCAATTTTGATTCTGGCGTTAAAGTCAATGGGTGTTCCAAATAATGTTGACGCGCAACGGTTTTGACGCCTTCCGACGCATGTCCAAAATTTTTGGACGCCGGCGAATTTTCTGCGGTTTCACAAGTTCATTCGCTGACGGCGAAATACGGAAATTTACTGCGATTTCTTGTCTGGCGAATTTATTCACTCGCCACTATTGCATATACATAGTGTAAGGTTTTGGATCAACCCACAGACAGGACATAAAGTGTATCTTGTATTGTAGGATAGTATAATGATAGTATATAATGATAGCATAATGACATTTATCCCAACCTTTCCATTATACTGTATGTAGTCTACAGAAGAGAAAAAAGGAAAGGGAGTTGCCATTGGTTTAAACCAAGTGTTATGCCTTTTCTTTTTGTTAGATACATCTAAAAGTCTAAAAGTCTGCAATAGGATTGAAGGAAATTAATAATTCTAAACATTTATTCATCTCCATCGTTTTTAGAATGTTGATTTGTATTTTAAAGCATTTCTTTAAGCTCCCCTGACCCCTGTCCCTGGGAAGTGGGTAAGTGCAGTAAAACAAGATGTTGCCTCCAGAGGAGAGAACATTAAACAGCTGCTGCCATTGAGACGCTTTCTCAGTTGTTCTTGTGATGTGTGTGTTTTTGTGAGTCAACAGGTGAGATCAGGAAAGGCTCCCCAGGCTCTCATCACACATTGTACACTACAACAAACGTCTTTAATACTCATCAAGGTCTTTCATGTTCCAGCCAATGGGCTCCACTCCTCCTTTCACACCCACCGGCCGCAAAATCATTCTCCACTTATACACGACCCCTCTGCTGCCTCTCACATGGGACGAGATGACGTCTGAATGGGCGAGATGAGCTGCCAATCAAGACACGCCTGCCCGCGCTGTTGCTTTAAGAAGAGCCGGTGAGATAAACGCCGGCAGTGCGAGCGCTGTCAGATCGCTGAGAACAGCCAGGGGGAGCGTCTCACGGTTATTGCCTCACAACAGAGGGTGGAAGGTTTCAGTGAGCGGCTCTACTCCGCAACTTTAAGGTGGGAAGCTCCAGCTTGGGACAAATTAGTTCTCAGGATTGTACTTTGATTGTTGAGGCGCTTTTTTGTTTGCGTTTGGTCTCTTTGGTTGGAAGTTTTTCTTTTGGAGACAATGATTGCCCTGCTCGCTGGCGTCGCTTGTCTGCTGGCCCTTGTCAATGGCAACAGCGTGAAGACGCAGGAGAGCGCATCAGAGCGCTTTGTTTGCACCGTTATCCCCGCCGATGCCAACACGGGCTGCCCTATGGCGCACGAGGCGCTGTCCCAGGAAGATGCGCTGCGCTCCACCGTGTTCCAATTGCGGGAGACCATCCTCCAGCAGAAAGAGACCATCGGCAACCAAAAAGAGACGATCCGGGAGTTGACGGCCAAACTAACCCGGTGTGAAAGCCTCTCCGAGGGGGACGGTAAGCACGGCTCTTGGAGGAAGGTGCCCGGCAAATCAGGGGGCAAAGACACCATGGGAGACTTACCCCGGGACCCGGGGCAGGTCATTGACCAACTCAGTCGCACCATGCAGTCGCTCAAGGACAGACTGGAGAATCTAGAGGTATTGATTGCTCCCTATACTGAGTATAAATGTGACTTATGTCCACGACCCTTAGTGCTAGACTTTTAATTCCTTTATACAGGATAGTGTAACGAGCAGGCAGTGGATCTATAGAATATAATGATGTGGTGAGAGCTGGGACTCAGGTATAAGGGGCTGCAGTGTGGAGAACAGAAAGGAGTTGATGCGCTCTCCGAGGTGCTGACATTTCATTCTAAGCTCCAGGCGTTCGGTTGTACTCATGAAATATTAACCAGGCTGCACTTCCCTATGTGCCCTCACACCCCAAAGTTCATGCGCTCCCCCTTCCATTCAAAGCTTGTCTAGTTCAAGTCGGTTATAATGTTACACAGACATCATATTGCCTATGTGCTCTAACTATATTAGATCTACAAAAGAATCGTGTTGCCTTTCCAATGTGATAACTTTCCATTCAAAGCTTGTGTGCATTCCATCCAGCAGCACTCTCCTAATTCATTGCAGGGGTTAATGATAGCACCCTTCTATGCATTGCAGGGGTTAATGATAGCATCTTCCTTTTCATTGCAGGGGTTAATGCTAACATCCTCTTATACATTTCATGGGTTAAGGCTAGCACCCTCCTATTCATTGATACAGGGGTTAATGCTAGCATCGTCCTATTCATTGATACAGGGGTTAATGCTAGCATCCTCCTATTCATTGATACAGGGGTTAATGCTAGCATCCTCCTATTCATCGCTTGGTTAAGGCTTGCACCCTCTTGCAGGGATTAATGCTAGCACCCTCATATTCATTGATGCAGTGGTTATTGCTAGCACCCTCTTATTCATTGATGCAGGGGTTAATGCTAGCACCCTCTTATTCATTGCAGGGCTTAAGGCTAGCCCTCCTATGCATTGATGCAGGAGTTAATGCTAGCACCCTCCTATTGATTACAATGGTTAATTCCAGCACCCTTCTATTCATTGATGCAGGGGTTAATGCTAGCACCTTCCTATTCCTTGATGAAGATGTTAATGCTAGCATCCTCCTATTCATTGCAGGGGTTAGTGCTAGCACCCTCCTATACATTTCAGGGGTTAATGCTAGCACCTTCCTATTCCTTGTTGTAGGAGTTAATGCTAGCACTCTCCTATTCATTGATGCAGGGGTTAATGCTAGCACCTTCCTATTCCTTGATGTAGGGGTTAATGCTAGCACCCTCCTATTCATTGATGCAGGGGTTAATTCTAGCACCCGCCTATTCATTGATGCAGGGGTTAATGCTAGAGAACTGGTTATGAAGGAAACTATGCGAGTAACTGTCCGTGGTGCTGAATCAAGAGCTGAGATTGCTGTGGATATTACATTATATTATAATTCCTGCCTAAATATAGGGCAGGTGTTTCAGACTTTCTGTGCTCAGTCCCTGTTAAGTGGGCTGTGTGGTAACCCCCCCACCCCCAGCTCATCACTAGGTTATGCAATTATAATGGTTAGAACAGTCACTTTGATGCAGATCAAGACATTTCATCCCCAAATCTCACCCTGCCTGACCTTTACTCTCCGTCCCCTTCCAATGCACTAAACCCCTATACTTTACTAATAACTGTTATAGGGCTGTATATGTATTTAGGGGCAACCTCACACATATCAGAACATATTTAAAAATCCCAGAAAATGTGTATTCAGATAGACACCGACTTGTGTTAAAGCAGGGGTGACTGCTCTAGGGCACATACACATTGGGACACATAGCATCAGTTGGGGAAGAAGTTGACAAGTGATAATGAATGTAGGAACATATGACAGCTGGACAAAAAGGCAACAGTGATATGTTACATGAGGGTTGCTCAAGCTGTGTGCTTCCCCTCATTGCTTCCTTATTGATGTACAGATCCCAGCACCCACTGAAAGCTTTCATGGGGTGCCGAGATCTGAAGTTCAACAACAGGTTAAAGGACCTTATCTGTAACTGCTCTCCTTCTGCAAACAACACATATAAGGTGGGTTATTGTAATAAATTCCAAATAACCATTTCAATTTCCTTTCCTGGGCACACCTTACTATGCACATACATTGTCTTTGGTTTGCTTAATGTCAACAAAGGAAAGAACTAATATCCAAAGTATATTCCAGTGATATCTATATATACACAGCTTTACATACACCATATGAAATACTAAAGCCTGTGCCCTTTATAAAACATACTAGTTATTACACGTGTATGTACTTAAATTGTTTTGTTGTCAGAGTTAAGCATCGGTTAATTAGTGCAAACAGCGGAAATGCTCATTCAAATATCACTAATGAACATTTTTGCTTTGCATGGTGCCTGTAGAAAATAATAAGGCAGGGATATTAAATGCCATTTGCATTCCCTGCTAATTCTGAGCCGGATCAATTATACCCCACGCTGAGCTCATCAATAATAATGTGTGTTTATGTTCCATAAATGGGCCATCTCTAGCAAATGACTTGCTGTGCTCTGCTCCAGATTCACTGGACAGTTAAAGTCTTTGGTGTCCGCTTGTTTTATTGCATGTGATATCCTTGCGATGTGTTTAAAATGAAGCAGACAAAGGCAATTTGGATAGCAAATGGGCATTGTAATTATCTGCAATCACAGAGACAATATTAATTTTGATAATGACATCACATTTATATAGGATTTAACTGACAGTTAGAAATGATTGCACCCCTCTGGCAGGGTTGTGAATAAAAAAAAAAAAATATATATATATATATATATATATATATATATATATATATATATATATATATATATATATATATATATATATATATATATATGAAATATAATAGCTACCATGGCCCTATGCAATTTTCTACCCACAATAGAATTTTATAATTTTTAATATCCCCTACCCTTATTTTCAACAAAGAGGAGGACAAAAAGTAATGGAAGGGCACCTTGTAGATGTCTTATTGATGTGTCTTCTTTGTTAAAGCATCAGCTGAGATCCAACGTGTCCTATTCAGCAATGCCTAATGACCTTCGAGAGATGCTTCAAAGGAGGCTGGGGGACTTGGAGCATCAGCTTTTAAATAAAGTGAATGAACTGGAAGACGAGAAGTCATTGCTACATAACGAGAGCACAGCTCACAGGCACAAGACGGAGTCAACCCTCACTGCTCTATTAGAAAGAGTTAATGAACTTGAGAAAGGTAATGAAGCAATCAAATATCTGCTGAAAATTAGCTACAAAGTCATCAGGCTTTGGATATTATAACAGATATGTATACACAGGTATAGGACCTGTTATCCAGAATGCTGGAGACCTGGGGTTTTCTGGATAAGGGATCTTTCCATAATTTGGATCTCCATACTTTGTCTTCTAAAAAAAATAATTTAAACATTAAATAAACTCAATAGAATTGTTTTGTCCAATAAAGTTTAATTAGGTCTTAGCTGGGATGAAGTACAAGGTACAGGTATGGGACCTGTTCTCCAGAATGCTTGTACATGGGGTTTTCCAGATAAGGGGTCTTTCCATAATTTGGATCGTGATACCTTAATTGTACTAGAAAATCATTTGAACATTACATAAACAAAAATCAATTATGGGGTAGCTGCTGTCTATACAGCGAGTACTGTGCACAGGTCCAATTAAACCAAGGTAAATATCAAAGACATGCACAGTTTCTCGCTTAAAAACATTTATTGGTGCATATTAACCACAAAAACTAACATGTCAATGTACAATTCACACACACCACAAAGCAGTGTCTCCCCCCCCAGTCTGCCTACCTGTTGTTAGCCACACCCTCCTGACGCGTTTCGCGCTATTGGGCGCTTCATCAGAGGAGGTGATGAAGCGCCCAATAGCGCGAAACGCGTCAGGAGGGTGTGGCTAACAACAGGTAGGCAGACTGGGGGGGAGACACTGCTTTGTGGTGTGTGTGAATTGTACATTGACATGTTAGTTTTTGTGGTTAATATGCACCAATAAATGTTTTTAAGCGAGAAACTGTGCATGTCTTTGATATGAACATTACATAAACCCAATAGGCTGGTTTTGCTTCCAATAAGGATTAATTATATCTTAGTTTGGATCAAGTACAAAGTACTGTTTTATTATTACAGAGAAAAAGGAAATCATTTAAAAAAAATAGAGTCTATGGGAGACGACCTTTTCATAATTCGGAGCTTTGCGGACAACGGGTTTCCAGATAAGAGATCCCAGATGACAAATCATTTTTAAAAATGGAGTCTATGGGAGATGGCCTTTCTGTAATGTGGAGCTTTCCGGATAACAGGTTTCCAGATAACAGATCTCATACCTTTATTATTTTATGATTACAGAGAAAAAGGAAATGGGTTTTAAAATGTTGAATTATTTGAATTATTTGATTAAAATGAAGTCTATAGGAGACACAATCGCATAATTCAGAGCTTTTTGTATAACAGGTTTCCGGGTTAATGGATCCCATACCTGTACATATAAGGCAAATGTATATGGTATCAATATGAGTGAAAACATAAGCAGCTTTGTAAATTCCCATCTACTATTGTCGCTCTGCGGCCATGTTAATGGAATGATCCAATTCATCCAGTTCCTCTATGAAGGACAACATGTTCCGTAATGTAAAACTAATACCAAAACAAGGAATAAGTACATTTATGGAAGAATTTTTGGAAGAGAGTTGCCTCTTTTTGCAGTAACCCATGATTCTACAATCAGCAGTGATGGGCGAATAAATTAGTCAGGCGTGAATTATTTCCACATTTTGCCGCCGGTTAATAAATTCACAAAACTGCGGCAAAGATTCACCGGTGAAAAATCCACGGCGTCAAATATATTTTGGCGCGCATCAGAATAGTTGCGTGTATAGAAATTGATGCTCATCAAAATAATTTTGATGTCCATTGACTTCAATGCGTTTTGCAAATTTTTCACCAAAGCGAAACTGACAAATTCGCCCATCGCTAACTATCAGTAATAACCTCCGTGCAAATTGTCTCAGTTGTCCAATAATTGGAAGGACTGGCAGGAAAGGCTTTAGTTACCACCTTTTGAAAATCAATAGTTTGAGATATTTTATAGCCACTATGGGTCGACTGTAGAGATCAGCAGCACAGAAAGGATTTGGCAGGTGAAGGTGGAATGGGGAATACGTGTAAATTTGTATCACTGAGCTGCACAGCTTTCTGTAACAATGGGAGGTAAGAATAAATGATGAGAAGGTTCTATTTTGCAGGTTTGATCCTCAAGGGGCTGTATGATTGCCAGTAGCAACAGAGAAACAAATTAATGGAAATTTATAACCAAGAAACTCGTTTAAAATCCCTGTTGACATACATGGGACTACTACATGTAACCTATGCAATTCATTGCAATGGCAGCTGAGCTGAGGCCTTAATAGCTGTACATTTCTGATATACATCAGACATGAGATTCAGATATTTTGTCTATCTATCTATCTATCTATCTATCTATCTATCTATCATCTATCTATCTATCTATCTATCATCTCTCTCTCGCTCTGTCTACCTAATGACATATCTCATCTATCTATCTATCTATCTATCTATCTATCTATCTCTCGCTCTGTCTACCTAATGACTTATATCTCATCTATCTATCTATCTATCTATCTATCTATCTATCTATCTATCTATCTATCATCTATCATCATCTGCTATCATCTATCTGTCTGTCAGTCATCTATCTATCTATCTATCTATCTATCTATCTATCTATCCCATGTCTGTCTATCTATCTATCTATCTATCTATCTATCTATCTATCTATCTATCTATCCCATGTCTGTCTATCCATTGAGGTGGTAGAAATAATGATTTTCATGCTGGTGGGCCTGTAGAGCTTTAACAACATTCAGCTGTTTAATTAATTGGATACGGGGTGATTAATTCATTTCATGGAGGAGGCCACATGGTGATAGAGACCTGCTTCTTTTGTCAACCCTGCAATATACAATATAAACTCATTTAACTGTAAGGGTCCCACTGTGCCTCCCAGGAATCTCTCTCTCCTGCTCCATGCCATCAGAAGCAATTAATGTGTTGTCATTTTCCTATTAAATGTGCTTCCAATCTGTCCATGAAATGTAATTTCTAATATTGTAAATGTAATTCACCTTTACACAAAGCCTTGATTTCACAATATTGAGAGTGCAAATTATATTGAGGGGGGGCTTTTTTTTCAGCTGGTTCGGGGAAGATAATCTAGTTGCCCTTTCCAAGTATGTCTTCAATGGGGAACAATTGCAGCATTTTAAAAAATCATATAACCCCCCTGATTAGTGATGGGCAAATTTGTCCTGTTTTGCTTCGCCATGAATTTCTGTAATAATAAAACAGTAGCTTGTACTTGATCCAAACTGAGATAAGATTCATTCTTATTGGAAGCAAAACCAGCCTATTGGGTTAATTTAATGTTTACATGATTTTCTAGTAGACTTAAGGTATGATCCAAATCATGGAAAGATCCAGAAAACCCCAAGTCCTGAGCATTCTGGATAACAGGTCCCATACCTGTATACACACACACATGTCTCAAAAAGCTGAAATAATAATATATCTCATTTTATCTCCAATCCTTCATCTAGGAAGCAGCACATTCAAGTCGCCAGATGATTTCAAAGTCTCCCTCCCACTCCGCACCAATTACTTGTACGGCAGGATTAAGAAGACTCTGCCTGAGCTCTATTCTTTCACTATCTGCATGTGGCTGAAGTCCAGCGCCTCGCCCGGAATTGGAACGCCATTTTCTTACGCTGTATCGGGCCAAGCCAATGAAATCGTACTAATTGAATGGGGCAACCATCCTATTGAGCTGCTAATTAACGACAAGGTACTAATGTATGCTTTTTCCCAAATACTGCATGGGTGTTTATTCTTAAAGGGTTAGTTCACCCTTTTGGTTAAATGTTAGAATGTTATAAAATGCTCAGTTCTAAGCATCTTTTAATTGATCTTCATTTTTTTATCTTTTTTGAAATAGTTTTTGCATTATTTGACCTCTTTCTCTGACTGATGGGGGTCACTGACCCCGGCAGGCAAAAGACTATTGCTCCGTAAGGCTGCAATTTTATGGTTATTACTACTTTTCATTACTTATCCTTTTATTTGGGACCTCTCTTATTCATATTCTCATTCAATCCACTGCCTGGTTGCTAGGATAAATAAGACCCAAGCAAGCAGACTGGCTGAAATTGCAAACTGGAAAACTGCCGAACAAAGAGCAAAATAATTAAAAATCCCAAATAATAATAAATGAAGACCAATTTGAAATATCTTGGAATATCACTCTCTGCACCATAACAAAAGTTAATTTGAAGGTGAACAACCACTTTACTTAAACTGTCATTTCTCAGTAAGAGCAGATCCCCATGTAGGTTTGTCTAGTATGTACAGAACACTTATTCTTGGCCTTTTCTTGTGACCTCACACGGAATTTTGGTGGTCTCTCTTGTAGGGATGCACCAAATCCAGGATTCAGTTCAGGATTTGGCCCTTTTCAGCAGGATTTGGATTCGGCCAAATCCTTCTGCCTGGCCGAACCGAATCCAAATCCTAATTTGCATATGCAAATTAGGGGCGGGAAGGAAATAACGTGACTTTTTGTCACAAAATAAGAAAGTAAAAAATGTTTCTCCTTCCACCCGTAATTTGCATATGCAAATTAGGATTTGGATTCAGTTCGGTATTCGGCCGAATCTTTCGCTAAGGATTCAGGGGTTAGGCCGAATCCAAAATAGTGGATTCAGTGCATCCCTACTAATAAAACAAGAAAAATACATTATGTATCACCTCAGATGCTTGTAATTAGAGTCAAAAGTGTGAGCAGCCCCCTAGATTTCAAATGCACTTGTTGATGAAACTTGCTAGACATCCGTCGGTAATACAGTTATTACAGTATAAAGCTCAATAACCCCATAATTACCAGGTAGGTGCCAGTGCCAACATCTTCCAACACCATGTCTCCAGTTTCTCATTAAAGGGTGCATCCGTGGCTCCAATAAAAAGAACTGTGGCCTTTGCGTATTAAATGGGGTTAATATAGATGTTGCAGTATCAGGGGCATAACAAGTACTCGCCAGGCCCCCCACCAAAACATTATTTTGAAGCAACAATTTCCAGCGTTCCCTGTAAGGTTTTGGCCAGACAGGCAGTTTGGAAATGGTCGTATAATGGCTGTGTACATCATTCTGTAGATTAAGATTGCCCAAAAAAACTGTCGTCAAATAATAACAATGTGGTTTATTGCTCTCAGACAGGGTATAATCCCAATTGGTTGCACCAAGCCCATGAGGTGTGGGCCGGCCCATTTGTACAGCACAGGACAAGCAGTGCTCCTTGTGTGTATAAATTAAGTCTCCCCTTAGCTTTGTTTACAGGATAAGGAGAGTGAACTGTATCATTTGGTTGCTATGTAGTGTTTGCACCACTGCTTATTAGACTTGTAAACATATAGTCCCAGGGTGTGTAGTAATAATGTTGCTAGGAGACTTACTATTCAGATAGACTGAAATTCAATGCTTGCCAGAGCACATACATAAAGATGTCGTGCTACTCAGTGCAACAGAAATGTACAACACAATTAGGGCTGCTGCCATAACAATGGGTCCAGCTGCTCTCACACAGACGCATTCATATCATCAAAGCTGCCTAGGTCAGGGCTAGTATGGTAATATTAACCTAGACAGATCAGTTCATGGAATATCAACAAGATCACCTTGATGGGTTTAAAAATTTTTTGTCACTTTCTAGTACAGGTTTGGGATCCGTAATCTGGAAACCTGTTATCTAGAAAGCATGGAATTAGGGGAAGGCCATCACCCATAGACTCCATTTACCCAAATAATTTTTAAAAATGATTTTCTCTGTAATAATAAAACAGTAGTTTGTACTTGATCCCAACTAAGATATAATTAATCCTTATTGGAAGCAAAACCAGCCTATAGGGTTTATTTATAGTGATGGCGAATGTATTCGCCAGGCGCCAATTCGACAAATTTTGACGCCAGTGACGGTTCTGTTTAAGACCGATTTAGAATTGTCGCCGGCATCAAAATCACAGTTTCGCAAATTTTTCACCGGTTTCACGAAATTCGTGGAGAAGCGAAACGGGACAAATTTTCCCATCACTATGTATTTAATGTTTACATGATTTTTTAGTAGACTTGAGGTGTGGAGAACCAAATTATGGAAGAATCCCTTCTAATCAAAACCCCAGCTTCCGAACATTGTGGATAATAGGTGTCATACCTGTAATACTGTTTTACCACCATTGGATTTTGGCCAGATATTAGTTGGGTAGACAGTGCTCAGAGCTAGTGATCAATGAATCTGTCCCATTTTGCTTCACCAAAAATTTGTGAAATGCCGAAAAAATTTGTGAAATGGTGAAAAATTTGCAAAACGCATTGAAGCCAATGGACATCAAAAATATTTTGACCCGTGAATATTTTCGACCCAAGTGCATTAAAGTCAATGGATGTCCTATTAATTTTGACGTGCGACTACTTTTATGCGCGCAACAATTTTTACACGCAGCAATTTTTTTCATTTGTGGGCGACGAAACACAGAATTTGACACGAATCCATGCCTGGCGAATAAATTCACCCATCACTACTGAGAGCACCATACACAAACAAGCAGTTACCCATGGCAACCAATCAGATGATTGCTTTCAGCGTTCAACCTGCAGCTGGCTGAAAAAAAGCTAATCACTGATTGGTTGCTGTGAGTTACTGACCAAGTGCATATTTGCCGGTGTTTATAAATGAGCCCCACTGACTTGGTCTGGAGGTGGCAGAGTCAACAGCTTGTATCACCCCCTGTATGGCTGGCTTTAGGCATGAGAGTTACCACATTAAGCTATTATAAATCCATAATTAGACTGGGTAATGTCCCTTGAATGCATGTGTTGGGTGAGTAGAAAGAGAAATGCAAACACTAAACCACTCTTTTGCGATTTACTGCTTGTTGGATACAGGTAGCTCAGCTCCCATTTACTATTGGCGATGGAAAGTGGCATCATATTGGCATCACATGGACAACAAGGGATGGAATCTGGGAAGCATTTCTAGATGGTGAAAAACTTGGCTCCGGGGAAAATCTTGCCCCATGGCACCCAATTAAACCAGGTGGAATCCTCATTCTGGGCCAGGAGCAGGTGAGTGAGCAGAATAATTGGCCTTTACATTTCTGATGCCAGTAAAGGCACATCAGCCCTTTCTATATATATATATATGACTTTGTTATCCCTCTATTAGACACCCTGGGGAGCAATGTGCCTTTTGTTTCAAGTAAACTATTGATCTGAACAAACTGCTGCTTTGAGATGAATGACCCGGCCAATGAAAATCATATTTCCACCTATAGGGAATACACTCTCACTGTAGGACAAAGTGTACTGTTTATTTTTAATCTAATTTTGCTTAATCTCCTTTTCAGCCAGCTTTAGGTTTTTTTTATATTAAAATTCAGCAAAAAATTGCACATAAAATGTACTCAATAGAGGTTGTGTTTGGGTATCTACGTTCAGAGCATTCATATCATTTGCTCGCTGTGTAATTAATTCTCTAACTATAATTAACTTTGTTTACAAAGGATTCCCGTAAATGAAAAAAAAAGTCTTTCTCCCAATTGAACAAACATGTTTTTGTACATATTTTCTCTGTTATTCCTGCCTGTGCTTTTAAAGCACATTGTAACTCACTAATATGGAGCCTTCGTAGGAAGATTAACGTTCTAATGTTCATATAAATCCTTATAAGAGGGCCCCACGTGATATTATATTCATCATTACCTGGAATGGCTCATCATTCACTCAATGCCATGATAATGTTGTGCCGTCCTAGAGAAACTCTATGTGTAATGGCAACATTGTCATGGTTAGAAGGCTTATACCTTGTTGAAATTGTAAAGTAAAGGAACCTTGCTTAAACATTTTTAGATTCATCTCAGAGCCATATAACCAAATTAGCAATATTTAACCTTCATCTCTAAACCATATGGACAGCCTTTCAGTTAAATCTAATTACCCACCTGCTAGGTTAGAGCCATGTAATCATCCTCTAAGGCAGGGATCCCCAACCTTTTGAACATGTTAGCAACATTCAGAAGAAAAGGGAGTTGGGGAGCAACACAAGCATGAAAAATGTTCTTGAGGTGCCAAATAAGTGTTGTTATTGGGCATTTGGTAGCCCCTATGTTGATTGTCAACCTACAGTACATTGAGGCTCTCAGGCAGTGCACCTGGTTTTTATACAACAAAACTTGCCTCCAAGCCTGAAATTCAAAAATAAGCACCTGCTTTGAGGTCAATGGAAGCAACATCCAAGGGTTTAGGGAGCATCATGTTGCTCATGAGCTACTGGTTGGGGATCACTGCTCTAAGGAGTAAACACAACAAAAGCTATATAACCACCTTCTCAACTAGGATAATGTCAATGATAAGGGGACTCTGCAACCAATGGGTATGGGGCAAGCAGAAAGAGGGGGCTGGTAATATCCTTCTCCTCCTCACATGTGCCCTACAAATTAAAAAGATTGTTGGTATATGGGGGGGGGTGTGGGGGTGTGGGAGCCTGCAGCATTAATAGTGGAGGGGCTGGGAAGCCCAAGTTAGTGCCCTGATAAATAATATAAATGTCAACTCCCCTAAAAACCATATAACCATCCAATGGTGAATAAACATTCTCACACATTTTGCTTTCAATAGCAATTCCATTTAAAGAAAATATTTTATTTCATTGTTCAAAAACGATTTACGGGTGGTATGCCCCTTTAATAGTTGAAGGCTTGGCTCTCCTTAAATCTACTGGGCATTTAAACTGTGGCATATGGGCTGCCTCATTGACAACATGTGACGTGAAAAAGAAAATCCTTTGTGACATTTGTTGAGACAAAGAGAGTGAGAAAACATTGATGCACAGGATAATCTTTTTTAAATGCATATTTATATATTTAATCAGGGAGGATTCGGCTTGATTTATTAGCTTTATCACACTACAAGCGCAGAAGAAAGACTAGTAACTTCCTTCCCAGTGAACATGTCCACCATAAAGTATAAGTGATATCAGTAGTAGAAATTAAACAAACAGGGTGATAAAAGGTGCAAAGCTTGCTACCGGTCTGTAACTCACAATAACCAATCATCTTGTAGGAGTATGAGGTCAGTTTAAAGGGGAAGGAAAGGCCCAATCGATGGGCAGTGCCAAATTTTAGGGCATTTCCCAGGCATTGTAATCACTTTCCTGATACCTGAGCTACTTGTGAGCTAGCAATCAATTCTCTTCCTCCTGCACTGTAGAGTGAAAAGCCAAACTTTAACAAAAAACAGCTTTTCCATTCTATTACACATGTCAGCCCCAGGATTTTGAAGCAGGCAGGAAGAGGATCACTCGCTCATATGTACTCTATATGGTCCTATTTCCATTAAAATGAAAATATAGGCCCTGGCCATGGTTTTTAAGCTATTAAAAGCATGCTGTTCAGTAAAATACAGAATACATTGGTTAATACATAGATGGATTCAGGTTTGTTCTTTGGCACAAAGCAAAAAGCTGATTTTGTAGGAATTTTACCAGTTTTCTCTTTTTGACCTTTTGTTCTTATATTTATTTATTTCTGTTTTGTTGCTTCTACAGGACACGGTTGGGGGTCGGTTTGATGCAACCCAAGCCTTTGTTGGAGAAATGAGTCAATTTAATATATGGGATCGTGTTCTGAAAGCAGAAGAAATTGTGAACATTTCAAACTGCTCCTACAATATGCCTGGCAACATCATACCGTGGGTTGATAACAATGTTGATGTCTTTGGAGGAGCCACTAAATTACCCCTGGAGCCTTGTGAAGAGCGCCTGTCCGAGTCATAGCTAAAACTAGAGATTCCCCCAAAGTGCCCTAATTTACTGAGACAATCTCTGTTGAATTTTTTGGTCCTACAATGCACTTATTTGCGCAAACACATTTTTAAAAACCCTCTAAGAAGCAGGCATGGTTGATGTGGGCTTTGTATTGCCATAGTGAAGCATACTACTAAACGTCTGTGTCTTTAGGGGTTGGATAAACAAGTTTCTATTTGCCATATAATAAAATAAACATGATCTGTAGGTTGCATACTGGCAATCAGACATTCAATAAGAAAAATAAGCAGGTACAGCTATACACATTTTTATCATTTGCCTGGCACTTGGAAATATTCAGTGTCACCACTGCTATTTCTTATAGAAAAATTTTTTTTGGATTGTGTTATTCATAGCACAATTTGTCCAAAATGATAAATGTGTGTATACATTAATTAAAGTTGAATAAATCCAGGCCTTTTATATCTTTTTGTTGGTATGCCTTGAGCGAGCAACCCATGGCCCTCAATATTCTGTTAAGTACAAGTACCAGCATCCCACTGGCCGCTCAAGGAACTAACCGAAAATTCTAAAAGCTTATTCTCCAGGCAACAAGCATTGTCACCCATAGCCAAACGTTCTGCTTTATAATCCAGCCTATTCTGATGTCTGTTACCCAACAGATTTAAGTTTATGTAATGCCTATTTATAACTAACTGAGTTGACTAGTTCTTCAAATTTCAGGACAACTAGTTCTACAGTGTGCCTGAGAAAGAGCCCTATCTGTCTCCAATGCATGTGGAATTATCAAAGGCACCAGGCTAAATCCTGCATCATACTTAGCTAATTTTTATGTATTTATTGACCTGAAACCTGGAGGACCCAGGTTTTTAACTATGGGTTTGCAGGTTTGGGTTGAGATTCTTATTCACAGGTGGGTTGATGGTGGGTCAAACTCTAAGCAGAGCTCGCTGTCAATAATGTAGTCAGACCAACTCCTGACCTCTAATAATGTCACCTCCCACCCATCTGTCTGTGATATCATTGCAAGGAGATGTGAAGGGTCTGGCTCATAAAATGACTCAGGGCTTAAAGGCTGGTTGCGCAGGATTTGGGAAGTAGCGGGTCAGGGTCAAAGACTGAAAATTTCTGCCCCACTCATCAGTAATAGCTAAAACAGTATAGGGGTAATTTACAAAGACCCTGGCAAGGGCATGGCCCTTAGTGGCCTTGCAGAGAACACTTCTTCCCTGATCTGGCAGTGCTTTGCACCTCATGGTGGATAAAAAAATATCATCCGGAACAGGTTGCAGAGCACAGCTCCAAGAGGCAAATGCCAGTCTTGTCCTTACTCCAGTATGTACAGGGTCCCATTATGACCTGCCACTACTCCCTATAGAGATAAGTAGGCGGACACCTACATATCTCATCCCACCTGCTCTTCATGAATACAGAGCAACCGAGCACAGGCAGCATTGTATTCATGGGGGCACTATGAGATGCTCTGAAATGGAGAGAATGAACCTCTGTAGAACAGGATGACTTTGTGCAAAGTGCAAAAAAAATTATGGATTGCATCCATTTTTTGAACATTGAATACTGCCGTCTTTGTAAATGACCCCTTACAACTCAATATTAGTAAATCACACAAGTCTGTTATTATCTCTATAATTAGTCACTTAGCAAACCCATAATATATGCACAGATGTATTATTTCTCCCAGCACAGGAATGGCCTTGAAACAAAATGGAAAATGAATCCAGTTTTCAGATTAAAACTGCACTTTCCATGAAGACAGATATCTATATATTATATTATATTACATATATCTTATTTATTCATTTTTTATGTTAAAAGGAGGCTGATCTTATCTGATAAGTGAAAATGCCCTCTCTGGAGACGGATAATAAAAAAATATCTTTTGTATGAATTTTTATTAACACTTTGCCAGCATAATTCTAAACATTAAGGGCAAGCTTCATATATACACTTGTAATTACACCCCAGTTGTGGTCTATAACTGCTTATCAATATGGAGTGATGTGAAATCTTAGTGATAATTACCCATTTTTTTAAAAATCCTTCAGTGGAGGACAGAAATGTCACAGAGCTTGTATTTTGCAGGGTATTTTGGTATAATGTTGTTTTATTGTTAGCTAAATGTTTTAAATTCATCCTAGTAAACATTTTCACACTCATTCAGGGGCTTAACATGTAACATCAAACACTGTTTTCAAGCTTTTTCCGGTGACTCTGCATGCAGTTAGTTGGGGGCACATATCACATAGGTGAATAAAAACAGATTTCTGTCCCATTCAGTTGATGCATCTCAGCCACAGTGAGTGCTATCCAGTATGGAAGCTCTCAATTGCTTACTGGGCAGAGTTATTATACATCTATAATTATCTCATAAAGGATAAAATCTTTTTATAACTGCAAAGCAATTATAATCAGTTTCAAGGCTACATTTATGTCTTAATATAGGGATGTCAAAAAGTCCCATTGTGGCTTTGCATGAGATTTTCATGGGGATCCACTGACTTCTTTGTTCTACCTCCTCATTTCATTATAAACCACATGTAATGGGAAATAACAGATAGTGATGGGCGAATTTGTCCCGTTGCCTGAAATTTGAGAAACGGCAAAAAATTTGAGAAACGCAAATTTTGACGGCCGCTTTAAAGTCAATGGGCGTCCGAATAATGTTGAAGCTCGACAGTTTGGGCACCCGCGACTTTTCCAGCGGACGTCCAATTTTTTTTGACAGCCGCCAATTTTCACTGCAGTTTCGTGAATGTATTCGCCAGCAGCGAAACGTGGAGATTCCCAGCAAATTTGCTCCTGCCGAATTTATTCGCCCATCACTAATAACGGATAATTGACCCAATACATGGAAAATGTTTAGAGCACCACCCTAACATACCACCTATAGCATGTGCTACAACTATAGTCCTGGCTGTGGCCTGGAGGACATCTAATGAAATAGGGGTATTATGTTTTCAGGTGCGAAATACTGCCATAGAGCTTCAGTACTTAAAGGTTGACTATAGACTAATACTTCCCAGCAAAATGATGCTGAATACAAGCAAATACCAAGGCTGACATATCTTTATGTAGATAGAAAACCTCGGTGGATGTCCTTCTTATATTCACATGGCAATGGACCGACTGCTGAAATATTTCGAGAACGTAATTGAGTGCTATATAGCTTTTTAAGTGTACGGGTCGACTATCCCTAGTATATGTCCAAACAATTGGAATTATAATTTGATTTGATTTAGATCAAAGAAGTCTGTGTGGTTGATGGGCAAATGGGTGGATGTTCTCTTGAGGGCTGCATGAAGGACATTGACTGGGTTATTTATTGGTTACCAACACCTGTCCAGGTTCCTTTATTAGTGACAGGGTCTGGGGGAAAAATATAATTTGCAGGGTCCAATTATATATAGAAAAATTAGATGGTCCAACCTATGGTCCTTCAGCTGGAGGTGCTGAGGGCTAAACATCATCAACAACTGAAGGGCTATAGGCTGTTAAACACTGCCACCATTTTGCCCTATAATACTGTATATTCCCCACTCATGATCTCTAGGGACCTGTGACAGTCCCTATTTAGGGTCCTTAAAGACAGTGCTGACTCCTGTAGATAAAGAATAATGTAACCTTTGACTTGCAGCCCAAAGAAAATTCTAACATTTTAACAGTCCAATTGTTTTATTGTTTTAAAAAAAGAGAGCGCTGATTAATATAAAACGTTATCTTAGAAGGTTTTCTATTTTCAATTCATTGTTATGATACTGTGACTGCGTTGTCTAGCTTCAAGCCCCAAATGCGACAGTAATAATAGCATGCAAATGATATACAATTAATTTGTACCATGTTTACATTAGTTTGGAAGAACTATTCTAAATATAGCAAAGCAGAAGATGGTCTGAAACGCCTAACAAAGAGGTGCAATACAATATTTGTCATTTTATACGATTCACAAATCTATTTATAAGCATTTTTATACCACAAGAGACTTTCAATAAATATATACACTTATACTAAAAGAATATATATATATATACATTTTATTTATAGCTATTCATCTTCGATACAAACATGGTACAAATATAATTATAAAGAATAAGCTTACCTTTACATAAATAGATGACGATCGCTTCAGTCATTTTTATTTTTTTGTCCTGTACTTTGACTTTCATATTCAGGTAAAAGATTTTTTGTTTCTGTATCAGAAAGACTATGGGCAATAGTAGGCTTTTATTAAGATTAATAGGGCAATTTGTTTTATTGCTGATATTTATGATGTTCATCAACAATAAATGTGATATTTTTGAGTTAATTGACATTTTAAGGCAATCTTTTGTATCATCCATTAAATAAAAATAATAGTTGCAGATACTTCACCTTCCAGCTTGTAAGTCAGAACATAGGTTTGAAAAGCATGTTTAAAATCTACAGGCATTGTTTGGAATGTGCTGCTTGGTATAATGGTTTGCAGAGTAAACTTATAAATGCAGAGACCAGCTCCTGTTAAATCATACCTAGCAATGTGTCAGGGACTGAATTGTGCAGCTGCTGGATACTCCTAAAGAGGAACAAGGCTTGAGCTTGTAAGGTTTGCAGTAGCACAACTTACTTGGGATGCTATTGAAGAACCTTTACTCATTGAGGTGCTTTGGTGGCAGCCCTTTGCACTCTATCTCTTGTAGCAAAAAAAAAAACATTTGTGGTTTTAGGATACAGATTACTAATGTTAAGGGTATATGGGTGTACCCACAGGTGATCTAGAGCAGTGGTTTCTAAGACTGGACCGCTAATGAGGCCTAGAGTGATGGTTAAAAGCTAGGGTGAAAGTTGGAGACAATGTCTATTTGCTCTCTTAGATATTCCTTATCTCTCATCTTCAAGGATAGTAAGAGTGCTATTTGGGATTAAGACTTATTTGCTGTTCTAGATATCCTTGGAAATATAGGAGGGTGTCTGATGTATGTGGCTTTGCTATGAGCTAAGGGGAGCCCAAAATAAAAAATAAACCTAAACTAAAGGAACTCTGTTCATTGATGTGTTTTGGTGGCAACCCCTTGCTCTATATCTCATGTAATAAAAGAAGACTTCAGGTCTTGGTATTCAGCTTACCACTGTTAAGGTGTATGTGTTCTCCATAGATGTTCTAGAGCAGTGGTTTCTAAACTGTAAGGATGCACTACTAGTCAGGCCTAGAGTGTTGGCTGGATGAAAGTTAGAGTAAAATTTAGAGACAATGTCTATTTGCTCTCTTAGATAGTCTTCATCTTTCATTTTTTTTGGATAATAAGAGTGATAGTTGGGGTTAAAACTAATTTGCTATCCTAGATATTCTTGGAAAGATAGGAGAATGACTGATAGAATAATGCTATTATATATATATCTGTAACCTTGCTATGAGCTAAGGGGAGCCCAGAATGAATGATGAGCCTAAATTGAAGGAACTCTGCTCATTGAGGTGTTTTGGTGGCAACCCTTTGCTCTATATCTCATGTAATAGAAGACTTCAGGTTACAGATTACCAACTGTAAGGTTATAAATGTATTTACCCCAGATGCTCTAGAGCAGTGGTTTCTAAACTGTAAGGCTGGGCTGCTAGTGAGGCCTAGAGTGGTGGCTGGCTGAAAGTTTGGGTCGATTTTGGAGACAATGTCTATTTGGTCTCTTACATTTTCCTGATTTCTTATCTTCAAGGATAATAAGAGTGATATTTGTGGTTAAGGCTGATTTGCTGTTCTAGGTATTTTTGAAAAGATAGGAGAATGGCTGATAGAATAGTGCATTCATATATCTGTAACCTTGATATGAGTTAAGGGAAGCCCAGAATAAATGATGAGTCTCAAAACGGTGCTCAAACCACCTGAAAATCTATGCTCTAGCGTAACCTCCCAGCTGCACAAAACAACCCCAAGAACACTCCTAGGTCCGTTTCCACAGGAAATTTCTGTTTTTTTAAATCTCATTTATTTTTGTTGCATGTTGGATTTAATTTAAAGACCATGGCCCTTTCTACAGGCAGATGTTATGTATGGCCGATAATATGTTTCATTTCTTAACATTTTTGTTACTGATTGTTAAGTTGTTGTTCTAAAGTGTTTTACTGATGTATTTTGTATTGCACTGTGATCTTTGCAATGGACTCCTTATCTTACTTTGTGTCTTATGGCTTTTAAAACTCACAGCTATAGATTTTCATGGAACCCACATTCAAGCGCAGCAGGGAAGCGAATATTTCATTTGTCCAAAAGTATTTCTTTTATCGTCGCGTTGACTACAACAGAGGTATACCTCGTTTGTAGAATCAGGTCAGAATGTTCAATTTATATTACTCTTTCAGATGTCTAATTAAAATGCAGTATCAGAGGATTGTGTCTTAATTGTGCTGCTAATTACACCCGAGTGTTTGTTACTTGTCTTACACGATGCTTTGGCCTATAAAATCTCAGTGGAAAGTAGAGACTGCTTGATTTCTTTTGTATAAGCTTCGTCCTGCCCCCCCTCCTTCCAATGTGTGTCTTACACATTCTCTTGCCTACATACACATCATATTAAATATTTATCCCCGAGCATGGGAACCCTCCAGTCATACGATTTCCCAGTAGTGATGGGCGAATTTATTCGCCAGGCGCGAATTTGCGGCGAATTTCGTCGACGTCAAAAAAAATTTTCAGAGAAAACAGACGCCAGCGCAAAAAACGGGCGCCGGCATCGAAAAAATTCGCTGTTTTGCGAATTTTTCGCCGTTTTCGCGGAATTAGCGAATTTTTCGGCGAAGCGAAATGGCGCAAATTCACCCATCACTATTTCCCAGTATTAACTATAGTTCTATCCCTACAGTAGGAGACAATGAGGCAAATTCACTAACCAGCAAAATTTCGCCAGCGCTGGCTTTGTGCATATCGCAACACTTCGCCAGGCGTAAATTCATCTGGACAACACTAATTCATGAAGATCCAAAGTTGCGGACAGGGTACCGCAACTTACCGAAATTACGCTCAGAAGTTCGAAGTTACGCTAGCATTGGCTAATTAGCATACGGTGTGCAGTTAAAGTACAATGGACGTATATGCTGCAGTAAATACATTACACTACACAAGGCAAGGGAACCTTTATAAAATTATATAAAGTTGTTATTATGCCCTACACATGAGCCCACAGTATAGTTTAGGTGCCATATGTTAGCAAATGTGGGGGGAAGGAGGGTACCCCAAAAAAAAAATGTACAATCTTTTTCAGTCTATCACCCTTTAAATAGGAAAAAACCGCCAGCGTTTTTTGGGAACTTTTTTTTAAGGAACTCCTATCTAGTCTATTGCACTTCGCCTGGTCTGAGGTGGCAAAGGCAAGTCTGGCGATAGAGCTAATGGTTAGTAAAATCAAAAACGTAGTGAATTTGCGTAGAAACACTTTCGCCTGACCGAAAATTCGCCTGGCGTTACAGTGCAAAGTTGCGCCAGAGTCTATCTCCTTTGCAAAATTACGCCTGCAAAATTACACCAGCTACGGTTAGTAAATCGGCGAAGTGCCAAAATGACATCACCAGCGTTAGTCACTTCGCCCTTTAGTATATTTCCCCCAATGAGATTGGCCTTGAAAACTTGTATAGAATTGAGTGTATGTATGTGTCTATAAGGATGCACAGAAACACAAGCACACACTTTCTTGCAATACCTATATAGGAAAGATTGTAAGAGAGAATCCAATGCATTTTTCCTCACTTGCCATTCAAGGATTTTGTCAGACTGTCTGTGCTTCACATGGCGGTGCCAGTATGTTGTTCAATGTTCTGAACCATTACCTGCTCTTATTTGTCTCACGCTGACTGAAGAAACTGGGAAAGTGTGTCATGTACAGGGCAACAATATTATATGTCTGAACTAGAGCATTTAAGAGCTTCAGTTTTCTAGATGTCTCACAAACCAATGATGAAGACTTTATAAAGACTGCTTCAATCTAAACAATAAGGGGGGGGGGGGAGAGTAAAAAAAATCATAAATGGAGACAAATTTCCCCAAATAAGAAAATAAATTTGCTTTTTGCAATGTAATATTCTTCATCGTTATTACATAGTGAATTTTTGCACAGCCTATCTATTTACCCAGTTTTTATTTTTATACTGGACAATTCCTTTAACCGCCATAAACATTCTACTGAAAAAATAAACAACAACCAAGTTAGCACCCAGATTTCTAAATAATGTGCAAGCCGTGATGCTGTTTGCTTCTCCAATGTGTTTTCAAACGGCATAACTTATGGGGCACCAATGTGTACGGCATGAAAAATGATGATAACTTGCAATCCACTAGGTGCAATTAAGTTGGTGCAACAAACATTGTGTCCTAGTTGTTGCACTTTATCAAGTCAGATGTTATTTCCAGTGCAACACTTCACCTGCATTTAATCGTGCTCAAATCTACTTCTCTGTTTTCTACTATTGAGTTAAATGCAGCTATGCAGTTTAAACAGTTGGAAAAAGCCTAGAAATGGAATCCCCACAACTAAATACTAGGCTGCCTAATACAATAATATATTGCTATATATATAGGTATGGAATCCATTATTCAGAAACCCATTATACAGAAAGCTCTGAATTACAGAAAGACCATCTCCCATAGACTCCATTATAATCAAATAATCATTTAAAAAAAAAAAAAAGATTTCCTTTTCTTCTGTAATAATAAAACAGGACCTTTTATTTGATCCCAACTAAGATGTAATTAATCCTAATTGGAAGCAAAATCAGTTTACTGTTGTTTTTTTTTTTAATGTTTACATGATTTTATAGTAGACTTAAGGTATGAAGATCCAAATTAGGGAAAGATCCTTTATCCGGAAAACCCCAAGCATTCTGGATAACAGGTCCAATACCTGTACATGCTTGGGGATTGCTAAAAGAATTGTGTTTTGCAGATCTCAGGATTCTAATGTATATTGGATAGTAGTTTAGAATTATATAAGCAACTGACTTGGCCAGGAGTGATCAAGTTGCAATATCAGTCAATATCTATCATTTAGTGAAAACTGGATACAGACCCACACAGCACTAATTAGAAATTAAATGAGAAAACCACCAGTCTCAGTGATTGTCTGACCTTTTGAGCCCTAGCCCCACTTTAAGGTCCAACCTTTGGTCAAGGTCCTCCTTAGCTAATGAAAAGGTTACAGATACAGGAAACTTTACTTTATCAGCCATAGTTATATAGCGGGGACACATTTATACATCATTTGTAGAGAATACACATCAGCAGGCCCGGATTTGCGGCAAGGCCGCATAGGCCCGGGCCTAGGGCGGCAAAAAATAGGGGCGGCATGCCACCCAGCTGCATTATGGGGACGTTCGCGTCCCCGTTCAACTACATCAGCTGCGCCGGCACGCCGGCTTGCTGGGAAGGCGGGCGCTAGGACCGCGCGGCCACCTTGTCGGACCGCGCGGCCTATGGGCGGCTGGAGAAGAAATCCGGCGCTGCACATCAGCCCCGGCCCCAGTGGATCATACAATGTAAGGTCCCTATCATATTCACACTGTGGTCAATTAAATCAGGACCAATGTCTGTGTTTCTGGAGTACGGAAGGAAAACCATGCAAACTCAGGAAGAACATAAAAACTCCTTCCAGGCTAGAATCAAACTCAGAACCCCAGCACTGCAAGGCAACAATACTACCCCCTGGATTACTTCCTCAATGGTTGAAAGGTCTGGCATATCCAGTACAGGTATAGGACCTGTTATCTAGAATGTTCGGGAATGGGGGTGGGTTCTAGATAACGGATCTATCCATAATTTGGGCCATCATACCTTGTCTACCAGTAAATCATGTAAAAATTAAATAAATCCAATAGGCTGGTTTTGCTTCCACTAAGGATTAATTATATCTTAGTTTGAATCAAGTACAAGCTACTGTTTTATCATTACAGAGAAGAAGGAAATCATTTGTACATTTTTTGGTTAAAATGGAGTTAATGGGATGCAGCCTTTCTGTAATTTGGAGCTTTCTAGATAACGGGTTTCTGGATAATGAATCCCATACCTGTATAGCAAATAAGCACTATCAAAAAATCTTCAAGTTTTCGGCAACACTAGGGGAGCAGTGTGGGAACCATTTATCTAACCTAAGAAGAATTTTTGGATTTTGTGTGTATAGGGCTTTATACACACAGGGGCCCATTTACTTAGCTCGAGTGAAGGAATAGAATAAAAAAAAACTTCGAATTTCGAATGTTTTTTTAGGCTACTTTGACCATCGAATGGGCTACTTCGACCTTCGACTTCAAATTGAACGATTCGAACTAAAAATCGTTCGACTATTTGACCATTCGGTAGTCGAAGTACTGTCTCTTTAAAAAAAAACTTTGACCCCCTAGGCTTTGCTATCTTTTTTTGGTCGAAGAAAAATCGTTCGATCGATGGATTAAAATCCTTCGAATCGAGCATTTTTCGTTCGATCGAACGAATTGCGGTAAATACTTCGACTTCGATATTCGAAGTCGAAGGATTTAACTTAGACAGACGAATATCGAGGGTTAATTAACCCTCGATATTCAACCATAAGTAAATTTGCCCCTTAGTCAAAATAAATCACTTAAGTGGAATCCCTAATTAACATATAAAAGCCAATTAAAAATTGAGCTTCCAGAGGATTTACAAGAGAAAAAAATTAATATGCTAAGTAAAAAATCAAGTGTGTGGCCTTGGAAGTGTTGTATAGACTTAACAGCTTGTGTTCTGTTGTGTTCTGTTCTGCAGAAGCCGGGGAACTTAATGAGTTTGCCTCGGAAGGCTAACAAGATTCAGTAAATAACTGCAGCTTTAGTAAATCAAGCTGTTGTCCTGATTTACTGAAATAGCAATAGAAAAATCAATATAAATATATCATGTTTGCTGTGCTCGGGAAACAAATTGATCAATCAAGAGTCCCCATGCTATTTATCTTCTCCGCGTGGAATATCTGGCGCTAACCAGGATGATAATGCACTGCTTTGCTTCCATAGACATATTGCTTGGGTTACAGATACACATCCCCTTCCTTCAAAGTGACAGCGGCTTGTTTTTAATTATATTACATAAAGCGGGTGAAGTGCATGTCCTCAGAAATCTCAAATGAGTTTAATTTCGATCAAACAAGACCTGACATTGGCGGGTAAAAGAGGACAGGTTTATGGAACAGCCGGAAGCCTTGCCTTGAAATCAGTAAAGCACAAAGTCCTCGTAGGTGTTTTTCTATTGTCATTTATTATAAACATAAATTCTAAACATTTGCTTGATATGTGAGGGCCCATCATGACTTGGTAGGTGTGTAAGATACAATATCCATGAGTAGATATTGCCAGAAATCTTGTATTTATGAAGAGTCTGTATCTAAAACAATGACGTTGGTCACAATGGTCGCAGTCTATCTATCTATCTATCTATCTATCTATCTATCTATCTATCTATCTATCTATCTATCATATATCTATCTATCATCTATCTATCTATCTATCTATCTATCTATCTATCTACAGTATCTATCTATCTATCTATTTATCTATCTATCTATCTATCCTCCGTTTGTCTATCTTTTATCTATCTTTCTGTCTGTCTTTCTATGTATAAACCTTACATCTCTCTATTTGTCTATCAATTATCTATCTGTATATATCTGTCTGTCTGTCTATCTGTCTGTATATCTATATAGCTGTCTGTTTATCTGTGTATCTATCTGTCTCTCTAACAATATCATCTGTTTATGTTATGAAAAAGCAGTGAATTGGTCATCATATCATGTCGATGATAGAACTTGAGCTGTGGATTCAGCAGCCATATTATAAATATACATTTATTTAATATACAAATAAAAATTTGACCTAACTCCCAAACACAATTTTGCCTAACTTACTATAAACTTAAGGGAAAATGTATTGACATTGTGCGACTTTTTCGAATTTTCACTCAAAACACTTGTCTTTTCCAGTTGTCTCCAGAAACCCTAGGCTTTTTCGTATTTTCGTACGAAAGTCAGCGTCAAACAGCCCAAAACCCAAAAACATCATGAAGGCAAAAAAACATCTTCCAATTGTAAAAAGCACATCTGCTATTGACTTTTTCATGAGTTTGACAGGTTATAGCTGGAGTATTTTTGGATTTGAATTTTAAGCAGCTTGGAGCATAATAAATCTCAAGAAATTCTAGTTCTTTTCTCCTCTAAAAATTCAGCCCCTAAGTGTCTACACTCAATTAGGTCTGTGAACATGGGGTACACAGTCACGGTTTTATTTTATATATACAGGAATAGGACCCCTTATCCAGAAAGCTCAGAATTATGGGAAGACCATCTCCCATAGTGGCAGATTCACTAAGTGCCGAATTTGCACTAGCGTCCACTTCGCTCACATTGCAACACTTCGCCAGGCGTAGGTTCGCCAGGACAACACTAATTCACTAAAATCCAAAGTTGCGTCCAGGGTGCTGAACGCTGGCGAAGTAGCGCTAGCATTACTGTGGCAAGCGAAGCACTAGCGTTGGTTAATTTGCATATGGCAGGACGTTAAAGTTGAATGGGTGTATATGTTGCAGCAAATACATTACACTACACAAGCCTGGGAAACCTTATAAAATAAAATAGAGTTGTTATAGTGCCCTACACATGAGCCAGTGTATAGTTTAGGTGCCATATGTTAGGAAATGTAGGGGGGAAGCCAGGTACCCCAGAAAAAATTTACGATCTTTTGCAGCCTGAAAAATTGAAAAGTTGGTAGCGTTTTTTTGCGACTTAGAAAAATGTTCAACTATTTTTTGAGGAAGTCCAAATCTACTCTATTGCACTTTGCCTGGTCTGAGGTGGCGAAGGCAAGCCTGGCGCAAGAGTTACGTTCAGTAAAATCCGCATCTTAGTGAATTTGCGTAGTTCGACAGAGTGCAACTTCGCCAGGTGTAAGGGAGCGAATTACCGCTAGAGTCTATTTCCTTCTCTAGCAAAGTTACGCCAGCTAAGTAAATCGGCGAAGTAACGAAATGATGTCACGCTAGTGAATTTTCTCTAACATTAGTCACTTCGCCTTTTAGTAAATCTGCCCCATAGACTCAATTTTAAAAAAAAAATTATTTCCTTTTTCTCTGTAATAATAGAACAAGTATCTTGTACTTGATGGTAATTAAGCTGAACAAATCCTTATTGATGGCAAAACCATCTTGTTGGGTTTATCAGTTAGTGGGAGGTCACTAATGGAAGACCTGTGCCTGATGAAGGCTCTGCAACTGAGACAAAATGTTGTTTCTTTCTACTGAGAGACAATCTTTATTCTATATACATTTGGTTTTGGCTCCCAAGTGCTATTTACTTCATAAGTCTGAGTGCACCACCTGGATTATATATATGTACTATCAAAAAGCTTGCAATAAACAAGACACTCAAGTGAGAGTCGTGGTTTTGTGTTGAAGTCACTAAATGGCAAGCAAGTGGTCTACCTTTAACCATTATTTGCATTATTCCAGTTTGATTGTTTGGAGCTACATGAGAGTCATCAAAAAACATAGCTGCATCTACATAACTCAGTTGGGTTGCAAAAAAAAGTTTATCAAGGTAAACCCTATTATCCATGACCCACAGTAAGCCATCAAACAAAACTCACATCTCTTATTGACTGTGCCTTTCTCTCACTGGGGCTCATTTAGCAACACTAGGCAAATTTGCCCAAGGGCAGTTACCCATAGCAACCAATCAGTGATTAGATTTTTAAAGCCAGCTGCAATAGAACAATAAATGCAAAAATTTGATGCCATGGATTACCGCCCACGGGCACATTTGCCCACTGATGATAAATGAGCCCCATATATATACCTACATCATACTGTATCCCTGCCTTACCTTGTCTGAGAAGGAACTCAAATGCATCGAGGGAATCACCCAGTAGAGCATTCCACAGCTCTTCTAAACCAGGATCTAAATGCAGAAATAAAAGTATGAGCTCAATATAATCCAAAAGACTGCATGACTGTGAAAATGATTATTATAGACTTCCTACACCCACCTAGGTTAATGTACTGGCAGTAATTTGTAGTGATTGCAATATTTCATACAACCTTTTTAGTAAGGACATGCAGAGTTCAGGCTTGAAAATGAAATTAATATTCACCCCCTATCACAAACATGTTGTGGGTTTATAAATAGGACTTGAATAAAAATGTGCTTAGAGATCTCATCGCCCTTTGATTGAGATCTACAACAACGAGCGTGCCCCTGCCTTGTGCTGAATCAACGATTCTGTCTCAACTGGTTATCAAATGCTATGCTAGCCAAATGAGCCTTAAACAAAGCTCAGTGGATCAGTATATCTCACATATATCACAATCAATCTGTAACGGATTTGAAGATCTGAGAGGGATGCTTGTTATTGTTTGACATCCAGTTTTGGGGTCTGGCTTACTTACCTAAAGAACAAATACTAAAATTGTAGTATGATGCAGTCAACTGTAGTGTAACAGGCAATTAGGTCTTGTGAAATAAATATACAGTAAATAGGAGTCTGTGAAGCACTAAAATACTGTGTACCAATTCATTCAGGACCCCTGGGGCACAAGAGCACTAAGGAGCACAACTGAATCAACGGGTGCAAATGCTGTAGGAATGTGCACTAAGGGCAATGCTCTTGCACTTGTGCCCCATGAGTCCTGACCCTTGAAATGAATTGGTACACAGTATTTTTTGATTCAGCACAAGGCAGGGGTACACTCATTATTGTAGATCTCAATCAAAGGGCACTGAGATGGGAAGGATCTCTAAGCACATTTGTATTCAAGTCTCATTGGTAAACTTGCACTGTGTTTAAGATAAGGGGTGCATATTAATTCCATTTTTTGAGCCTGAACTCTGCATGTCCTTATGGAAAAAGTTATTGAGGGTATGAAATATTGCAATCGCTACAAATTACTGCCACAGCTAGGTGGGTGTAGGAAGTCTATAACAAACATTTTCACAGTTATGGGCACAACATGTCCCAGCAAGCATAGAGTCTCTTTCGGCCAGCCATTCACATCTTGATTTACTATTTAATTCAGCAGGTCAAAAGTTCCTAGCAATGAAAATTACATGTAGCAACAAATAACATTACATTAACAAGCTTTTCCTATTTTGGTATCGCACTGTGTAAACCAGCTTGGAATCATTTATCAAGGAGGCAGTAATGACCACAATTTTTGGTTTCCCAGAATTTCGTGCAGTTTCCAGCACTGCTAAACTGCTTATAGTCGGGATGATGTATAGTGGGAGCACTGTATTTATTAATGAATGCATGGATTGTAACATAGTTATAGCTGGTGATTTAACTGGCAGGAGCCTATGTTGTGAGTAACACACTGCTACAAGAACTGGATTTATAAAAGAAAACTGGAAATGCAGGGACAGATAAAAATACAAAGTCCTTAAGGCAGGCCAAGGGTCAGGGCTGGCAACAAAGAATCAAGTCCATATACACAGGCTAAAGGTTTAAGGCGGGTAAGCAGACAACAAGAATACAGAAAACAGCAAAAAAGTCAAACTGGGGAGTCTGAACCAGATAATGGGGAACAAGGACAGGGCAGGAACAGGACTTACAGAACAGAAACATGGTCTCCGGGAAACAAGATCACAGAAAAACGAGACTTAGACTAAGAAAATTGGACAATGATTTATCACCATGGAGCAGAAGCCAGTTTATAACAGGTCCATGGTTCGAAACCAGGGAGTTCTTGACACAATCCAATAGTTTCAGGGTGGGATTTGATGAAGCGGCACCCCGAGGCTGCATGGTCCCTGCACGCCGATTCCTCTCACGCTGCCCCCCCCCTCCCGTGGCCGCAGGGTCCTAGTACTGGCCACGGCGCTCTCCGCCACAGAAGCACTGGAGAGCATTAAGTCCCCAGTGCTCCTAAGGATGCGGCTGAGCGGCATGTCGCCCCTAAAATATCGCTGCCCTAGGCTCGGGCCTTTGTGGCCTCGCTACAAATCCGGGCCTGAATAGTTTTAGGACTGAACATTAACAAGCAGGGACCATCAAAGTCATTTTGCTGCCTGAGACAGTGGATCCATGCATCTGCCTTCTGTGCCATTGTCTAGCCACTCTGAACCCACCCATATCTCAAAAACATGTGCTGAATAATGGTGGGTTGATCACCTATGGAAGGCGGGTTTCTGTAGCTTTATAAACCAAAACTTCCTATTAAAGAAATTTGAGTTTTGTTTTTAGAGTCATATGTAACTGTAAGGAGCCAGATTAGTCTAATCTCCTGCACCTCCCACTAACCTTCCATTAACAATATTTCCATCTAAATATTGGGAAGGGGTTTTTTACAGTGAGAGCTGTGAAGATGTGGAATTGTCTCCCTGAATCAGTGGTACAGGCTGATACATTAGATAGCTTTAAGAAGGGGTTGGATGGTATTTAGTAAGTGAAGGAATACAGGGCTATGGGAGATAACTCTTGTACAAGTTCATCCAGGGACTAGTCCCATTGCCATTTTGGAGTCAGGAAGGATTTTTTCCCCCTCTGGTTCAAAAGGTTGAACTTGATGAGCATGCAACATTTTTCAACCTAACTTACTATGAAACTATTGAACAATGCCTGATGTGGGAGAAGATAAGACTTCTTGAATGTATAATCAGCAGGCTGGAACATATTAAGAGGCAGGCTGAAGATCAGAATGGGCAGCACAGTATCATAGTTGAGATGAACAGGTCTGGTTAAAACTCTAAAGGCAGTCACAGGAGGAATCAGGGAGGGAAACTGGAAAAATGTCAAGGGTCAGCAATATAACTCAGTGTCTTGGCTTGGCAAGAGAAATCACTTTGCAATAAACTAGGGGTCCTGAATCTATTCAACAAAATTACGTGTTACAGTTACACTACAATTTATTTGTATATATTTTGTATATTATTTGTTTATCTTGCACACACAGGAGAAACACACATGCCAGTGAGTGGAAATATAAGCCACAGACAACTCTCTTTTGATTAGGTTGAGAAACTGTTTGCCAGTGTATAGGCCCAAATAAACACCCACAATTTAGTTGACAATTTAGCCCCATATCACCTGCCACTTGGGTGATCCATATGCACTGTACTCCTATAACCCTTTCAGTAGATTGCAAAGGCTACGGTGATGGTAAAAAATAACATGGGAGCATGGCAGCAGTATAAGTTTTACATTTACATTTTGATCTATACCAGGGGTCAGCAACCTTTACTATCAAAAGAGCCATTTTGCCCCCTCTTCCACTTAAGAAAAATAGTCTGGAGCCGCAAAACATAACACAGTTTATAAACTTTTAAAAGTTTTAACCTTTTTTTAATTGTAACTGTTACAACAACAGAATACAACAAACAGAAGTGCAGCGTGTGTGTGTAGACCTACTTTGAAATAAATTAAACACTGAATAGCCCTATTAAATGCTACTGTTCTCATCTGTTTAATGCGACTTCTGTTTCTGAAGCTCCATGCTGATCTTCCTTCTCTTGTCTTGAGTGTGTGACCGCAGTAAGGACCATGATGAATCATCTTGCTGCGGCTCGGTCTTGCCTGTCACTCCTGAGATGTCTCTACAGCCCTCACACCTGCTGGCGGCTTCCTGAGTGTGCAACCGCGGTAAGCTAACCGCTTAGCTTACCGCAGTCGCACACTCAAGAAGCCGCCAGCAGATGCGAGGGCTGTATAGATGACAAGACAGGCAAAGCCGCAAGACCGAGCCACAGCAAGCAGGATGAAGAGCCGCATAAGGCTCCGGAGCCGCGGGTTGCCTACCCCTGATCTATAATCAAGTGTTCCTGCGCCGTTTCAAGGTTTGTAGTTTCTGGTGGGGTTGCCTGGATGTTATATAAAGTTTAATTTAAGAATAGTGATGGGCAAATAAATTTCTGCGTTTCGCCACAGGCGAATACATTCATAAAACTGCGGTGAAAAATCCGGTGCGTCAAGATAAATTGGGTGCGCGTCAAAATAGGCGTGTGCATATAAATTAAATTATTCATGCGTCCATTGACTTTAATGCATTTGGACAAAATAGGGGCGCGTATAAAAATTGTCACTGTTGAAATTGAAGCTCTTAAAAATAATTTCAGCGCCCATTGACTTCACGGGAAATTCACAAATTTTTCGGCGAAGTGAAACGGGACAAATTCGCCCATAACTATTTTAGAATACACATAAACTAAAGTCTGATATTTAAAACACGTTTTGAAAAAAGCATTGAATACTAGATGCATGCTTGTGTATTTTATATTAATTGGCATACACCAGACAACTGGCTAACACCCGAGCCTTAAACAGATTCCCCATGTTCCTAATAGGAGACAGAGGACAGATGTTTAGCTAATCCACAGAGCTACAGTTGCAAAATGTATGGGGCTCTGGGGCTCTGCCTCTGCCACTGGCAACAGCCCATGGATTAACATCCACTCATTGTTCATGCATGGGCTTTAGGGTTGGCTTTAACAGGTGATAACCAAAGACTGTGCAGCAGTGAAATATGTTATTTAGAAAAATATTGTTTCTTTTCTCTGAGCTGGTGGCTTTATGCTGCTGTATTAAGATTAAACAAGGTCCCAAAAGGAATTCCTCTTCGCCTCTTAAAAAATACCCTGTCCAGTACCAATGAATATGACTCTCACCTGTTCTCATTTTTTCATTATTTTATGAATCGTAAAATTTATTTTGCTTTAATATTATACTGTATATATACAATATTTGTTTTATCGGTGTCACTCAATAGCTAAAAAAAATCCCAGGCTGCACGTCCATATAGAGGCAAGAGAGCAATATTAAATACCTCACAGCATCTGCTCCTGAAACAGAATGACAACTGTGAAAATATTATTAATCAAATGTTTCATTATTATTGTTCTTGATATACCATCGCTTGTAAATCAGCATGTTACAAAGGTTATTTTAAGCACAAAATACTTTTTAAACAAATGTTATGTTTCATCAGTAGCATGGATGGGGTTATGAAGAAGAGTGGAGGTTGTTGGACCACTGAAATAACTTCATCAAATGTCTATTAAGAATGTAAAAAACATGATTAATAGAGACAGTCATAACCCTAAAAATATGAGGATCACAATGAGCTCTTGGCTTTATGGCTTGAGCTCCATACATGCCAGCAAGTTAAAATTCTGGTTTTTCAAAGCACCCTGTTTCTGCCCAGTTTTGTAAACCCCCTAAACATCCAAATCCCACTCACTTTTTGGTTAGATCACCATTTGGATCCCTATGCTAGGACCTCGTAAATTGTAAATTCAGGACACTGAGCAATGATGGTGTTACCATGGGACAAAAGGCCTATAGTCATATCTGCAATAAATAGGGAGAGGATTTTTGGCATAATCTCTAATATTCACAATGATAAATCATCAGCAACAAAATTTCATGAAATCATAAAAAGCAAGTTACACAAATAAACAAAACAAGTAGGGATGCCCAGAATCCAGAATTTGGGATTAAGCCAGGATTGGGCCTTTTTCAGCAGGATTCTCATTTGGACAATTCCAAGTGTCTAGCGGAAATGAATCTAAATCCTTAAAATCAGAGTTTTCATCACATAAACAAGGAAGCCAAACATTTTTACTGTTCAGGTTTGGATTTGATTCTGTAATTGGACTAATATTTCAATATTCATCCAAATTCAAAAATAGTAGATTCAGTGTCTCCCTAAAAAACAAGCAGCTCGATTCTTGGCAACCGAGCCACGTACAAGGAAATCAATGTTTTTTTGGGGAATTTTTTCCCCTTGCTTTCATCATTTCCCTCCGACCGAAATGAATTATTGTATCCCTTTGTCAAAATGTGTTCAAACATGAAATGAAGAATAAGAATAATTTATAGGAAACCTCGGCAGAATGTGATATAAAACAGTTCACAGGTTGCAATATCTGATCGGAGCTATTTGCTGCATCATTTACCAATCAGGTTTTTCATAAATGACACTTTAATGTGCCACTTTGCAAGAAAAAAAAGTGTTTTGTTGATATTCTTAATTTCTGCCACTGTGGGAACATCTGTCCTTGAGGAACGTCAACTGGCAGTTATGAGATCTTCTCCTGCTGACTTGATTATTCTCCTCGTCTGCTTGTCACACAGGGAACTTCTGGTACAATTGCAGTCTATGTATGTAAATGTATCATTATTTATACAGCGCTGTGTGTTTACAATACAGAAATAGTACAAACAGAGGGACTAATGCTGTTATAAATATACACTGATGGATGCAAAGATTATGTAGCCCATATTAAAGGAACAGGTCAGTATAAAAATAAAAACTGGGTAAACAGATTGTATGTGCAAAATAAAAAAATGTTTCTAATATAGTTAGTTAGCAAAAAATGTAATGTATAAAGACTGGAGTGACTGGATGTCTAACATAATAGCCAGAACACTACTTCCTGCTTTTCAGCTCTCTTGATTTCCATTGGTTACCAGACAGTAAAAAGACACACGTCTATTGAGTTCAGCTTTTTTTGGTCTATATATAACCTGCCTAACTGCTAGTTAATCCAGAGGAAGGCAAAAAAAAACAAAACACAAAGCCTCTCCAATTTGCCTCAGAGGAGGAAAAAATTCCTTCCTGACTCCAAGATGGCCATCGGATCAGTCCCTGGATCAACTTGTACTATGAGCTATCTACCCTTATACCCTCATATATTTATACATATCATATATCCTATTACTCCTTAAAGGAGAACTAAACCCTAAAAATGAATAGACCTAAAAATTCCATGTTTTATATACTGAACTTATTGCACCAGCCTAAAGTTTCAGCTTGTCAATAGCAGCAATGATCCAGGACTTCAAACTTGTCACAGGGGGTCACCATCTTGGAAAGTGTCTGTTGCAGTCACATGCTCAGTGAGCAGCTGTTGAGAAGCTAAGCTTAGGGGTCGTCACTAATTATCCAGCAGAAAATGAGGTTTGTCTGTAATATAAGCTGATGCTACAGGGCGGAATATTAAATGCTGATGCTAATTGCACTGGTTTCTGTGCAGCCATGTAGTAATTATCTGTATTAATTACTAATCAGCCTTATATTGTGACATTTCTATTCTATGTGTACTGTATATTGTGAGTGGGTCCCTCAGCTCAGTAAGTGACAGCAGCACAGAGCATGTGCAGTGAATCAGCAGAAAAGAAGATGGGGAGCTACTGGGGCATCTTTGGAGACACAAATCTTCCCTGCTAAAGGGCTGTGTTGCCTTCGGCTGGTACATAAGCTGAAAACATAATCGACAACATTTCTAGCTACTTCTTTAGTTTAACTTTCCTTGTCCTTTAAGCGTCTCTTCTCCAGCATGAACAACTCCTACTTGGCCAGTCTTTCTTCATAGCTGAGACTTTCAATACCTTTACCTCCTTAGCTGCCCTTCTTTGGACTCTCTAATTCCCATTTGAGCACCGAAGACCAAAACTGTACTAGATGGTGCCTGATCAATAAAGTTGAAGAATAACCCCTTCCTCCCATGAATAACCCCTTCCTCCCTTGTTTGCCCTTATAACTGCTGATTGGCATTGCTTGCTACATCTACAAGGACTCCAAGGTTTCTCCATTATATATTTCCCTAGTGCAGTCCCATTCTGGTAGCAAGAATAGGAAGGCTTACAATAAAAGCTGCCAGTGTGTGAGTGGTTGTATTAATAGGAGTTTTTTCAATAATGGCTCAATAGCTCATTGCAATACTTTACTACAGAACTATATAAAACTATAACACAAAGAACTGTTCTACTGTTGAACCCAATGTCGTATGTTGAGACCAAGATAGTGTAAAAAGACAGCTTTAGAACGTATAATTGCGTATAACAAAGCTTTGTATCATAGTATACACGGCGGCCTTATAATCTATCATTCTGTATAATGAAGCTTTGTGTAAGAGAAATCATGGGAACTAACAACTCGATGACTTAATACTTGTTCTTATATGTATTATCTAATATGCTTATGATTTCTGAAGCCCTTATCCGACTCTTCTTTGTTATAGATAGGGGCACAATATGCTATTCAGCTACCAGCTAGCTCAGATATAATATTGTTTTGGATGTGCTTGTTGGGAGTCTGGCCTGATCCTGATGAGCGCATGGGAAGCAAGATCTGTTATTAACCAAAACATTATGAGTTATTGACTACACCACTAAATGAGCTTATTATGAGTTATTGACTAAGCCTCTCAATGAGCTTATTATGAGTTATTGACTAAGCCTCTCAATGAGCTTACTGTTTGAAAGCATATATAAACTGGGGGTCACCATGTGGTCAGTTGAGATCTCGCTTGTGGGGTTAACGCATACAGCCACAGGACCTTCCGTGCTCCTTTTGAGGGATTCTATCTGTTGACTGTTCCAGGATCTCCCAGTCTTGGTTGCAGATTGAAGGTGCTTTGCTCTTATACTCACCCGGTAATGTATATCTTCTTCATTCTATGTATGTAATAAACCTTTGCTTATAAGAAGCTGGTGTGTTTGAATTACTTCCAAAAGTAAAATTCGCTGCCGGCGAAATGTCGCCAAAGCCCATTAAAGTTTATGGGTGACAAAAAATTTTGACGCGCGTCTTTTTTTTGACGCACGCCGACATACAAGTCTATGGGCGTCAACAAGGTGATATAATTCGCTAATCCCTATTCATAAAGCCATGCAGATTGCTGCTCATAATGCCATTCATAAAGAATTATTTACTGGACTCTTTACAATCAGTGAAAAGACTCACCCATAATGCAAATCCATTATGGAAAAGGACCTTGAAGCTTGTAAATGATAAACGTGGCTGTAGCAAGCAATGCCAGTCAGCAGCATCAAGGGCAAATAAGGTCTTGAGCTGTATTAAAAGGGGTGGAGATTCACGGGAGGAGGGGGTCATAGAGCACTTGTAAGGCCCCATCTAGAATATGCCGTACAGTTTTGGTCTCCATCACTCAAACAGGACATTATTGTATTAGAGAGGGTACAGAGAAGGGCAACTAAGCTGGTAAAAGGTATTGAAAATCTTAGCTATGAGGAAAGACTGGCCAAATTGGGGATGTTCACGCTGGAGAAGAGGCGCTTAAGGGAGATATGATAACTATGTATAAATATATAAGGGGATCATATAATAATCTCTCTAATTTTTTATTTACCAGTAGCTCTTTCCAGCTGACACAAGGTCACCCATTCCGATTAGAAGAAAAGAAGTTCTGTCTAATTATTCAGAACGGGTTTTTTTTACAGTGAGAGCTGTGAAGATGTGGAATTCTCTCCCTGAATCAGTGGTACAGGCTGATACATTAGATAGCTTTAAGAAGGGGTTGGATGGCTTTTTAGCAAGTGAGGGAATACAGGGTTATGGGAAATAGCTCATAGTACAAGTTGATCCAGGGACTAGTCCGATTGCCATTTTGGAGTCAGGAAGGAATTTTTTTCCCCTCTGAGGCAAATTGGAGAGGCTTCAGATGGGTTTTTTTGCCTTCCTCTAGATCAACTGGCAGTTAGGCAGGTTAAAAAAAGTTAAAAGGTTGAACTTGATAGACGTGTGACTTTTTTCAACCTTGCTTACTATGTGACTATGTTACTATGTAATACTAGGACCAGAGTGAGAATTTTGTAAATACAACGTGGTCCTCCCTTGTACCCCCAACCAAATCTCCTCCCCCATTTTCCCTTCCTATGCCCAATACCTCATCTAGCCTGTCTTCTACGGGAGTAATATCCCAATTATTGCACACTTTATAGCCAACCTGTTTATTGCATTGGATCTATAGGCTGTTAGATAATTCATCTGTCTTGTTGAAAGCAAAAACATAATTAGACAGGATCCTAACCACAGACATCTATTACTAACACACACGTAAACCTTAACAGCGAGCCTTTCATTGTTTGCATCATCAGTTACCAAAAAAATCAAATTCAATTAAAATTCACAGGTGGATTAATAAAGTTCAACTTAATCGCTCCTGTTCCCCCTAATTAATCACCACCTGCAGATATAAATAAGCAGCCTCATCCGCACAGAACCGATTATAGGGAAATGATTACACGTCCTGCTGTATTACAGCTCAGTTGGAATACAACAAAAAACTAAACTTCATACAATTATATCCAGTGAATTCAATTAATCCCTTTGCAAGCATGGAGCAGGTAATTTTAAAGGAATGGAACTGGGGGAGGGGTTGGCCACAGTTAAAAAAGAATTAACTGGAAATGAAGAGTGTTTGATGAATTGTTAGGCAGTACTATTTGCAAGCATGTTTTATGAAGTTTCCTGGTATCAGTGGAATCTGGGGACATATTCATTTCTGAGAAGTAGCAGCATTTTGGTGCTCAGGGTGTTCATCAACATAGTGCAAAAAAAATTAAATGAACCCCAATGCAAATGAATAATAGTAATAATAGTAATAATAATAATATGGACCATTTAATATTGGAAAACCATGTGGTATTGGCTAATAGCTAGCCATCACCTTCCCCCTGTGCCACTCGATCCTCACCCCCAGTGCTCAATCCCTTGATCTGCAAAGCCTCTGCCTTTTGCTCTTCCATGGACTGTGCCCCACACTGATCCTGAGGCATATGCCTGGTCTGTGTACCCCTAGTTCCGTCCATGATTTTACCTTTGTATTGTTGCAAATATTGTGTAAAATTGACATTTGCATTGTTATGCCATTTCTTGCCCAATTATTCCCTGGCTTGCAGATGCAATCCTAGGGAGCCAATGTTTTTTGGGTGTGATATCTCCAATCTAAAATAAATAGCTTGGCAGGGGTTCCATGGCAGACTCACAAGGATGTAAATGGGTTTGGTGAGACCATGGGCAGGGTTTTGGCATAATGGAGCATGCCTTGGTGTGACCAGGCACTTTTTCCATTGGAACCACACTTGAAACATATTGTATTCTTGATATTGTGTTGGCAGGGCTGCTGCCCTGGAGGGACAGATAGGGTTGCAACCTGGCCGGTATTTTACCGGCTTGGCCGGTAAAAATGATGGCTGATTCCAATGTTATTGGGCCGGTATTTTTTTCCAGAAAAGGTGGTAACCCTAGGGCCAGGTGACTGGTGGACTAATATAAGGGGCCTCTGGCAGATGAGGACTCTTCTAACTTACTATTATAGAGTTTCATGCATGTGCAATGGAAAATCAGCCACAACAACGTGTCTTTTTCTGAAATTCTAAATATGGGATCCATTATCCGGAAACCTGTTATCCAAAAAGATCTAAATTATGATAATTCACATTTGCCATGGCTCAGTTTTTAGCAAACAATTCACATTTTTAAAAATGATTTAATTTTTTCTCTGTAATAATAATAAAACAGTACCTTATCTCATCCCAAGTAAGATAAAACAAATCCTTCCATCTTAAATCTTATTGGGTTTATTTAATCTTTAAATTGTTTTTTAATAGACTTAAGGCATGGAGATCCAATTTAGGAAAGATCCCTAGGTCCCAACTTTTCTGGATAGCAGGTCCCATACCTGTATGTAGTGCAGAGTCCCACAAACTGGAACTTCAAGCCTGTGGTTGGATTTGGGTACTTGTGATCATATAAAGATAAAAATGGCTCTTGTTTGTGAATCCCTTTTGGTTAAAGGATGAAAACTGAAATAGAGGCATATTCTCACCAGATCCCTATTGTGCAAATGTGAGTAGCAATTAAACCATTGCACAAAGGTCCACAGCAACACCCATTCTGAGCAAGGATGAGTCCAAGTTTTTCCCCCATGTCCAATCAGCCCAGTCTGATCATGAGGGACTCTGTTTATAAAATAAGTCTTTTAGGATAATAGGTTTTGACAGTAAAGCAGAAAAGTTTTCAGGGTTCTGACTGGTGGGTCCTTGATATCAGGTTCTTTGTTGGGCCCTAAGGATGCACCAAATGCACTATTTTAGGATTCAGCCAAATCCCGAATCCTTTGTGAAATATTTGGCCAAATACCGAACTGAATCTGAACCCTAATTTGCATATGTAGATTAGGGGGTAAAGAACTGCACTCTGTGCAAGCAGTTAAAAAGAAATTTGCATCCCGATTTGGTTCGGCCAGGCACTTGGATTCGGCCAAATCTGAATCCTGCTACTGGGCGCTTGGTGTCATAGTCTGACTGCAGATATGTGCAGGGATTTTTTGCCAATAGTGGTTCTCTAATACATTAAAGAATGAAAAACAGGTCTTCTGTTGGAGGCAATGGGTTTACTTGACCATCAATATCTATTAATATATATTTTCTTAAATTACCAATAACTTCTTGCAAACAGAAATATTCCCTTGCAAGACCAAAATAAAAAAATCTGATTGATCAGATAAAAAAACGAATGTGTTTTTTACTCGATTTGGCAGTCAGGGAGCTACACAGCTGATATCTATTGAAGTAGATTTCTTTCACAACATGATCAATGAGACATGAAAGCTTTGACTTTGTTGGGCCAGGCCAGGCAGGTGGCTGAAAGGCGTCATTTGCTTGAAGGTCAGATAAGTTCTACATCTGTTATCCGCCCATAGCAACTAGAGCAGAAAAACTTTAATTACTTGGTACACAATCTTTCCCTAATGATTCCCAGGTGCAGGCTGGAGATTGTATTAATATTCAATGGTGTAAAGCTTTTTGTTCTGTACATTGTCTGGGCATGGAATTGCACGTGTGTGACGTGTGTCGGCTAACTATTTTCTGTATTTAACATAACAAAATGCAGATTGAATTATTTACGTATTTAGATTGGAAATAGATGTAAAAATATAAATCTAGTCTAGTGCCAGTGGTGTAGTGACATGCTTGTTGGTCTTGCTGCAAAGCTAGCAGCTATGACTCAAAAATATAATTTTCCAATAAGAAGTTGTATTTTATACACTGTGCAGTAATTATTTTTTTTCCCGATGGTGTATAAAATGGCAAACATTATACTGAAAACACACACACATAATTGTTTTCACAAGTGAAATATGTATCTAATTGCTCCTATGGTTTCCTTTTATGGATAATGTTGTAAAAATCTTAACGTTTGCAGCAGTTCTAGTAACCAGTAACAACCTATAAGCAAGTAGAATATACAGATGGCCTGTTTGAAAACATACATATGATTGCTCGCTATCAGTTACTATACCCTGTGACAAAGGTTGCCAGAGTTTTATCTACAGGGCTACCATCAGTATACACTGGCTCCTTTATTACTACATTAACTGCCCCCAACCCAGATAAATAGTGAAGGGCGAATTTATTCGGCAGGCGCAAATACGCGGTGAATCTGCAGCAAAAACTTGCTGGCGATTGTGCACCGGCATCCAAAAATGGATGCCAGCGTCCACAAAATGGACGCCGGAGTCCAAAATGAGACGCCTGCGGAGTTTCGTGAATTCGCCCATCACTGCAGATAAACACTGGCAACCTGACCACCTGAAAATGCCCAGTCAAACTCCTGATTTGCCATGCCCATCCCCAATAACACCAAATTCTTGGCAACCTACTAGTGCCAAACTGGAGCTAAAGGGTACAAGTGGACTTTTTCTGTATTATAGGAGGAACCAGAACAAAATGTTTGGCCTTAAACAGTGGATTAAACAAATAAAGCCCAAGCATGATGCTTTATATCTTTGCTTTGTGGTCAATTTAAGGCAAATACTTTTAAAGTGGACTCCGAACCAGTCTCCAGGATCACTTATTCCTTTGTTTTAAAAGTTTTATTGGGTTTTACATAAACAAGCAAGATAAAACATTGGTCCATTGGAGGACTATAAGGGCTCTTACAGACGAGCATTTTTACCTGAGCTCCCCTGCATTCCAGTTTCATGCGTTCAGCCGCAGGGAAGCGCAGGAGTAGACGCACTGAATTATTTTCAATTGCTATGCTCACACAGACGCATGTAAGCGGTGAACGCAGGAAAAATGCAACATGCTGCGTCCCAACCTGCGTTCAGCGCTTACATGCGTCTACTCCTGCGCAGGTAAAAACGCTCGTCTGTAAGAGCCCTAAGACAAACTTATACAGCTTAGAGAGTTAGATGTCCTGGAAGAATGATAATTAGCCATTTGATGATTGAGAATACATCTAAGCTGTTATTAGAGCTAAGTAAGAAAAGTAAAGTAAAACAAAACATATTAACCTAATAATGCTCAGCTAATCTGGAAAGTTGAACAAGAAAGATATTATTAAGGATATGCCGGAATATATAAGTGATTACAAACACATCACAATTGTAAATAATCATTTTGAAATGAGTTACAAACTACAATTACAAATGTAGCAGATCACTAATAGATCACTAATACTTAACTGTAGATGACTAATTCCTAATATCGGGAAAATGTAGATGCTCCATCTTTTAAAAAAAAAAAAAAAAAGTTAGCAGATACCAGCGATGCAATCCAGGAGTATTGGAAGGCTAATATATACAAAGAAGCATCTGTGAAAAGGCACAAAAAAAGATTGTGCGAAAGGCAAGTAGTGGGAGGTGTGAGCTGCTTTTGCAAACCAGTTCTGAACAGATAGTTTCTCCTTTAGCTGGCAAGGAATTGGTTTTCATCCACAATAAGAAGACAAAAATAATATTGGCCATGCATGGATTTAAAGGTTGAATTCAGACAGCCAAATATCTGCTTGTTCACTCCATGGATTGGACAAAGACATCTGCCTTTTTAAAGAGCACAGGCCCGGATTTGTGGAAAGGCCACCTAGGCCCGGGCCTAGGGCGGCAGGATTTTAGGGGGACGGCATGCTGCCCAACCACACCCACATTGATTCAAAAACACTGGGGATGCGCTGGAGATACAATAATTTTTTTAATTTCCCGTGCGCCAATCCTCATTGCTCCTCTCCGCCTGGAGGGGACAGGGGCGAAGAACAGTAGTGGGCCTAGGGGCGCCCACTATATAAATCCGGCCCTGAAAGAGCATGTAAAGTCTAAAAAAGAATAAGGCTAGAAATGCTGTGTTTTGTATACTAAATATAAACAAGAACTTACTGCACCACAAGCCTAATCAAACAAATAATTTATGCTTTCAAAGTTGGCTACAGGGGGTCATCCTCTTGTTAAACATCTTTGCAAGACTAAGACTGTGCACATGCTCAGTGTGGTCTGGGCTGCTTAGGAATCGTCATAAACAAAGCTGCTTGAGTTCTGCATGGCTGGTAAGTAAGGCAGGGGCTCCCCCTGCTGTTCATAAGTATGATTGTTTCCCTGCTCAGCAGTTAAGGACCATCTGAAAATTCCTATCCACAGCAGTAAATGAAGGGAGAATTTCACTGCATACAGTCAGGTTTCTTATAAAAACGGTACACATTTTTTAATTGAAGTATATTGGAGATAGATTTAATTTTCATTAAAGAAAGTAAAAATGGGATTTTATTTTTTTGCCTTTACATGACCTTTAAAGGTTTCTAATTTCAGAAAAAACTTGAATGCAAAAGAACTTGAATCAGTGAGTTCGGGGTGAAGAAATTAAAAGTCAAGTTTTACTTTTAACATGCATATTCGAGTTTTGGCTGAAAAATACCCTAGAAAACTCAATTTTTTTAGGCTGCGACCACAAAATTCATACAGACAAATACAAGAGGTCCTATAAAAAAAAATATAGTGTATAAAGTGTATTTGATATCAACTGGATCAGAGCAATATGTCTGCTATGACAACTTTTCCACATATTAAACTAAATGGAGAGTCACAGGGGGGGTCTGGGAAAAATTATATATATATATATATATATATATATACTGAATATATAACAGCAAATTTGGTCTTTTGTTTTGTAGGTTGCAATAATCAACTGACGTGTGGGGCCTACAGTCATAGAAAAAGTCAACCTTAATTATTCATAAAGAAACGTATAATGTTAACATCCCGTATTTATTTCCAATCCAATTAGATTCAAAGTAAAATAGTTTGAATATTCGACCATTCGATAATCAAAGTACTGTCTCTTTAAAGAAACTTCAACTTCAATACTTCGCCAAATTTAACCTACCGAAGTGCTATGTTAGCCTATGGGGACCTTCTAGAGAAGTTTTCTAAGTCGAAGAAAAATCCTTCAATCAATCCTTCGAATCGTTCGATTTAACTTTGACCGCAAATGGCCAAATTCGATGAAAAAAAACTTTGACTTCGATATTCAATTCGATTTCCAACTTCGAAATTCGACCCTTGATAAATCTGCCCCTGCTGAAATTACAAACTGTACCTTTGCTGAATAAAAAGCTAAATAAACCACCAATAATAAAACATGAAGGGCAATTGCAAACTGTCGCAGAAAATCACTCTCTACTATCATACAAGCTAATTTAAAGGTGAATAACACATTAACACATTTAAACCTTTAAAAAGCCCAACAGGATTATACTGCCTCTTGCTTAATTGCCATCAAGTACAAACTACTTGGCATCATTCACTAGATGCAGGGCAGGGTGTAAATTGGAAAATAACACAATCTGCACAATCTGACATTTTTATGTACTTGGTGTCCTGCACATAATTGAATTGCTCCAGGTCCAAAAAGGAGTATAGAGATTTGTCATGTGCATTGGAACTGGGGTCCCAAGTGATCCATGGCCCCCCTATTTCCTTCCCCAGTTCAGGGTCGGACTGGCCCACCAGGACACTGGGAAAAAACCCGGTGGGCCCCGGCCAGCCCAGACCAGCTGCCCCAGAAACACTGGCTCCTTTGCTGATGCGGCGTTCGCACATGCGCGCAGTGCATCATTCGCGAATGTGCACTCTGGGGTGAGAGTTTGGAGGTCGGGAGGGGGCCCCACGGGGACTGCCAGGAGGGCCCTTCATTTTGCAGCCCCAATGGGCTCCAAGGCTCCAGTCCGAGCCTGCCCCAGTTCCAGAAGTGAGTGTAGGCACTCACTTCTGGACAACCCACCGAAAATCATCTTCTGCTGCATTTAAAACCCGATTTCCCCTGGGGAAGGCACATGGGTTTCCCAATCCCTACCCATCCATTAACTTCCATGTCATTCAGTTTTGTAAGATAGGGAGAGTCAGAGGGTGCAGGCTGCAATGGTTTGACACCCATGGGACCAACACAGAAATGCCTTTAAACGTATTTCACCCTGTTATGCAACTTGAGTGTTTTACCTGCTGTGATTCTCAGCACCCACAGTGGCAAGGAATTTTAGGACATCTTTTCACCACAAAACAACACAGGAGACAAAATGCTACATGAGTTATTACCTTCATGGTGAAGTGAGAGGGTGAGGGTGTTTATATCTAGAGAAAAATCACCTTATTTTAGCCATGGGGCAATAGAGTGTGCAACATGTTTTAATGCAGTGCTACATTTAGCAAAAAAAAAGATTTACAATATGCACCTGCTATTTGTTTGGCTGAGGGTTATTACCATAAGATCTATTTGAAAGTAACACATGGCTATAATTAACGAATCAATATCGCCCAAATGGTTCTGAATAAAAATGCTTGTAAAATAATGGGACAGTATAAGCTTCATGGTGCATGGGGCGTTTTCCTCTGCAGGGAAGTGCTTGAAGCTGGGCGATGAACCTGCTTCAGTTTTAATGCCAGACTTCATCAGTGATTTTGGGCAGAGAACAAGCATTTATGCATGATAATGACAGCAGCTCTTTGGGAGATCACACCCCAATGACATGAGCCTACAAATATAATGATATTCAGCTGCCAGAGGCATTGGGGTAAAAATCGATCCAGCAGATCCAGCTGCAGCAGGGTGCCCAGAATTACAGGGGCCTACGAAGAATATGGAATTATCTGTCTTTTAAAGGAGAATTTAACCCTAAAGTAAAAAAAACTCTACCCCCCCCTACCCTACATAGACCCCCCTCCCCCTCAGCCTAGCTGCCCCCCCCCATAAATGCCCATAAGTCTTTACTAACCCCTCCGTGCTGATTCTCTCAAACGGAGTTCATGGCCGCCATCTTTTTTTCTTCGGTAATCTTAGGGATGTAAGTGTCGTATCGGCGCATGCGCAGTTGGAGCATTCTCCCAGTTCACAACAACTGCACATGCGCCGAAAGTGACGAAAATTGCCAAAGTGAGCTCTCATTCCGAAGACTACCGAAGAGCCGGAAGATGGCTGCCGTGAACTCTGCTGGACAGAATCGGCACCGAGGGGTAAGTAAAAAGTCAGGGGCAGATTTATCAAGGTTCGAGTTGTGTTTTCCATGAAAATGTGAATTTTCCATTTTTTTTTTGGGTCAAAACTCACATTTTCGGGTAAAAAAAAACACCTCTAATTTTTCAAGATTTATTATACCCAGACCCTGGAAATAGCTCATGTCCGGAAATACACCATCTAAAAAGTGTCGAGGAGTCAATGGCAGAGGTCCCTTGAACCGTTTCAAGATGTTAATAGCCTTCATGATGTTCAAGTTTTTTTCGACTGATTCAAGTGATTCGAGTTTTTTCCTGCAGAACGAGTTTTTGGGTTTAGCAACTGGAACTCGCAGAATCGAGTTTTTTCCATTCAAGTTTTTTCTTAAATAAGAAACCATTCGAGTTGTGAGTTCATTTGACTTCATTCGAGGTATAAAAAACTCTTCACACTCAACCTTTGATAAATAACCCCCTAAGTGATAAAACATAACAATAACAATGCAATTATAACCTTACGGAGTAATAGCTTGTCAGCTGCTGGGGTCAGTGACCCACATTTGAAAGTTGGAAAGAGTCAGAAGAAAAAGGCAAATATTTAAAAAAAACTATAAAAATTTAAAAATTAAGACCAATGGAAAAGTTTCTTGGAATCGGCCATTTTATAACATACTTAAAGTTTAGCTTAAAGGTGCACAACCACTTTAGCACAATGCTCACTGACTTGCAAATCATTAAAGGGGTGGTTCACCTTTAAGTTTACTTTTAGTATGTTATAGAATGGCTAATTCTTAGCAACTTTTCTGTTGGTCTTCATGTTTTCTTTTTGATAGTTTTGGAATTATTTGCCTTCTTCTTCTGACTTTTTCCAGTTTTCAAATGGGGGTCACTGACCCTCTTCTAAAAACAAATGCTCTGTAAGGCTACACATTTATTGTTGCTGCTACTTTTTATTACTCGTCTTCAGTCCCTCTCTTATTCATATTCCAGTCAATGCACAATTGCTAGGGTAATTTGGACCATAGCAACCAGAGTGCCAAAATTGCAAACTGGAGAGCTGCTGAATAAGAAGCAAAATAACTCATAAACTGCAAGTGATAAAAAATGAACACCAATTGCAAATTATCTGAAGATATCACTCTCTACATCATACTTAAAGCTAATTTAAAGGTGAACAACCCCTTTAAACTACTAAGAAATAGTGATGGGCGAATACATTCGCCAGGTGCGAATTCGCGGTCGCGTTTTGCCGAATAAATTTGTCCAAAAAATTTGTACGTATGCCGGAATAGTCGATCCCGTTAAAACTGTCGCGTGTCAACATTCTTGGATGCCCATTGACTTTAACGCGGGCGTCAAAATTAACACGAGAGCAGCAACAGGAGAATGACAGGCAGGGGCACATTTACTTAGGGTCGAATATCGAGGGTTAATTAACCCTCGATATTCGACCATCGAAGTAAAATCCTTCGACTTCGAATATCGAAGTCGAAGGATTTACCGCATTTCCTTCGTTCGTATGATCGAAGGATTTTAATCCATCGATCGAACGATTTTCCTTCGATCAAAAAAAGCTAACATTGGTGCTCGGTAGGTTTTAGGTGGCGAAGTAGGTGGTCGAAGTTTTATTAAAGAGACAGTACTTCGAATATTGAATGGTTGAATAGTCAAACGATTTTTGGTGTGAATTGTTCGTTTCGAAGTCGAAGTCGTAGTCAAAGGTCGAAGTAGCCAATTCGATGGTCAAAGTAGCTAAAAAAATACTTCGAATTTCAAAGTATTTTTTATTCTATTCCTTCACTCGAGCTAAGTAAATGTGCCCGTAGTGTTAATCAATGTAACAGCCATGCACTGATTGACTTCACATAGAGAGTTTCTATACTGAAAGGTGCCAAACAATCACATTGCTATATATTATGCAGTGACTTATATTCAAGGGAGAGATTAATAATTCAAACTCCATCCAGTCTGACTGTGAATGTATAAACACAGCATCAACTCATCCAACGTTAAGCAATAAATATAGTCATCGAATTGTTTGCACCAACCAAAGTAACTGGACTCAATTAGACCTTTTTTAAGGCTGCCTGATATTTCATATTGCTATACTGTGACCATGGTCAGTGTGTATTTGCATCTGTAAATATATATAGATCCGTTATCTGGAAACCCATTATTCAGAAAGCTCCGAATTAAAAGGGTGGCTCACCTTAAAGTAAACATTTAGTATGTCATAGAATGGCTAATTCTAAGCAGCTTCTTCATTATTTATTCTTTATAGTTTTTACATTATTTGCCTTTTTCTTCTGACTCTTTCCAGCTTTCAAATGGGGGGGGGGGGGAGGCTACACATTAAGAGGGTTATTTATCAAAGTCTGAATTTATCTCAATATTTTCTGAAAAAAACTCCGACCAAATCCGCACGGGTGTTTTTTGCCTTGTTTATTAATACACTTTCCCGAAAATTGTGTTTGCAGGAAAGAAAACTGCAAAAATCATGAAAATTACAAATCGTAAGAATTTTTCGGATTTTCCACCCAAAAACTCAGATTTTTTTCCCGAAAACCCTGAAATCTTCACGTTATTGCACGAAACCCAGTGCAGATCAAAAAATCTTTGGGACTTCTCCCATTGACTTATATGCAACCTCGACAAGTCTGAGATGCCGGATCTTCAGATTCTGACTTTTTCCATCCTCTGTGAAATAAATCCTGAAAAATTTGTGGGTTTTTCCCCATTAAAAATTCGCATTTTATACTAAAAACAACACTATTTATTTTTGCGTTTTTTGGCTTTTGGAGTTACGTAAATAACTCCCCTATTGTTAGTACTACTTTTTATTACTCAGCTTTCTATTCAGTCCCTCTCCTATTCATATTCCTGTCTCTTGTTCAAATCAGTGCATGGTCAATAGGGTAATTTAGTAACCATCAATCCACTGAATCGCTACGGAGCGCTGATCAAGATGTGTGAGTCTAACGAGTTTCGTGTCCATAAGCTTGACACTTCATCTGATGAAGTGTCAAGCTTATGGACACAAAACACGCTAGACTTACACACCCACCGTTTTAACTTTTATTGCGTATGAATAAAGCCGAAAATTGGTATTAAAAATACCGGACTCCTGAATGCATCTTGATCAGCGCTCCGTAGCGATTCAGTGGATTGATGTTGTAGCCGGCAAGAGGTGAGCGGCATATCGCGAGAGCTGCGGTCGAGCAGGAGGTGGAATACACGGGATGAGCTTCGCCATGACCGCATTGTTATAACTTGTTAATTTAGCAAGCATGCACTGATTTGATGCATTTGGACAAAAGAGGTGCGCGTATAAAAATTGTCGCATGTCAAAATTATTTTGACGCCCATTGCCTTCAATGCGTATTTTCCGCCATTTCGCTAATTTTTCTCGAATTATGTGGTTTCATATACTTGGGTGAGACCACGCAGATGGTCAAATCATGTATTTCACATGTATTTCATTTTGCTATCAATTTGGGTAATGTCACCTTACCTGTTCTGAAGCATTTTGTGGAGAGGGGTCACACCGCTTATCAGCTTAGGTTTATGGTATTGGAAACTATTGAAAAGAGGAGGTGACTGAGAACTGAAACTTGGTTTGGTGGATCAATAAACTCAAGTCATTATATCCAATGGGACTAAATAAAGATAATGACCTGTTTTTAATTCTTGTCATTTTTTTTTTAACTTTTGGATATTGGACTGTAGACATTACTTTTTAATGTTATTGATTTTTGATTTTTTTCGAAAATTGTTCTGACGTCACTTCCTGTGTATCCCTTTAAATGCAGTCTGTTGGCTCAGTTGCCTTTGTTATGGCTTGATAAAGGTCACATGATATGTCCGAAATGTTGTCTATGTCATGTGCACCTTTCAGCACTTTGAAACCTGCGTGCTACTTCTGCATTTGGATATACTGTATATATATATATATATATATATATATATATATATATATATATATATATATATATATATATATATATGGATTCTACTATTGGTTAATGATTACCCACTTCTTTATATATAGAATATAGAATATAGATATATATAGAATAGCTGAATAGTTTTAATGAATATAGTGATGGTATAATTTAAAAGCACAACCTCTCAGTTATATACTATATATATATATATATGAATTGTCCTTGAAGTGCTATCAATTTCTGCAGTAACTATTTATTTTATGGACTGGTACCCGGGCTTCTTAGCTTTCTTATGGATGTTTGAATAATAATATATATTTATTTCTAAGGCCACCTATTCATAGGCAGCTATTGCTTGTACAGTGCTGCCAATAGAAATACGTAGGAGGCTGCATTGCAAAGGCCTGCATGAAAACACTTGATGAATAATAATATATTCGATTGTTCTGAACATCTGCAGTTTGGTTATAGTTGGAAATGTTCATTATTCAATCAGTGTCAGGACTCTCCATAGAATTACTGAGCCGTGGGCCCTTAAGCTTACGCAGAAGATACTGTATCTATTCACTGACTTTTATATGGAGATGTATGCAGGTAACTCAAACACTGCACTTAGGGCTATTTCTCCAATTCAGAACCAAGCTGAGAAGAACTGTGTTGCAGATTTCACTGTGATAGAACAATTAGTAACAAAAATATCCTTGTGAAAGTGCAGTTCTTTTATTTTGATTTACAACTTTAAAATGTTCAAAGCTTTTCTATAATTCCCCTAAGGAAGTGGTTTGACCAGTTGGGGGCAAAGGTGAGATTAGTGGCAGTGGGCTCAGTTGAAGTCCACTTTGGCTAAGATTTGTGGGAATGCCTGTTGATTCTTTTAGAAGAAATCCAGGTTAAAGGTAAGTTATAAAGAAATTTGGGGAGAAAACCCAAAACATTTCTATAATTGCCATAAGAAAGTTGTTTGACCCATTGGGGAAGGTAAGATTAGAAGCAGTGGGCTCAGCTTGAAGTCCACTTTGGGAAAGATTTGTGGGGAAGCCTGTTGATTCTTTTAGAACAAATCCAGTTTAAAATTGAGTTATGGAGAATTTTATGGAAAAAACGCAAAGTTTATATAATTCACTTAAAGTGATTTGGACAAAGGTGAGATCAGTGGAGGTGGGTTCAGTGTGAAGGCAATGCCTGTTTGTTCTTTTACAACAAGTCCAGGTAAAAGGTCAATTATGGAGAACCTTGGGGTGAAACCACCAATATAAGTTGAGCTATACCTGAATGGCTAATATGTTAATAGGTTCCTAAAACTGTAACCATCTTCTGAGTCAAGGGGGTTCCATGAACAAAGGTTGAACTCCCAAGGGTTTCTGCAACTGAAAAAGTCATTATAAGAGCAACTTTTATATGGGGTCCAGTCCTAAGGCCAGTACAGTGGATTCTTTATTCACTAGAAGCCCAGAACTCAGGCCAATTAGGGTGATGACTGAAGAAACATTATTTTCTGGACAGTCTTGAAACTATATCATGATAATTTATACTGCAGCACCTATAACCTAGTCACTGGCAAATTGCTGAGCATAAAGAGGGGGCTTGAGCCCAAAATATCTAAAAACTGATACCTTAGAATGTTTCACATATAGGTGCCTGTAGTCTGGAAGCCTGTTGTCTCAGAGAATTTGGCCCTGGCTATATGAAAGTGATCAAGTCTTCACAGGCCATGTTGTTAATTGTAAAAGAGATACAAGACCTATTTTTTACATTTAAATATAACATTTTCCATTTACAGTAAAATCATCAAGATTCTCAGTCGCAGGAATCTCTGTGAAACTTGGTAAGTGCAAAATGTATCTAATTAGAAATGTAATTTAACAACTAATATGACAGACTCATTTTAGACATGAGAGGGTAATTAATAGATGTTTAACTTCGTTCCGAGAAGATGTTTTAGCATCCTTACTGACTTTAAAGGAGAACAAAACCCTGCAATGTAATGTTACATTTGGTAGATGGTACTGTACACTTATGGGACCTGTTTTCCAGAATGCTGGGGTTTTCTGAATAACAATGGATCTTCATACCTTAAAGGGATACTGTCATGGGAAATATTTTTTTTTTTTAAATGAATCAGTTAAAAGTGCTGCTCCAGCAGAATTTTGCACTGAAATCCGTTTCTCAAAAGAGCAAACAGATTTTTTTTATATTCAAATCTGACATGGGGCTAGACATATTGTCAATTTCCCAGCTGCCCAAGTCATGTGACTTGTGCTCTGATAAACTTCAATCACTCTTTATTGCTGTACTGCAAGTTGGAGTTATATCACCCCCTCCCTTCCCCCCCCAGCAGCCAAACAAAAGAACAATGGGAAGGTAACCAGATAACAGCTCCTTAACACAAGATAACAGCTGCCTGGTAGATCTAAGAACAGCACTCAATAGTAAAAACCCATGTCCCACTGAAACACATTCAGTTACATTGAGAAGGAAAAACAGCAGCCTGCCAGAAAGCATTTCTCTCCTAAAGTGCAGGCACAAGTCACATGACCAGGGGCAGCTGGGAAATTGACAAAATGTCTAGCCCCATGTCAGATTTCAAAATTGAATATAAAAAAATCTGTTTGCTCTTTTGACAAATGGATTTCAGTGCAGAATTCTGCTGGAGTAGCACTATTAACTGATGCGTTTTGAAAAAAACATGTTTTCCGATGACAGGATCCCTTTAAGTCTACTAGAAAATCATTTAAAACATTAAATAAACCCAACAGGCTGCTTCCAATAAGGATTAATTATATCTTAGTTTGGATCAGGTACATGGTACTGTTTTATTACTACAGAGAAAAGGGAAATAATTTTTTAAAATTTGGATTTGTTGCTTAATATAGAGCATATGGGAAATTGTCTTTTTGTAATTCGGAGCTTTCTGGAAAATGGGTTTCCGGTTAACGGATGCACCTTTATAAGTAATATACAGTAGTACTTAAAAAATAAATAGTATGCAAGACAACTCATTTTAAGGATTTATTAGTGCAATATAATCACAGCAAAAAAGACATTATATTATAATGAACATACCACAAGGCAGTGTTCTTCTGTCAGCATTCCTCATGTCAGCCATTCCCTCCTGATGCTTTTCGTGCCATTGGGCACTTCATCAGAGACCTTCTATGACAGTGTCTTAGGTTCCTGATTGCCCACTTGTTAGAGCTACATTGTTAATGTGTCCAGTTGGCAATTGACAGGTAAACCCAGCACTTCTCAGGGCTCAACCAAAACCGTCATTGAGAAGTGCTAAAAAGTAAATAAAATTAAGCATGCATCAATGCCATTCATAAAAGGTTCTTGCCTCCATACAAGATACAGTAATTGTAATTGAGGGCACCAATGTGGCTGCCCACCCTACTCTAATAGTAAAACAACTTCAGCCTGGATGTGGCAGTAGTTCCTGAGTTCCACTAACGGGTTGCATCCTGGTGGTCTGCTTGTTTTGTCGGCTGCGTGTTGCCTGCCTTTACCTCTGGCGTGTTTATGCACTGGGGCTGAACATTCATTGCACTGCCAATAGAGTCCAGGGTCCAGGCCCAGAGAAGTTATCTGGAACCTCTGACAAATGACAGAGGGATTGCTGTAAGATGAAATACTGGGATTGTGTGGAGCTTTTTTAGCTTTGGTTTTTTTTGAAATGCCAGAGCCAGGGTTGAAAACTCAGTGGGCCCTGGCCTTCATGGACCTCCAGCCAACCCAGTCCTGCTCCCCATGACACTCTCGACTATCCTCCACTGCTCCCTCTAACCAGGGCCGGGCCAAGCTGACCGGGCGCCCTAGTCAACCTGGCCGGCTGGCTCGCTACCCCCTGTGCACGTGCGTCCAAGCTTGTATGCGCGTGAGCGGCATGACAGAGATGGGAGGAGGGAGGTGATTGACGGAGAGGGGAGGAGGGAGGGGTGATGGGAAGGAGGAGGAGGGAGGGGAGTGACAGAGAGGGAAGGAGGTGACAGGGCAGAGGAGGGAGGGGAGAGCTGTAGATGTGTAGCAAACATGGACTGAGGTAGGAAGAATAGGTTAATATGTACCTGCCAAGAGCCCCTTATGATTGCGCCCTAGGCAGGTGCCTCTTCTGCCTACCCCTAGTTCCGGCCCTGCCTCTAAACTAGTGATCCACAACCGGGAGCTCGTGAGTAACATGTTGCTCCCCAACCCCTTGGATGTTGCTGCCAGTGGCCTTAAAGTAGGTTCTTATTTTTCAATTCCAGGCTTGGAAGAAACATTTGGTTGCATAAAATTTTTTTTATTGTCAAACCAAATAGCCAATCACAGCCCTTCCTCAGGAACCATTTTCATGCTTTTGTTGCTCACGGTTGAAAAAGGTTGGGGATATTGCTCTAAGGTACAGCAAATGTGGTACAGTGCTACTGCGACAGTGGGGGTTTAGAGGGCAGAAGAGCAGATTTTGGGAGAGGGGGCCCATGATATCGCAAGGGGGACCATGTGGTTGGAGACCTGGTGGGCCCCAGTTCGATGCTGGCCAGAGCCTATTTTGAATCTCAGTCCAGATATGCCAGGACCTGTTCCCATGGCTGCCCATAGCTAAGCCTTACTCCTATGGGTGCTGTATTCCCAAGAACAGATGTAGCAAATTATCTATACTCAACGTGAAAAATACCTGAGAGCATTGTAGCTGTAATGCTCCATAAGGAACCGGTACTGTTATTTGTCGATCTCATTTCTACTGTGCGCATTTTATTCACAACATTTAATTAAGAGTGATTGTGGGAGGCTGGAGATTTATTAGAGACCAATAAAACATTCAAGTGGCATTATAAAGGCAGGAGAACAAAATGCATTTACCAAACAAGTATGAATAATATCTATTAATTAGCTCATGATTTATCCATTGTGTACTAGTTGAAATGAACACATTTTCTGTATAAGGCAGAGCAATGCGGCATAATGCTTAAAGGAAGCCTAGAAAATTGATTAGTCATATACCCATGCTTTAAACGATTGTTAACATGAGTAGACATCGTTTCTTAAGCCTTCCTCCTGAAAATGATGCACACATCTATGCCAATGCCATTTAGGTCAGATAAAAAGGGAAGAAAGTGATGGATAACAACAATCTGAATTTATTGTTATAACTGAGAGGGAGAAATGTCCTTAAAAGTTTCATCCCTGAAACACTTGACATTTGTTTAAGACCTTAACTAGGCATTTTGGCTCCCGGGGAAATACATGAAATTGAATTAATGGCTAGAGGAAGCACAAAGTGTTTATATTTGTCATCAACCAAGAGAAACCAAAAATGAATCAAAACATAACGAATTATATGCCCCAGCATACAGGCAGGAGAATGGAACCTCTTAAGTCTTATGCCGCTGGCAGTGCCTATGACAATTAACAATTGGTTTTCACTGTTTATTATTTCTTGTTTATTTAGCTTTTTCATTCAGCAGTTATGCAGTTTGCAGTTTCAGCAATTTGGTTGCTAAGGTCCAAATTGCTGTAGCAACCATGCATTGGTTTGGAATATTGATAGGAGAGGGTCTGAATAGAAAGATGAATAATAAAAAAGTAGCAATAACAATAAATTTGTAGCTTTACAGAGCATTTGTTTTTTTAGACTCCCATTTGAAAGTTGGAGAAGAAGTTACTTGACTTGTGATGCTCCTTAATGTTAACCCAAAGGTCTACAATAAGATCACATGGTGTCTGTATTATGATTTCCTTGCATGGACTATGCAATTGGGCCTTCCTTCATGAGATTTTCTTCTCAAATCATTTTTGAGCAAATCCAGATCAAATATTTTACTGCTTGCTGGTTTATTTAGTTCTATCCTCCATCTTGAAGGGGTTGTTCACCTTCACACAACTAGTTGTTTTCCAATAGATCACCAGAAATAACGACTTTTACTAATTACTTTCTATTTTCTATGTGTCACCGTTTTTCTAATATTGAAGTGTAAAGTCTCATTTTTCACCTTCTAAAGCAGCTCTGGGAGGGGGGTGGTCGCCGACCCTGTAAACTGTTCTAAATTGATAGATTTAGTTTATACATTTCTTAATTTGTCCCTGCTAAACAGAATCTCTGGGTTTCATTACAGGCAGCTGTTAGAATTGATACAACAGTTGCTAATACTCCAGAGATGCTGCTGAGAAATATATCAACTCAATGTAGCAAAATTATAACAGTTTAGAGTCTGCACCTGAATTACTGAGCTGCCAGACTCAAACCAGGATTCAACTTTAAATTCAACTTTAAACTTAGATTTTGGAAAACCAGTAAAAAAATAAATAATGGAAAGTAATTGAGAAAAATCTTTATTTCTGGGGAACAATCTAAAAACAACTGAACCGAAAAAAGTGTTTGGAAGGTGAACAACCCCTTTAAAGGGCATGTAAAGTCTAAAATAGAATAAGGCTAGAATTGCTGTATTTTGTATACTAAATATAAACATGAACTTACTGCACCACAAGCCTAATCAAACAAATAATTTATGTTTTCAAATTTGGCTACAGGGGGTCACCATCTTGTAACTTTGTTAAACATCTTTGCAAGACTAAGACTGTGCACATGCTCAGTGTGGTCTGGGCTGCTTAGGGTTCGTCATAAACAAAGCTGCTTGAGTTCTGCAAGGCTGGGAAGTAAGGCGGGGGCTCCCCCTGCTGTTCATAAGTATGATTGTTTCCCTGCTCAGCAGTTAGGGACCATCTGACAATTCCTATCCACAGCAGTAAATGAAGGGTGAATTTCACTGCATACAGTCAGGTTTTTTAATAAAAACAGTACACATTTTTTAATTGAAGTATATTGGAGATAGATTTATTTTTCATTAAAGAAAGTAAAAATGGGATTTGATTTTTTTGCCTTTACATGCCCTTTAATCTATTTGAATAACTGCAACACTCTGGCTGTACAATTAAACAAATATATGGTTTCAGTACCAAGAAGAAAATCATATGTTATTAATAGCTCATTCCAACACAATGAATCTTGAAGGCTCATTCTTCATGTTCTTTCTAAATTGCTTCCATTAACAACTCTCTGAAATATGTCCCACGGCCAGTTTTTTTTTTATATTGTCACAAATGTGTTCTTATAAATCTCTAAACTTTATGAATTTTGCCCATTACTTTGCATTCAACTCCCATCATTTCTGACTGCTCTTAGTGGCAAACTACTTATGGGAGCAAATGAATTGCAGGTACCTCTTGTGATATAGTTTCATCTAATTATTAACTACTTTTCTCATCTCATACATACAGTAATTATGATATTGTTGTTGTAAGACTTCATTTTGCCTCTATGCCTTGTTTGTAGATTCTCCTTCCATATCCACTTATTGATTCTTGTTCTCATAATCCTCTCTATCTGATCCTAGAGCCCTCTGGTCAGTCTAGCTCAGAGTTTCTAGAACAAGAGGAGACAAAAGGAGGGAGTATACAATTTGAAGGAAATGGACTGAAAGGCAACATATTGAAACACTTGTTTATGGAATAGGCCAGCGGTCCTCAACATTTTTTACCTATGAGCCACATTGAAATGTAAAAAGACATGGGAAGAAACACAAGCAGGACTAAATTCCCTGGGATGCCAAATGAGGGCTATGGTTGGCTATTTAGTAGCCTTATGTGGACTTGCAGAACACAAGAGGCTGTAAACCTGTTTTTTATGCAACCAAAACTTGCTTCCAAACAAAAAAATTTAAAATAAGCACCTGATTTGAGGGGAACAACATAAAATGGGTTGGTGAGCAACATGTTGCTTGCGAGCCACTGGTTGAGGACCACTGGAATAGGTGATAGCTCAAAGGTCATAGAACTAAATCATTAAAAATGCAAAGGGTAAACATGAGACTATTAATAACCTGCTACCCCCCAAAAAATTAAATAGCACTATAAAGTGCATACCAGATAAGCCAGTTGCTTCTTTGTCATCATCTATGTATCAAGGGACTTGAAAGTATCATCACTGCTACCACAAGCCAATCCTACACGTATAAATGCAAACATGCAGAGAAGAAATGTACTTTACATACAATAAGCTCACTATCATATTCTGTTTTGTGCATAAAGGGAAACGCAGGAATGGAAGATAAATTCGACATATTGTAGAACTGTATTAAAGTGGACCTGTCACCCAGACACAAAAAGCTGTATAATAAAAGTCATTTTCAAATTGAACATTGAAATCCAATTTCTATTTTTCTTAAAGGAGAAGGAAAGTCATTTAGCACTAGGGGGTGCCAAATGTTAGTCACCCCCAAATGAATGTATTTATTTACCTGAAATCACGGGCCGGTGCTCCTATCAGCAGAAAACTGCACCGGCCCGGGGTTATACCAGTGAGCACCACAGAGCGATCCTCTTCTGGATTGTTCTTTTATCATGCAGCTGCGCATGCACATGGACATCAGGTCCCCCATTCTGGTGCACAAACAAGGTTCTGAGATGATGGAAGGCACTTCCTAGATGTCACTGCTCTCCACATATTCTTCCCCTCTCTCTTCTCAATTTAAGTGTGTAACCAGGGCATGGGGATGGACATCAGGTCCCCCATTCTGTTGCACAAACAAGATTCTGAGATGATGCAAGGCTTGTCTTAATAACAGTGTCCACAAAATGGCTGCTGCCTGCTTGCTGTAATTATGAATTCCCAGACTGAAGGAAACAAGATTCAAATAATTTATATAGTGTAATTAAAGTTCATTTTGCTTGACTAATGTGATAAAATAGGATTTTGGGTGACGGGTCCCCTTTAAATAACTTCTCCCTTGAAATAGTGACACATTTTAATATGTAGGTGTTAAAGGCCTACAGAGAATAAAGGAAAGCACAAAAATCCTCATTTTGCTTTATTTACATGGCAAAATCTGCCAGTAAAACTCTCACTTTGTACGTCGTTTTCTGCCAACTCTCCACTGCCATGGCTGTTATCAGGGCGAATGATGAATATGCTGACACTTCCCATGCACGAGAGGCTGAAACTCTGGTTAGAGAAGCATAATCCTTACACAATGCAATCTGGGTTCAGGCAGATGCACTCAACCAAATAGCACAGCTCTGAGTAATAGGAACAGTTGCTTTTACAGGTTGCCTGAAGGACGTTTTCAAAGCAACATATGGATCACTCTGCCTGAAATCCCGACCACACAAAATCTGCATTGTTAGTTCAAACTTTGTGCGGTAGAAAACCCCTGTATACATTTTAATTGGAATTTTAAAAATAGTTCATGGTGTAAACAGTCAATTTTCTGTTATATTTCCCTAATTTTCTCTTGGTTTGTGTTTTTAGTTTGTCATATGTGACAGCTCTGTATATTTTGGGCGCACGGTTGGTTTAAAATATTCATGTTCCTCTCTTGCTTATATTACATGTAATGAGGGATACTTTTAAAGTATGCAGAAGCAAGGACTGCTGAGATTTCTATGCAAGTCTGCTCAGAGCAATTCTGAAGTCAAACTTTATTAATGGTGAGTGTTGGCAAACCTAAATGCAATCACAGCTGTCTCCGCTGTACATTGAGTTGCTCTGGTCAATGAAGTCACAGTAAGGCTTGTAGGGGACTTGTACTTTAGAATATAAACAAAAATAGGGACTTAGTCTCCAACTATCAGCCCGTAAATAATAATAATAATTTTGCAAATAAACAAAGCATGTAAATAAAATGGCTATATTTATTCACAACCATGCCATAGTAGATATTTAAAACCAAATTAAAACCATGAGGTATTGCATGTGGGAGATGGGATCCCTCTCATATGGATGCTATGATACATGTAAATCAGATGTAAAGAAAATGCATATACAATTAAATATACAGGCTAACCACCCTTTTGATATTATCAATACATAGATCTAGAGGCCCTTTAGATCCCAGGACTAATTTATATCTATACCAACAAATAATTAACATTATGGCAAATGACATGTGGATTTGCTCTTTACTATGTATTGATAATATCAAAAGGGTAGTTAGCCTGTATATTTATGGCATGGTTGTGAATAAATATTGCCTCTTTAGTTACATGCTTTGATTATTTACAAAATTATGATATTTACAGGCTCATAGTTGGAGACTAAGTCCCTAGTTTTGTATATATATTCTAAATTGGTTATTTGTGGACACCCCAATCTGTGTAGCCCGTAGTCACTAATTTTGGTATACTTTGCTTAGTAACTTTTGGAAGGTTTAAAATGGACTTGTACTTTAGCTTCCCCTTTAAATAGAATAGTCTCCTAATGTTTGGCCATCTATGTTGGCCTCATCATAAGTTAGACAGCTAAGGGGATCCTCAGCCACAGAAGTGGGCCCTGGTTCCCTGGTTCAAAGTATGGCCCCTAAAGGTGGCAGTATATAAGGATATGTAAACCGAGCACACATACTCAGGGTCCATTTTGCAGCATCCCCTCCCTGAGCAGGCAAGAAGGGTTTAGTGGAACCTGGACAGGTCAGGTTTAGAAAGCGGTAGGCTATTCTCTTTAATAGATCCCTCGAGGCGTGATAAACAGATTAGGTTATTTAGCCTGAGCAGCCACGGCTCCACCGAGGAGTGTGAGTGGAATTAGATTCCTGGGTGAATCATTGCCCAGAAGTAGGGAACTAAGTGCAAAGACCCAGGGATTAGAGAGGTGTCTCAGGGTTCCAATATGTATGAGGCCTGAAAGCTGAGAGTGCCTATATGTATGCTTTTCCTTTTTCTTTGCTTACCTTAAGGGGATATGATTGATACATGAGCAATGTATTCTGGACACTTTCAGTGATAATGAACTATGCTGGGGGGAGAAGAAGGGTGGGGGACTATCTAGGGTAGTAGGTAGGGGCTTTTCTTATTGGGGGGTTTAGTTCTCTTTAAGTTGAGAAACACTGGAGCCCATTTCATTGCACTACTAATAGTAGTAGTTTCACAACACCTGCCTCCGCTACTTGCAGGGGCTCACACTTGGGAACTGAGAGTCTTATCCTGGACAATATTTAGTAAGCTATAGATTTAAGGAGCTTGGGGCAGTTTCGTTTAACCATAGCCTGACACAAGTTTATAAAGTTTATCAGTCCTAGCAGAAAGTTTCCATTGGTTGACCAAAATGAAATAAAGAGTAGGCGGGACCATGGAATGGTACATTGGTATCCAAACATGTGTATGGCACCAGTATATGCACATTCAGTCAAAGGGAAGCTGATTAGTAGGAGCACTTTAGATGTGTATGGACTCCCTTATGGAAGGTTTACATCACCTTTAACCATTGATAATATGATGGTGTATGCTGTGATCTGTAGTTTAGCAACATCTGGGTAAAGTATGGCTGATGTGTATATCCTATTTATGATCACAATAAACTTGCCTCGCTATACACACACACACACGTCTATCTTGTACTATTTCTTTTGACTTTCATTTAATGGTTCCCTACTCCTGATTTACTGTTCCTTTTTTTACGTTTCACATCAGATTAGGTTGTTTGTTGCACAACTTTTCTGACCTTTGCAAACAGAGTTTGGGAGAGGAAATTGTATAATAATTGCCTCCTGCTTGCTTTAATTGCTACTGTATGAAACAGTTTACTCATGCAGGTTAGGGCTTTTATATTGGTATGATTCATAGGCTTCAAGAAATATTTTTTTGTAAGTCTCTGAGATGCATAATAGGACTACATTGTTACAGAACAAGGTCAAAAAATGTAGGTGGTATGTACAAATGTGCTGTAAAAATCTGTTTTCCTGAGTTGCCCAGGGCAAAATGGTGAAATGCAGAACCAGGTTAGAGTCACCGTGTGACATTATTTGTAAGAACATTTTTAGTTTCTTTCTATGTGCACAATATAGGTATGGGACCTGTTATCCAGAATGCTTGCAACCTGGGATTTTACAAATAACGGATCTTTCCATAATTTGAATCTTCATACCTTAAGTCTACTGGAAAATCATGTAAACATTAAACAAACCCAATAGGCTGGTTTTGCTTCCAATAAGGATTAATTATATCTTAGTTGGGATAAAGTACAAGATGCTGTTTTATTATTACAGAGAAAAAGTAAATCATTTTTAAAAATTTGGATAAAATGTCTATGGGAGACAGCTTTTCCGTTATTCAAAGCTTTCTGGATAACAGGTTTCTGGATACTGGATCCCATACCATATTTAAAGGGCATGTAAAGTCTAAAATAGAATAAGGCTAGAAATGCTGTATTTTGTATACTAAATATAAACATGAACTTACTGCACCACAAGCCTAATCAAACAAATAATTTATGCTTTCAAAGTTGGCTACAGGGGGTCACCATCTTGTAACTGTTAAACATCTTTGCAAGACTAAGACTGTGCACATGCTCAGTGTGGTCTGGGCTGCTTAGGGATCGTCATAAACAAAGCACTGTTTTATTATTAAATAGAAAATTGTGATTATTTAGATAAAATGGAGTCTACGGGAGATGGCCTTTCCATAATTCTGAGCTTTCTGGATAACAGGTTTCCGGGTAACTGATCCCATACCTGTACTAGAGTTGTGCAGAGCCTCCTCAACCCAATATTAAAGGGATTATAAACTTTCCGCAGCATTGATCATTTTTTTCTAGTAGGATTTATGTTCAATGCAAAATCCTCTTATGTCAGTAATTGAATTAGTATTGCTCCCTACTTTGGGGAGCTTGTGGGTGCAAAGGAGTTTGTTTTATAGAAGGTTTATATCTGCTTGAAGGGTCCAGCTCTATGACTACAACTGCGATTAGGATTTTAAAAAGTTGGGAGACTTTCCTAACCAGACTCTGTTACAGCTCTCCAAAGTAAACATCCCAAATCGAATTACAGTTGCAAGACCAGTGTTACGTCAGTCACCATGTTGTTCTCTACCAAGGGAGATGCCCGCATCATGTGGGTCACTGGCCCTGAAAGACTTGGAAAACATTTTATTGTGTATTGTTGTGCTTTATGATTTCATCTTTGTGGCTTCAAAAATGGCAGCTCCTATCCTGGTTTAATCCATAATAACAAACAGGTAGGGAACCTGTTGTTATTTGGATAATGGTCTGTAATTTGCATCTCCACCCCTTAGGGCAGAGACAAACGGTCAAATTCGGGGAGATTAATCGCCCGAAGCGCTCCGATTGCCATCCCACCGGTGATTTTCATTCTAGCCGGTGGGAAGGCAGTTCGAGGAGATTAGTCACCTCGAAGAAGAGTAGATTTGTCACTGGGCGACTAATCTCCCCAAATCTGACCATGTCTCTGCCTTTAAGTCTACTAAAAAAATCATTTAAACATTAAATAAACCCAATAGGCTGGTTTTGCTTCCAATAAGGCTTAATAATATCTTGCTGAGTTGGGATCAAGTACAAGGGACTGTTTTATTATTACAGAGAAAAAGCACATAATTTTTAAAAATTAAAATTATTTTATGAAAATGGAGTCAATGGAAGACGGCCTTCCTGTAATTTGGAACTTTTAGGCAACGGATTTCCAAATAATACCTGTACTGGAAATTGCTTTGAATTGCAATGCAGCAACATTTAGGTGGAGCAATACTAAGAGAAGTTTTATATTCCCTTTAAGCTTGATATTGCTGTATATGCTACATATAAATACATATGGGTAAAACATGACTAGATAGTGTATTGTATCCTGTAAATGAGCTTTAGGTCCCATGGGGAAAAGCAGTGGCGTAGCAATAAGGTTTGGTAGTGGAGCCCGAAGCGATACTGGACCCAGTTAAAGCCTGGAAAAATATTTATCCCAACTTTGGGCCAGATTCAACTCAGTGAGAAAAAGTGGCTCATGGCTTATCACGTAAAAACTCATGGACAAGATTCAATTAGGGGAGAAAAAAGTGTCTCCAAATTCAGTTAGAAATTTTAACCAACAAAGTTTTCACGTGATAAACTGTGGGATAAGTTTTTCTGAATTGAATTGCTTCTCAAATTGAATCTCACCCATGACTTTTCATGTGATAAACCTTTTTCTCATTGAATTAAATCTGGCCCTGTGCATTTTGTTCCACTATAAACAGGCTTACCCACAATATATATTGGTTGCATGCATGGTGGAAGAATCCCAGGATTACTTTCTGCTGGGGGAGGCCTGTAAAATCAGGTTGCACCCCTTGTAAAAATGCAATGTAGGTATGGGATGTGCTATCCGGAAACCCGTTATCCAAAAAGCTCTGAATTACGGGAAGGCCTCCTTCCATAGACTCCATTTTATCCAAATAATCTAAATTTTTAAAAATGATCTCCTTTTGTAATAATAAAACAGTAGCTTGTACTTGATCCCAACTAAAATATAATTCATTCTTATTGGAAGCAGAACCAGCCTATTGGGTTTATTAAATGTTTACATGATTTTCTAGTAGACTTAAGGTATGAAGATCAAAATTACAGACATATCCATTATCTGGAAAACCCCAGGTCCTGGGCATTCTGGATAGCAGGTCCCATACCTGTACAAATACTTTTTCTTTCCCTTTAATTACAATCATAAAACAATTATAGAAAATAATATCACAGATAGGAAGCAGGCCGGACTGGCAATCTGTGGGTTCTGGCAAATGCCAGAGGGGCTGCTATAAGGTGCCATAGAACGTTACTATTTAATGGGCTGGTGGGGGTTGTTTGGGCCTCTGTGTACCTGAAATGCCAGGGCCTATTTTAATTCTCAGTCCGGACCTGAATTAGGAAGGATGGTATTTTTTTTCCATAGAAGTTGGGAACCCTACTTCAACCATTTTCCTGCGCCTGGCTCAACACATTAGTGGCTGAAATCCACCATTGCCATTATAGTTAATAAGAGGAGGAGCAGGTTGGGTCTGGCTGACAGAGCAAATGCTGAGGGGGTTATTTACTAAAACTTGAAATTATCTCATATTTTTATTAAACTAAGTTCGACCAATCTCCCATCCACGCTTTTATCTTATTTATCAATAAAATAACTCGAGTATGGAAAAAAACTGATAAAATTGAGCAAAAATCCGAATTGTATGAATTTTTTTTTTGGAAATTTCTCGATTTTCTTTTTTAGGGTTATCGCCTGAAAACCCCACATTGAACGAAACCAGAGCAGATCACTATATCTTCAAATTGTAAAAGGGACATCTGTCATTGCCTTCAACATGACAGGTTTGAGATGGCGGATTTTCGGATTGGGACTTTTTTGCAGCTTCGGGGTATAATAAATCAAACAAAATTCGAGTTTTTATCCTCAAAAAATAACCAGAAAAAGTTGAGGTTTAATAAATAAATCCCATACAGTCACATAACTGCAGAGCACATCCCCCCCTAAGGTAGACCTCTACAGAATTAGGATGCTGATAAATAAATACGGTGCCAAATATCTTTAAAAAAAAAAAAAAGCAGATGGACTACGCTGCATGAAAAAGTAACTGTGAACAAAAACAGTAACTATTCTATTATGCCACTTCTAGTGCTAAACCAGAACATTCATGGTGGCAGACACACAGCATTGAACAGAAATCTCAGGGCTGCAGTGATTTCCATTGTGTTATCACTCTCTGTTCTGTTTTTTTTTTACTGCAACACAAACAAAATCTCACCCAAAGCAAAAGACTTTCAGCATAACAACACTGCCAACTGCTAGCTTATTAACCTCAAAATGCCTTTCCTTTCTGCAGTTTTCTCGTACTTCATGCTGTTCTACTTTTTATATGCAGAAATCACTGCACTGTCTATATCTTTAGGAAGCAAATTCAAAACCCACACCCATTTCCCAGATTAATTTCCCTTAATCATTATTGCCCGGTGCAAATATGAGTTTTTAAGTTGTTTCTCAGTCCCCGACACTCATTTATTTGCCATGAATACCTTCATAGGAACGCAGAATAAAAGATAGGACAGATCCTTCTACCTGTGAATAGATCATTATACTCCGTCCAGACAATCAGTTCAGGAACAAAAGTGAGGCACACGCCTCGTGTGACACATCAAACGCTTTCCCATATTCCAAGCTTGGAGCATCTATTGCAGAACACAATGGAAAATAATGCCATGAAGTGCCCTCCCTAATTAATTTTCTTTTGGCGTGTAATTCTTCCAGCAGCAACAGGGAACAAGTGTTGTGCATCACATTTACTGGATTCAGTAATTCAAGGATAACGGAAGAACAAACAATACAATATTTCTTGCCTGTACATATCCATTTTGAAGGTGCTTGAGTAGATGAACAAGGCTCCTCAGTCACACAGCAGCTGCCTCCCTAGGCAGAATTACGGAAAAAAAGGCCATCTCCCATAGACTCCAATTTATGTCTCTGTTATTATAAAACAGTAGCTTGTACTTGATCCAAACTGAGATAAAATGAATCATTATTGGAGGCAAAACCAGCCTATAAGGTTTATTTAATGTTTAAAGGATGTTTTAGTACACTAAGGGGCTGATTCATGAAGCTCGAGTGAAGGATTCGTATTAAAAAAACTTCGAATTTCAAAGTGTTTTTTGGGCTTCGACTACGACTAAGACTATGAATCGAACGATTTGAACTAAAAATCGTTCGACTATTCGACCATTCGATAGTCGAAGTACTGTCTCTTTAAGAAAAACTTCGACCCCCTACTTCGGCAGCTAAAAGCTACCGAAGTCAATGTTAGCCTATGGGGAAGGTCCCCATAGGCTTGCCTGAGATTTTTCGATCGTTGGATTAAAATCCTTCGAAACGTTCGATTCGAAGGATTTAATCGTTCGATCGAAGGAATAATCCTTCGATCGTTCGATCGCAGGATTTGCGCTAAATCGTTCGACTTCGATATTCGAAGTCGAACGATTTTAGTTCCTAGTCGAATATCGAGGGTTAATTAACCCTCGATATTCGACCCTTCATACATCTGCCCCTAAGTATGAAGATCTAAACTACGGAAAAAATCTGTAATCCGGAACACCGAGGTCCCGAGCATTCTGGATAATTGGTGCCATACCTGTACAGATTCTGTTATCCAGAATGCTCAGGTTTTCTGGAATACGGATCTTGCTGTAATTTGGATCTTCATACCTTAAGTCCACTAGAAAATCATGTAAACCTTAAATAAACCCAATAGGCTGGCTTTGCTTCCAATAAGGATTAATTATATCTTATTTGGGATCAAGTACAAGCTACTGTTTTATTATTACAGAGAAAAAGTAAATCATTTTTAAAAATTTGTATAAAATGTCTATGGGAGACAGCTTTTCCATAATGCAAAGCTTTCTGGATAACAGGTTTCCGGATACTGGATCCCATACCATATTTTAAGGACATGTAAAGTCTAAAATAGATCAAGGCTAGAAATGCTGTATTTTGTATACTATATATAAACATGAACTTACTGCACCACAAGCCTAATCAAACAAATAATTTATGCTTTCAAAGTTGGCTACAGGGGGTCACCATCTTGTAACTTTGTTAAACATCTTTGCAAGACTAAAGCTGGCCATAGACACAAAGATCCGATCGTACGAATCAACGTACGATCGGACTTTCCCATCTCCCGACCCTCCACTAACCATTCAGATCAAAGTCTTTACCATTCCGATCAAATAAGAACAGATCACCCAATGTTCTGCCCCTGACAGCAATCGTACGATACTTATGTCTGACAACACTAGTGAAAGTCTCCCACTGATAATCGTAGGATCGGCAATACACGCAGAGATATTATCGGCAGGCGACAGAAATTTTCTAACCTGTCCGATCGACCAAACGACCGATCTCCGCCGGACGAAAAATGACGGGACTCTCCACACATGGTCCGAAAATCGTACGAATCCACGATTCGTACGATCGGATCTTTGCGTCTATGGCCAGCTTTAGACTGTGCACATGCTCAGTGTGGTCTGGGCTGCTTAGGGATCGTCATAAACAAAGCTGCTTGAGTTCTGCATGGCTGGGAAGTAAGGCTCCCCCTGCTGTTCATAAGTATGATTGTTTCCCTGCTCAGCAGTTAGGGACCATCTGACAATTCCTATCCACAGAAGTAAATGAAGTGAGAATTTCACTGCATACAGTCAGGTTTCTTATAAAAACGGTACATATTTTTTAATTAAAGTATATTGGAGATAGGTTTCTTTTTCATTATAGAAAGTAAAAATTGGATTTTATTATATTATATTTGCCTTTACATGCCCTTTAAGCTACGGGCACTCACTTTGGTGCATGGGGGGGGAGGGGGGAGTTAAACAGCTGGAGAGAGATATTTGGAGAGGATGAAGCATATGGAGAAAAATGTTTAGGGGGAAAGGCACATAAAGGGAGATATCTGGGAGCTGAAAAACAAAGAGAGAGAAATATGTGCAGTGAGATACAGGGGCATAACTACAGAGGAAGCAGAGGAGAATAGGGGGCCCCACAAGGCCCAAATAAAGAGCAATTTCAACATATATTGGTAAAATATGACAACCTCTGAATATGGGCCCTAAAATTAGTTTTGCTGTGGGTCCCAGTAACATCTAGTTATGCCACTGGTGAGATAAATAAAGAGTTGGAGAGAATTTTGAGACACAGAGAAAGACACCTAGAGAGTCATGAAACACATGTATAAAGTCACCTTCTGGGCAGAAATATATTTTGAGACAGTGAGAAGCATGGAGAGAGTCATGGGAAGGAGAAATATGGAGTGCGACACTGAGGTAGCAACAAGACATATGGAAAGTGACACTTGGAAGTGAGATACACCAGTGAGGCAGTGATATACATGGAGAGAGATACCTAGAGTTCATTCAGATCATAGAAAGTTCCCTGGGAAAGGAGTGAGAAAGAGACACAGAAAGACTTGCCAGGGGTACAGTCAGATGAATGTAAAGAGAGAGATACGCACCTACAATGGAGACAATGAGACACCTGTGGTTGGTACAGGTATGAGACTTGTTATAAAGAATGCTCGGAACCTGGGGATTTCTGGGAAAGAGATCTTTGCCTTTTTGGATCACCATGCCTTCTGTCTATTAGAAAATCATTTACAAAATTAAATAAATCCTATTGTTTACATTAAATAAACAATAGGATTGTTTTGCCTCCAACAATGATCAATTACAGTAAATCTTAGTTTGGATCAAGTATAAGGTACTGTTTTATTATTACAGAGAAAAAGGAAATGACTTTTAAAAATTAGAATTATTTGATTATAATGGAGTATATGGACTCAATAATGTGGAGCTTTCTGGATAATGGTTTGGAGCTATCTGGATAATGGGTTGCCGGATTACGGATCCCATACCCGTAATAAGGTACTCAAGCGAAGCTGTAACAAAGACAGGGAGGGAGATAGGAATCACACATTTTAAGAAACAAATGTCACATCTAGAGATAAATGTTCCACTGTCTGTAGTTGCATTTGCAATATAATTATTTCTAGCACAAGGGAAAGAAATCTGCAGGAAGGTCTGGCAATGTGATCAATTGGTAGTGATAGTACATGCAATTAGTTCTCCTTTAAATCTTCCTTAATGGGCAAAGTCTAGGTAAACTGACACCTACACTAAGGGACAGATTTATCAAAATGTGAGATTAGAACTCACCACAGAATAACTCACCATCGTTCTATTCATTCCTATGGGATTTTTAGAAGTGTATTTATCAATGGGTGAAAGTTAGAGTTCACCATTTGATGAATGCACTTCTAAACATTTCATAGGAATGAATAGAAAGGGGGGTGAGTTTTCCAGTGGTGAGCTCTAATTTCACACTTTGATAAATAGATGGGAATGTGCGTGTAGCCAGGGCTGATCCTATCAAATGTGGGGCCCAATTGGGACCATGTTGGCGGGGCCCCTAGACAAAGTGTTGCTGGCTACTGACACACCAAGTATTTAGGAAAATAAGGGCATACAGGCACAAAATAGAAAGGAAAGGGGGAGACAAGGTAAGAGAGTGAGAGGGATGAAATAGGGGCACATAATAGGGGCACACAGGGTAAGAGAGGGAGGGAGGAAATAGGAGAGTGGACTGGGCCAATTAGTTTGGGGCAGGCTGGGCCGATTCAGCTTGAGAGCAGGCTTGGTTGGATTGGGGGCAGGCAGGGCCTATCAAGGTTGGAGGAAAGCTGGGCCTATGAGAGTTGGGGGATAGGCTGGCTTATCAGAGTTGGGGGTGGGCTGGACCTATGGATTTGGGGGATGGGCTGGACTCTCAAAGTTGGGGGCAGGCAAGGCAGCATCATGTGCTGAGGGAAATATTATCTGTGCTGCCCTGTGGTGCGGGGCCCCCAGAGGTGTGGGGCCCTATTGGGCCCAATTGGTCCAATAGGCCTAAGGCCGGCCCTGCGTGTAGCCTCCCTCATAGGACCTTGGTAACCCGCACTTAAAGGAAATACTCAGTCAGACTGGAGCAGATCATGAAAATCTACTACTGGGTCTGGCAAAATCTGTCTGGGAGAATTTCCATTGATCTGAAACTGACAACTGATCTGGAGCTTAATGCTCCCTTTGCTTTTCCCCAGAGAAGGAAATCAGTGAAAGGGAAAGAGTAGACACACTACGTTTCCTCCTTGCAAGGTCCTGGAGTTTCATGTTACCAATACTAATCAGCAGTTCCACACCAGACATTCATCTATTAATTTATTTATGAGAAACACATTCATAAGCCAAGTGGTAAGAAGCGTTACTGTAGTAGAGAATTCAACCCCCCCCCAACTAATAAAAAAACAGAAAAAAAGGAAAATGTTTTTAAAAATGTGGAATATTTGGAGAAAATGGAGTCTATGGGAGACAGCCTTCCATAATTCAGAGCTCTCTGGATAAAGGGTTTCCAGATAACAGATCCCATACCTGTATTAGAATCTGGTGAGAAAGCAGCAGGCAATGTCTAGCTATTTTAGTTTCGTTATCTATACCAGGGGTCCTCAAGCTTTTTTAACCGTGAGCACATTCAGATGTATAAAGAGTTGGAGAGCAACACAAACATAAAAATGTTCCTGGGTGGAACAAAATGTATTTATGTATGTATATTTTTATTTGTGTAGAGCTCCTTGCACTGTACAGCAAAACAATAAATTAGTAATAACAAACAAGGGGTCATTGAACTAAAAAGTAACAATAAATGCATTATTTGAAATACAATTCACATAAATATAAAATATAATTACAATACAGATGAAGTGCTCAGTGTCATGGAAACAAAAGGATGCACTAAAAATTCAAGATTTATTAAGTATAAAAACCACGAAAATCACTAATACAAAACTTGGGCGGGTAAAAGTCGAGGTCCTATAGAAGCCAATGGGAGATGTGCTGATTCTATTGGACCATTTTAAATCAGTTCAAAAACCTCTAAAACCACCAAAATCTGACCTTTGATAAATGAGCCTCCATGAATTACTTCTAAAAAAATTTCAATTCCCTTTAAGGGCCATGGCAAGCTATCGCTAATGTCTTTGTATTCATAGTTTGCAGGTATTTTTTTCAGGTTCATTATAGATCCATTTCTTCAAATGGCACATATTAATCTCAATCATCCTACTAATTATTTCTGTGTAGGGCTCAAAATCTTGCAGTAGTGCAACAAATGTGTATCAAACACTGTGGTCTACATGCTCTGCTATAAAGACAGCTTGAATCTTAGTTGCAAAGTGTGAGCTAACTGCAGCTTTGAGAAGGAAACCCACATTTTTTGGGTTCATGCATCGCTTTTGGTCCACTATTTGGTTAGGTCCCTTAGTTCATAACAACATTATAGATGTTATGATATGAAAATACAGGGGTGGAATTATCAAAAGAATTTCAGAATTAAAAATGCATTATCAGAATGTATCTTGGGCCAGTCCTAGACTCACTTTCATCTAATTCATTACTAATCGCAAGGTTAAATGGTTGTTGACAATTGCATATGACAGCACTCCACTTATTAGGGTGGTGACACATGCTACGATTCGGGGAGATTTAGTTGCCCAGCGACAAATCGCCTCTTCTTCGAGCGACTAATCTCCCCAAAAAGCCTTCCCGCCGGCTAGAATCTAAATCACCAGCGGGATGGCACTAGGAGCGCTTTTTTTTCCGAAGTCGCCCGAAACTTCGGGCAACTTCGGAAAACGGCCTGCTTTTGGTTTATACTTTGGGCCAGATTTAATTCAGTGAGAAAAAGGTTTATTACATGAAAAATCATGGACTAGATTCAATCCGTGATGCAACTCACTCATTCAGAAAAACTATACATACACATGTGACAACTATATTGAAGTCTATGGAGAAGAGTTTTTTCTCCTAGAATTGATCCATGACGAGTTCAAAACTCTATTGAAATCTATGGGGAAAAAAACTGGAACTGAATCGGGAGAAAAGTTTTCTTTCCACGGATTTAATCTTGTCCATGAGTTTTCACGTCATAAACCAGGAGATAACTTTTTCTCACTGAATTGAATCGGGCCCATTGTCTTTCAGTTCTCAAGAGCCAATCACCCAGCTACCCATCTGATGAGGTGCTTAGTGGCTTCAGAGCTGTGAGATAAACAAGAAACCTTGCCTATATCTCTCCTGTGGGCCATCATTATTACTGACCAATCACTGTCTGCTCAGCTTTGTAATTCTAACTTTTGTGTATTTTTCATTATGCTTTCATACAGCAAACTGCGAATTCAGAAAATACCCTCTAATACACTTAACAGTTCATGGGTAGAGATTCCACTTACTGCAGCATTTAGCAGGTATCATTTAATGCATTCAGCACTAATTTAAACTATATATTTTTAACTACAACACTGCGTATGGCTGTTCCAGGATTTGTTGGCAGCTATGGTGTAAACCCGTGATTAATCTCTATTCACAGTCATTAAAATCCAAATGGAGTAGAGCTGTCTAACGTTGAGATAACAGATGCTGTGTTTGATGTGAAGTCAGGCTGATTACTTGGAGTTTGACGGATGATGAGTTCAATGTTCCCAGAAAAAGAGCGCATGCTAATAAATTAAAACATCTTTATTTTATAGGTAATCATTACTTTAGATGAAAATAGTACGAGGCTTATAATGCCTTGATTGCTGGGTTCAAAGATTGAGATATAGTGTAGATAAACCGATAGCTTTGTATCTTATGGATCACTTAAAAGATTTATTTAATTATCTTCAATAATAGACAGGGCACAAGGGTTTACTTGTGGGCACACGCCATACAATTTTGAATCAGCAGATGAATTCTGCATACTCTGTCTGTATTGCAAATGCAGCTGTAGACAAGGTTGCATATGAGTGTACTGGATGCAGTTTATTTGACATATCATTAACTGTAGGCAAAAAGAATAACACAGGCCGAATATAAGGCTGTGGTACCATCTGCCTTGACTCATAAACCCATCTCAGATACTATCCGTCAGCTGTTTAATTTTCTGTTCTTGTATCTATCCCATGAGGTCCGTTACGCTGTTTGATACTTGCACCTCCTCCCATTCTATAAACCAGTGCATTATGGGAAAATAACCTATGTCTTTTAGAAGGTTTTATAATTAATTTATTTTTCCATGAAAGGAAATCAAACAGTTTAATGTCCTACTAAAAATTGCCCTTTAAATATGCTTTGGGAAAAGATCTTAATAATAATTACTGTACTGTAAAAATTTTAGTTTTCTTAGCTTAGTGGGAGACATTGGGCTGTGGCACATCTCTCTAAAGGTGAACTGCAATACAGAAGAATCGCCTCTTTGGTCTCTATAGACTGAGGGTTACGTTCCTAGCATCTATCAAGATCATAAAGTTGCACTTGCCTAGACAGTCTGCATAGAAAAACCCTTCTATATTGGTTCTTGGGAATTCAAAAATTCACAAAGCCCCTCTATAATAAATCATATACACTGAAAACCCTCCAGTCCTTGACTTACTGTGGGTATTTTTGTTTCTTGCCATATAAAGCGCTACGCAATACGTTCAATATAAATACATGATAATAATATAAATTGTTCTGAATGCTTTCAGTTGAGATTCCAAGGGGACTTGGAGCCCATCTTTCTTGTTTAACATGAGGGCAAGAAGTAGTAGCTTATGCTAAACATACTTTTTTTTGTTTTAATCTAAAATCTATGGTTTTTGTTATTTAGACCTAAACTGGGAAACAGAAACTACTACATGTTTGGTCCTTGGGAGGTAGATAATTAGATTACCAGAGAACAGATAATGCCTTGTGTAATGAATTTCAGAGAAGAAAACAGTCACCACAAAGGATGAAGGGAGGGGCTGTATATTGGTCATCCCAGATTATACTATCAAGGACCAAAGATGGTGTAGATTCAGTCTCCCATAGATTTTTAGCAATGAAAATTGTAGGCAAAAATTAAGTTCAGCACAAGTCCCCTTGGAACAAGGGAGTATACTGGCCCTTTAAGGGTCTCCTTACTGAAGTGACCTTTCTGAATTGTATTACTAAATACTTTAGCAAGTGATAGAAAAGACCAAACAGTTCCACTTCTCCTGAGAAGGCTTGGACTAGGAATTTAACTAATCTAGAATATAAAATGTATTAATTATATGACTTCATGGACAAGGAAAGTCCTATTCAATGGGGGTGGCAAAATGTTAGGCACCCCCCAGTGAATAGAATCATCAATAGTGATGGGCGAATTTCTCCCGTTTTTGCTTCGCCCAAAAATGTGCGTGAACTAGAAAATTGATGCCCGCATAAATTTTGGACGCACGTCCGAAAATTCGCACACGACGATTTTGACGGCGACGTTAAATTCAATGGGCATCTGAATAGTGTTGATGCGCGGTGATTTTGACACGAGTGACTTTTCGGACGCGCGTCTAAAATTGCTTGACGCCGGCACATTTTCTTGGGAATTTCGAGCCAGGCACATTTATTACACATCACTAATCATATTAAGTTTATTCTCCAGGCTGGTGATCCTATAATATATGTAAATTTCCATCAGTGCAAAGATAACAAAGATAGCTTTACTCCAAAATAGATTCAGGCAGGTTCATTGGCTCCTGATAAAATTGAACTCCGTATGTGTGTGAATGTGATAGGGACATTAGATTGTAAGCTTTACTGGGGCAGGGACTGAAGTGAATGATATATAATGTAAGGAAAATGCAGCGTAAATGTGTTAGCACTTTATACTGTAAATAACAGACAACTATACTAATGTTTTTTCTATTATTACATCATTGCTGATGTCAGGACGACTAAGTGCCCTTAGGGTAAGAAACATGTAGGGCCCATGGAGATGTGTCATTTTTAATCTCTAATAATAAACATAATTTTTTTACATATAAAAATGTTTTTATGGCCCTGTGGATTCCTTTGAGTGCCGGTTAGCTTTATTTTTTCTATTTGCACATACTAATCACTCCCTACCTCAGGCATAAAACATAGATCAGTTTCTTCAGAAGCCTGTTTATCTTCAGGTATGTTTCTAGAAGTTGGGCAGAAACCTGGGTTCAGTAGGTATCCCTTATATATTCTCCAAAAAAGAAACTTATAAAAAGGCACATTTCTACATGCTAATAAGAGAGAGGGGAAAAAAGAAAACGCGTGTGATAATTTGTTCTTTAACGTGATTACATAACACAAATGTTGAAAAGCATATGCACTTAACAAGTATTTGAATGATAGAAATATGTGTTAATAATGTAATGGCTCTGACTCTGAAATTGTGTTCATCCACGTGAATGTTGCAGGCAGATGGAACACCTCCACACACACACACAAAGCTACTGCTGGACACCATCCAAGATAGAGAATGAATGCTATCATATCAGAAAAGATGAAATTTCAGACATCTTGCTGAAGTTAGAACTAAGATCATTCATGTGGCTTGTTCATGTATAATGAGGAAAACTGTGCCTATTTATAACACATTTTATTTGTATTAAACTTTTATAATACAGGGAGACTCAATAAAGTTGTAAAGCAAAGCATTTTATTGAAAAAGGAGGTCTACAACATCAACATGGAGGGTGGGTGATTTATAAGAAATAGCAAGTCCCCCATGGTGGTCTAACACTAGGGGGCAGATTCACTAAAGGGCGAATTTTTGCCAGCATCAGCTTCGCACCCCTCGCAGCGCTTCGGCAGGCGCAAATGCGATACAAATATGCTAATTCACTTAAATGCGAAGTTTCGAAAGCGTTACTTTGGCTGTGCGAGCATTTCATAGCGAACATGCTCTAGCGTTCATTTATGCCTACCGAAAATTCACTAGTGATCTTGCGCTCAGGTCAATTTACATACTGCAGGTAATTTAAAGTTGTATGGACGTCTTTATTACAAATGTTGGTGCAAATGTTACCACTTTTTGTTAAACATGTCCAGGGAACCTTAATAAAGACAAAAGCATTAATATAATGCCCTACACATGAGCCCACTGTAAAATCAATGTTTCATATATTATAAAATGTGTGGAGAAAACTGATTACCCAAAAAAAGTCTAAATTAGGCCTTTTGCAGCCAATCCCACTTAAATAAAGGAAAAGTTGGCAGCATTTTTTGAACTTTAATGTATTTTCAGCACACAAGATAAAAGTGACAGAAGATTGAGGAAGATCTGGCTGCTTTTTAGCACTTTGCCTGGTCTGAGGTGGCGAAGTCAACTCTGGCGAAAGAGGTAACGTTCAGTAAAACTTTAGTGAATTTGCGGAGTAATGATCGTTCGACATGGCGATAGAGTGTGATTGCATGCTAATTGGCGCCTTTGCCTGTTAGTGAATTAGTGATGTCCCTGCGGGTGACAACGCTGGCGAAAAGTCGCTAGCATTATCGAATCCACCCTTTAGTGAATCTGCCTACAATGTAATACATTGCACATATATAAAGATAATATGGCTTTGGTCATCCAGTTATCATTTCAGCAGTATCCATAATACCAAACAGTATTCACTCCAACTCATACTGTAATTTACTTTCAGGCTTTTTGCCCCTCATCTGTTGCTTTTGGGTCTTCTTGGAGTATCAGTCGCACTCTGGCAACCCATCAAATGGAGTAGGCAGGTCTCATGCAAGTGAAAGAAGTGCTAAAAGCAAAGACTAAAGGAAAAAACAAGGCGAAAGGGATCTGAAAGCTACAAGGTGACAGAATGTGATGGGAGCCCAGGTTATATTTTTGCATGGGAGCTTCCTAAAATCATGTTATTTGTAAACATAATAGAATTGAAATGTTCTATACAGTGTTTTTTATTAGGCCGGAAAATCTCCTAGCTATAAGTAGTCATCCACTACTTTGTGCATTGGAGACCTAGAGTAGAAAAACAACACATTTGTTGGTGCATTTGTTCCTTTGTTCCCATGTACAGGAGAGCAATGCAAAGCTGGAACCTTTATTTTTTTTAAATCCATGCCTCTTGTTTAATTGGTATGGAATGGCTTCTGAGAGGTGTAAGTGAAGGTGCTTAGTACTCATTCAACCTGAGGGTTATAAACTGAATGATGTTCTGAGGGCTGGAATTGTATTCCCATCACTTAAAACGGGGCATCATTCATTCATGTGGCTGAATGTTTTCAGTTCATAATTGCATGTAGCACATTCTGAATGGTTAGCCAGTGTTGGACTGGCCCACCGGGATACCAGGAAAACTCCCGGTGGGCCCAGGTGTCAGTGGCCCTTTTGCTTCTAACCATTTAGCCTATTTCATGATCATTCCCTATTTCTTTATGGGGGAAATGCTTAATAATTGAAGTATATAGTAAGTAGATATAAAAGACTAGAAGAATAAAGAGGTTGCGTGAGGAGAGGAGGTATAATACTTTGAAAAGTGGGCCCATGGTCTAAGGTTTTCTGGTGGGCCCCTGGCATCCCAGTCTGACACTGATGGCAGCACATTTGCACAGTGATCCAGTCCCAACCAGGAGCTGGTAGGATTTCTCCTGCATCTGTAGTTTCCTCCCACACTCCAAAAACATACAGGCAGGTTAATTAGCCCCTGCTGAATTTGACCCTTAAAGGGGAAGGAAACCTAGTCGGCGCAAACCCAACACCCCCCCCTCCCGTTTGTTGCCCACCCTCCCTCCTCCCCCCTGGCCTACCCGTCCCGCTGGGCAAATGCCCCTAACTTGTTACTTACCCTTCTGCGCAGGTCCAGTCCAGGGAGTTAACCGACGACATCTTCTTCCACGTGATCTTCTTCCTGCTGTGAACGGCGTTTTGGCGCATGCGCAGTAGGATCATTTCGCCGGTACGGATCTACTGCGCATGCGCCAAAAGTCATTCGCATGCGCAGTAGATCGTACCGGCAAATGATCCTACTGCGCATGCGCCGTTCAAAGCAGGAAGAAGATCGCGTGGAAGAAGATGTCGTCTGTGAACTCCCTGGACTGGACCTGCGCAGAAGGGTAAGTAACAAGTTAGGGGCATTTGCCCAGCGGGACGGGTAGGCCAGGGGGGAGGAGGGAGGGTGGGCAACAAACGGGAGGGGGGGTGTTGGGTTTGCGCCGACTAGGTTTCCTTCCCCTTTAAATGTGCACGGTTGGGAACTGAGATTGTAAGATCCAACGTGGCACTGAGATGAACAATCTTTATAAGGGTTTCCAAATATGTCAGCATTGTAAACATAAAGGATAATAATTAACATTTTTTTAACTTTAAGGGACAACCACAACTAATTATATGTGCTCTCCATTCTTACAGTGTATCCTTTGTCCTAAACTCTCCATATTCTCTTGGGTTTTCTCTTCAACCTCCAGGCGCTGCGCCTTTTCTGGTGTTTCGAACCCACTCTTCTCACTTGTATTTTAGAAATGAAAATCCCACAACACATTAGGATAAAGAAAAGTAGCTGAATGGGCAAGAAACGGATAAGAACAGTGTGACAACAGTAACATTAGAGAGCAACAATAAGTTATTTCATGTACACTACGGTATCTTAACAAGGAAGAATATTGCTGACTCTTTTGTAAGATGACAAATAGTAAAGCAAAGGACAAGATGAAATCTGCTGGACCTGCAACTTTACCCACAGCTTGGGTGGCTTTGGGTTGCAGGATATGCTATTTGCATTGGCCAGTGTGGATGGTGGGTTCAGACTTCAGATTGTGGGTCTGCCTTCATGACACATATTGTACTTTCCAACCTTCCTCTCTGCTTTCTTTCCGTGATGTCACTATTTGTAGTTTATAAATTGTAGGTTAGAGCTGACCTAATAACTTCTTTTAAGGTGGCAAATGCGATACATTAAAGTCTTCTGCATAACAAGAACCTAATTATTGATCTAGAATACAAATACTGTTGCTGTATTATGTTGGGGTTTAACCATAGCGCCAGTCAATAAGCTACAAAGTGGCAATTAATAAAGCAATCTACTTTTTCTGAATGCTTACAAAAAGCTAAGCTGATTACTGTAAAGCTGTTAATGGTTTAACAGAAGCTAGTAGAAATTGTTAAAATAATTATTTAACTCTCAGTTAGATACATTTAATTATCTGGAGAGATTAATATATTTTCTAATCATTATTTTATAAATTGCACAATTCAGATTTTTAAACCTCTTGATTTGTCTGGAAGGTGCAGGTGATGCTTTTTGTCCATGGATTGGTGTTAACATGGCCTAGAACAGGCGTCCCCAACCTTTGTTTATTTGTGAGCCACATTCAAATGTAAAAAGAGTTGGGGAGCAACATAAGGTGCCAAATATGGGTTGTGATTAGCTATTTGGTAAACCCTATGTGGACTGGCAGCCAACAGGAGGCTCTGCCATGAATTCAAAAATATGCATCTGCTTTGAGGCCTCTGAGAGCAACATCAAAGGGGTTGGTGAGCAACATGTTGCTCACTAGCCCCTGGTTGGGATCACTGGCCTAGAAGGTAACTAAGCTACAACTATCACAGCCAGATTGGGCACCAGTTAACTTGGGTTCATTTCTGCACCCCTTTTCTAGCGTTGGATATTTCCAATACTGGTCGATGAAACTCTACTGAGAGTAGTGTCAGTCTTAAAAAAAACTAATAATTGTTTAATGGAAATTTAATTGCTAAATGCTAATAATGGGTCTTAGTTTTGCACTTTTTATATCCCTTGCATTCCTACATGTGTTATTTTTTCTCTTTTTCAGAAACATGTATTGGATGTCCAACCTGAAATCCCTGATTTCTTTCTGACTGTAGGGCTCCTAGTAACGTGTAAAGAGCTAGTAGTGTTCAATGATCCAAAGGAATGCAAAAACTTCTAGTTACACAGCTGGAGCCATCAATGCCCTTGCAAGAATTCAGATTTTTATGAAACATCTCAATTATGCCTAGGGTTTCAGGTTGGTTGTAGAAATATCCATCTAGACACATTGACCTCAATATCTATGTGGGAAAGCTCTGTCTACATCTGTAGGTACATTAGATTGATCATCTGTTATGATCTTTCTTTGTATTGGCTCCTCCAATTGAAACTACTGTACATTATATAAAAAGAGCAGTATACTTACACTATTGTTCAGCATGGGGTTCTAATTATGAAATCTGTTCTTGTTATATGCTGCACTTAAAGGGGACCTGTCACCCAGACATAAAAAGCTGTATAATAAAAGTCCTTTTCAAATTAATCTTGAAATCCAAACTCTTTTTTTTATTAAAGCATTCATAGCTGTAAATTGATTTAAATTCTGAGCTGTCAGTCAGATATTGCCTGCCCCTCCTCTATGCCTTAGGCATAGGGGCAGGACAGGCAATTACTTTCGCTTTCCATTCAGCATTTACTAGATGTAACTGCACTCCCCATATTCTTCCCCTCTCTCTGCTCCATTTAATTGTGTAACCAGTGCATGGGGATGGACATCAGCTCCCCCATTCTGGTGCACAAACAAGATTCTGAGATGATGCAAGACTTGTCTTAATAACAGTGTCCACAAAATGGCTCCTGCCTGCTGTAATGGAAACAGAAGTTTCTTACCTCGAAGATGGCGACGGCGTCCAAAATGGCGACTCCTTCCTTCCCCACGTGGATCCTGCTGGTCGCAGTGTTGACCCTTTGCTGCCTGGATTGAACCCTTTGCTTGTACCTCGCCTATTCTCCTGCCTGATCCCTTTGTACCACGAACTCGCTGACTACCTGCCTCCTCCTTGGTCCGCACTCCAACTGCGCCTTCGGGCCCTTACATTATACTTGGGCCATGGATCCATCTGAGGAGGCCGCGGCTCAACCAGATTTCGGAAGAGCCTTTCGTGGGATTGCCTCTCGCATGGAGGCCTATGAAGCTCAGCAGACGCACTTCGGCCAAGCCCTGGAGGCCATTCTGGACAAGTTGTCGGCTCTCACTCCTACGGCTCAGGTTCCTGCCTCTGCTTCTGCCACTATTCCAGTGGCGCCGTTTCACGTGTCTGAACCCCGGATTCCGGCACCTCCGCTCTTCAGTGGTGACTCAGAGGCTTGTAGAGGGTTCATCAATCAGTGTGAAATCCAGTTCACTCTGCTACCTCATCAGTACGTCTCGGAACGTGCCAAGGTGGGATACATCATTACCCGCTTGACTGGTAAAGCCCTGGAATGGGCATCACCGTTGTGGGAGAAAGAGGATCTCCTGATCGATGACTCGAAGGCCTTTATTCGTGATCTACGCACTGTGTTTGATGCTCCTGGCCGGTCTGATCAGCCTCTTCCCGCTTATTCCAGATCCACCAAGGAACACGTTCGGTGCCCGAATACGCCATCGAGTTCCGCACTCTAGTTTCCGAGACTAATTGGAACAACGACAGTTATCACGCTGCCTTCTACAACGGGTTGTCCATGCGCCTGAAGGACGATTTGGTCTCACGAGAATTGCCTACTCGTTGGGAGGATCTGGTGGCCTTAGCAGTCAAAGTGGACACCCGCCAAAGAGAGCACCTTGCCATAAAGGAGCGTGTGAGGAAGTTTCAACCTCCCCTGGCGCCCCGCTTCCAGAGACCTAAACTTCCCAGTACTACTCCTGCTTCCTCGGCTCCGGCTACTTCTCCTTCCACCTCTGAAGAACCTATGCAGATTGGTCGTGCTCGTCTTTCTGAACAGGAAAAGTTAAGGAGAAGGGCTGCTGGACTCTGCTTATACTGTGGGGGCAAATCCCACTTTGCCCATGAGTGCCCTGCTAAGTCGGGAAACGCCAACGCCTAGGTAAGTTTGGGGAAACTTACCTGGGCGGAATTGATCAACTTCCCCAAACCTCTGCTCATCGTTTTCTTCTTCCTGTACAGTTCCATTTGGCTTCCAAGACCATCTCTACTCAAGCTTTCCTTGACTCTGGCGCAGCTGGGAACTTCTTGGATAAAGCCTTCGCTGAACGTCATTCTATTCCTCTCCAAAGTCTGGCTGTCCCTCTTCGTGTCCTTGCCATTGATGACTGGCCTCTTTCTTCTGCCTTCATCTCCAAGTCTTCGCAGGAATTATCTTTCCAAGTGGGCACCCTGCATACCGAAAGACTTTCATTCTTGCTTATTGAATGCCCCTCGACTCCAGTGGTCCTTGGACTCCCTTGGTTGCGCACCCATAATCCAGTCATTGACTGGTCCGCAACTCAAATTTCTCGTTGGAGTTTCTTTTGTCAACAGAACTGTCTTCCGGCCCAGTCCCTGGTTAAGGTATCCTCTGTTGTTCCAAATTCTTAAATTCCTCCTGCCTATCAAGATTTCTCCAATGTCTTCAACAAGAAATCTGCTGAAGTTCTGCCTCCTCATCGACCCTATGATTGCCCTATCGAGCTTCTTCCTGGTACTATGCCTCCTCGAGGACGTACTTACCCGCTCTCTCCTTCAGAAACCGCAGCGATGAAAGAGTACATCCAGGAAAATCTGCTTAGAGGCTTCATTCGTCCTTCTTCCTCTCCTGCTGGGGCGGGCTTCTTCTTCGTTTTGCCAAGCTGGAAAAATGCTCCTTCGAAGTTTCCTCCATTCCCTTTCTGGGGTACATTATTTCCCAACAAGGCTTCAAGATGGATCCGGCTAAAGTTTCTGCGATTCAGGATTGGCCTCTCCCCACCAGTACTAAAGCCATCCAGAGGTTTATTGGCTTTGCCAATTATTATAGACAGTTCATCAAGGGCTTCTCCTCCAAGATTTCCCCTATCCTGTCTCTCATTCGGAAGGGTGGGAAACCTCAATGTTGGCCTCCTCAAGCTTTAGAAGCTTTCAAGATCCTTAAAGATTCTTTTTCTTCTGCTCCAATTCTTAGACACCCGGATCCTCTTCTACCATTCTTCATTGAAGTGGATGCCTCTGACGTTGGGGCTGGTGCTGTGTTGTCTCAAAGGTCTTCTAATGATGGCAAACTGCATCCTTGTGCTTTCTTTTCTAAAAAGTTTTCTTCTCCTGAGCAGAACTATGATGTGGGAAACCGTGAGCTGTTGGCAGTCAAATTAGCTCTTGAAGAGTGGAGACATCTGTTGGAAGGATCATCTGTGCCAGTATCTATCTTTACGGATCACAAAAATCTTGAATATATCCAGTCTCTTAAGCGCCTTAATCCCAGGCAAGCTAGATGGGCACTTTTCTTCTCCAAATTCAATTTCGTAATCACGTTCAGCCCGGGATCCAGAAACAGGAAGGCTGACGCCCTTTCTAGAAGCTTTATTCCTGAAGATTCGTGTTCCGAGGATCCTGAACCCATTGTGCCTCCCGTCAAAATTATTGCTGCCTTATTTCCCACCATGGCCTCGCAGTTATTATCTGCACAGTCCTCTGCTCCTGGTGATACTCCTTTGGGAGTCGCTTTTGTTCCTCCAGATCTCCGTCATTCCATCCTTACTCAGTCCCATAATTCCAGACAAGCTGGCCATCCTGGAATTAAAAAAACTACCGAACTCCTGTCTCGCCTAGTATGGTGGCCTTCTCTTCGAAAGGACGTCAAAGATTTTGTCTCTTCTTGTTCTGTTTGTGCTGCCTCCAAGTCTGGTCACTCTCCTCCCAAAGGATTACTTCTACCTTTACCCATTCCCTCTCGTCCATGGACTCATCTGGCGATGGATTTCATTGTGGATTTGCCTGTTTCCTTTGGTCATACAGTTATCTGGGTCATGATTGACAGATTCAGCAAGATGGCCCATTTCATTCCCCTGCGAAAGCTACCTTCTGCTCAAGAACTCTCTAAATTATTCATCCAACATATCTTTCGTCTTCATGGATTCCCGGCTGAAGTGGTGTCTGACAGAGGTTCCCAATTCGTTTCCAAATTTTGGAGATCGCTATGCAAAGCACTTCATATCTCTCTCCAATTTTCCTCTGCCTATCACACCCAGTCTAATGGAGCTGCCGAGAGAGTCAATCAAGCTTTGGAGCAATTTCTTCGTTGCCATGTATCTTTGTGCCAGGACGATTGGGCAGATCTTCTTCCTTGGGCAGAATTCGCTCATAACAACGCTATGCACGCTTCTTCCGAGAAATCTCCATTCTTTTGTGTCTATGGCCAGAATCCTCTTGCATTCCCTCAAGATCTTCTTCTCACTAACGTCCCTGCTGCCAATGATCAGGCTGCTCATATGCTTGCCATCTGGGTAGCCACCAAAGCTAATTTGGAGAAAAGTTCTTTGTCTCAGAAGAAATTCGCGGACAAGAGAAGAGTTTCGTCTCCACAATATTGCCTCGGTGACAAGGTCTGGCTTGCTACACGGAATATTCATCTTAAAGTTCCTACTCCCAAACTCGGTCCCAAGTTCATCGGTCCTTTCCCTATTGTTGAAATCATCAATCCCGTGGCAGTTCGTCTTTAGCTTCCTCCTGAAATGCGGATTCCTAATGTCTTCCATGTATCTCTTCTCAAGCCGGCTAAAGACTCTTCTTCTTCTTCTTCATCTTCTCCTACTCCTGTTCTTATTGATGGACACCAAGAGTTTGAAGTCAAAAGAATTCTGGACTCTCGAATTTCCAGGGGTAGGTTACAATATTTAATTGAGTGGAAGGGGTTTGGTCCCGAGGAGTGCTCCTGGGTGAAGGATTCTGACGTCCATGCTCCTCTTCTTATCCAAAGATTCCACAAACAATTTCCTTCCACTCCCGGTTTTGGTGGTCCTGAGGCCCCCCCTAAGGAAGGGGGTACTGTAATGGAAACAGAAGTTTCTTACCTCCAAGATGGCGACGGCGTCCAAAATGGCGACTCCTTCCTTCCCCACGTGGATCCTGCTGGTCGCAGTGTGATGACGTCGGCTTCTTCTCGCCCACCGATTGGTCGCCGGTGACGGAATGGTCGCCGGCGTCAGAACGTGCGTCGGGGTCACGGCGATAGCGTCTTGACGCCGGCGTCAGCGTCATGACGTCATCGCGTCCAAATCTTGGCGCCAAACCTTGCCTATTTAAACCCCTTGGATACTACAGATGTTGCCCAAGTATAGGTTCATCTTCGTGATTCCTGGGTGTTATATTATTGACTGATTTCTTGTGTACCAACCTTGCCTGTTATTCGGATTGACCCTTTGCTGCCTGGATTGAACCCTTTGCCTGTACCTCGACTATTCTCCTGCCTGATCCCTTTGTACCACGAACTTGCTGACTACCTGCTTCCTCCTTGGTCCGCACTCCAACTGCGCCTTCGGGCCCTTACACCTGCTTGCTATAATTATGAATTCCCAGACTGAAGGAAACAAGATTCAAATAGTTTATATAGTGTAATTAAAGTTAATTTTGCTTGACTAACGTGATAAAATAGGATTTGGAATATTTTTTTTTGGGGTGACGGGTCCCCTTTAACAAACCAAACAGCAAAAATGAAAGTGCTTTAGGTTTTTCAAATATATAAATATAGATAAGATCTCTGTTTAAACAAGTTCTTCCCTTTTCCCAATCCTGGTTCATCAGAGCAACTTTCAGAGGAGAAAAAGATAACTAATACTACTTTTTTAGGGCCCAGGCACACAATTCACTTTATTGCCTGGTGGGAAATCTCCTCTCCTGTGGGCAAAGAAGCACCTAACAATTCCATCCCCTTCATGTTGGAAACCCAGGTAACTGTCCAAAAATGTGATAGGAAGTTTTTTTGAGTGATTGGGCAGGTATTGGGCACTTCATTGCCTGCGGGAGATATCCCTCTGGGGGATTAAGCTCCCCATGCGTCAGTACCCTAAACCATGTGTACAATTAACCTGTCCTTATTTATAAGCACGACACAGGCTGCAATTGGGAAAAGGGAAGAACTTGTTTATACAGAGCTCTTATCTATATTTAAACAGACTCTCCTGATTATATAAAGAATGAGTTAGTAATAAAGTTAACTAGACAATGCATGTATATTGATATACTGTATTTTGCTCAGGTATAGGTGCTCTGTGATGGAACAAACTGTTTATTATTAAGCTAGCAAACATAACTAGAGTCAACCTGGGCTAGTTTTCTAATATAAACTAACTGCTGCTGACAATGCTGAACTGAACCATGACATTCATTATTATAGAATACCTGCAGATATACTCTTGTAATATTCATAAACCTTTATTAATACTATTAATCTGTATTCATGCTTTTCAGAAACTAAAATATTAGAAATCTGTTGTAAACAGTCAAGCGCATTATCTTTTTTCTCAGGCAACGCCATGGCCTCTCTCTTTAATGCCCTAAGTTCTCCAGTAAAATGATAATGGGAAACCAGAAATAGCTTCCTGTTCTGAGTAGGAAATGAGGAGTACAGAACACTGAAAATAAGATTCATTAAGGACGCCAATATCATCATCTTGGCTATTTTAAAACTACAATCAGTCAATGCTTTGTTTAAGGAAAAGGATTAAATTACTAAATGCATCACTAATTAAAAAGAAACGATATATTCATTAAACTTGGAGTAATAGTGCCAGGAGCATTGCTGTGCTGTGTTTAGGCATAGATTAAAGGTCAACCTGGAAACATAGACTCTACAGCTCTTGCAGCCCAATATGTAACAGAGAACCAGCATTATAGACCCAGTTCAAGGAAGATATAGCTACATACTATATATTCAAGATTATGGATTTGAGGTAACACCTGATTGCATGATGGAAGCCAGTAATTCATTAATGTTTTATACCTGCTGACATATATGTTTCCTTTTTTGACTGAATATAGACAAATAGAGTGTATGTGCTGTACTTTAAAAGGATCATTTAGGACTGCAAGTGCGTTTGCACTAAAATAGACCCATTATTGTGCTTAATGATGCCATTATTGCATTTAAACATGATACTCTGCTAAAACATATGCAAATGCACATTCTGATGTTTGAGGAACCCTGGAGCTACCAGCCATGGAGCACCAGCAGGCACAGGCTACTGCACTTAATTCAGGTGGTAAGAACCAGGATGCCATGACGATATGCAATCTGGCACTAGGTGTAGAACGCAGTGTTTTTTTAAATGAGTATTAAGGGGCAGCCTTTTGCACCAATTAGTGCTAGAACTACTGTCTTGGGCCTCCAAGATTGAGCATTTGGCTATTAAAACCTCACAAGTAGCCAAATGCTCGGCCCAAAGGCTCAAACATTATATTGCCCCCCACCAAAAGGAAACGGGGAACAGTTTCAGATTTTTTTACCTTCCACTGGATCATCTAGAACAGTGATCCCCAACCAGTAGCTCATAAGCAACATGTTGCTCTCCAGTCCCTTGGTCTCAAAGCAGGTGCTTATTTATGAATTCCAGGCTTGGAGGCAAGTTTTAGTTTCATAAAAACCAGGTGCACTGCCAAACAGAGCCTCCTGTAGTCTGCCAGTCCACATAGGGGCTATCAAATAGACAATCACAGCACTTTTTTGGCACCCCCCTTTTTTCCATGCTTTTGGTGCTCCCCAATTTTTTTTACATTTGAATGTGGCTCACAGGTATAAAAGGCTGGGGTCCTCTGAAAAATGCAAGTTAGGCATTATTTGTGCAAAGGGTTGAACTTAATTGATGTTTCTCTTTGTATAACCTCATCAGCTATGTCATCATATACACAGGTCCTATCAAGAAGCACATCCAGTTTATCTTCATCCATTGCTTACAGACAAAGCTAAACTGCACGGGTGCAGTAACCAATAGCAACCAATGAACAATTCTTATTAATCAGTCTACTGCAAGTGACAAAATTAAAGCAAAGATCTGATTGAATGTAATGGGTAAATCTGCTTGGTTAGTTTATGTCAGGAGTGCTCCGCTTCAAATTAAATAAAAAATGGTGGGGTCCATGGGTGGGTACTGACATCATCGTGCTTCGTCCTGACAGCTTTTCACGCGCAAATTCAAATAAAAGAATCCTAGTTCAATGCTTGAATGTAAGTCTTTCTTGCTAAAGTTCCTGGGTACTCCTAAATTGCTATTCTGCCTTTAGTTCCTGATCTCTGCCTGCCTCGATCTTTTGCTTGGATAATGACTACGAACTTTCTTAATCCTTTGCATAACGTGAACTGGACTTTTCAGGCATTCAGCTTCCTCCTTGGCCCTGAACTCAACATACAAGTGCCGCTAGGCCCTGACAGTTTAGCAATAATACATCAGTTCTTATGAGTAGACTCATTGTAGTGCAGTAGTAATATACTCCCTGATTTTTGATTGGTTGGAAGAGTCTACAGCTCCAACCACTCCATTTATGTGGCAGGGCAGTTTAGCTTGAATGCTAATGGTTAAGGATGGGAGTCTGACAGTTTGCAGTTTGCACCCTGTGATGAAATTTGTAAAACAGTGTAAGGGCAGCTGGTAGCAGGTACTGGAGAACAGTTTGGACAGGGAAGAATGGTACTGGTAGACAGGTTTCACACTTTATTAATGGTAAAGGCAAGATAAAACTAAAGCAGGCAAGACAATCTTGCCACGGATCTTCAGGCAGACTGGACAAGGTAAGTATTGCTGGAACTGTAAACCAGGCAAAAGAGCACACAGCACAGTCAACACCCAGGCAAGGGTCAAGGCAGGCAACATTCCAAAAACAGGGATCCAGTTTCAGCTTTCATGACAGTTAACAGAAACTTATGATCAGGCAGTTGGTGGGGCTTTCAATACCTGATTTCTGTGCCAATACCTGACTTCTGTCTTCCATGTGCCCAGTTTTCTGCACCCAGCCTTCTGGTAGGAGGGCAACAGCTTTGTTGCCCCTCAGCCTTTTAACTGGAAATCCAGCAAGCTGCATATAGGGCCCATAAACCTATCTACATGATGTTTCATTCATTTGGTCAACAATCTGTGGAGGTCCAAAATGTGCAGAAAGGGTTAGCGAAAACTGTGAGCCATTAGCAGCTACAAACATAAATATAAACATTGCTGTATTTGCTGCCAAATGGCTTGAATTCTCGCATATGTAATGCTTAATCCTTGCTCTTATTTCATAGTAAACAATGCAACTGAGCCAACAGTTTATTATGAAGTTTAATTCTAATTATTTCCATCTTTGAAATTCATATCTGTTGGCTCTTCGTTTGCTTTCCCTGGTTATTCATTTACAAACAAAAAGCAGCTTCCCCAGGGAATATATATTCATGATCACCATTACTAAGCAGGATTATTATGTTTTTCTGACTTACAGATTTTCCTGTCTACTGGAGAACATTGAGTTCGCTATCAATTACTCACAGATGAGAATGTGAATCATTTTAACTAGCAGCCCCCAGTGGACAGCTTGGCAGCTGAGAATGGATCCGCACAACGCTGTATTTCCATTGTCACTGTCTTTCTAACGGATGACATTTTTTCAGCAAACAATGTAAAGGGTAAGAACGCAGGTAGGCTTGGAACATTGTCTTATTTGAAGATATTTTGTTGCTTGCATCATTTCTGTGAAGTCTAAAAGGACTCTCTGCGCACTGTTTCCTTGACCTTCCTTGAGTCCTTGACAGATACAAATGGATTTTATTTTCAGTTATACTGCTAAAAAGTTGCAGATCATATTTGATACTAAATGCCTTGCACTGATAGTGCCTGCAGTCCATTAACAACCCTTGATGTTGGAGATGTTGGAGATTACTCAGCTGGTGGGCAAAGTCTAACTAAATCTGTAGAATTGATGGTTGTCTGTCCTGCCTCTCAACGTCTGTCATGGAAATAATTTAGCTTGAAAAAAAACCCAGAATCTACAATTGTAGGTGTGCTAAAAACAAACTGAAGTCAAGTAAGAAGTGATGGCTCCTTAAAACCACCAAGGTTGTCCCTTGCACTGCCGTCTAATCTCCATCATCTTCATGCTTGCACTTGCTCAGCACTAACACATGACTAGTGCATAACTGCTGTGCCTCTGAAAATTACAGGTGGAAGTTGACATTTTAGTTTGGGGATGGCTACCAAAAGCAAACTTTCAACTGGATAAGTTATCAATATACATGTAGCAGTCTCCATAGTCTCTTATCGGGGAGGCTAAGCCTCTTTAAAGGAGAACTAAACCCTTAAAATAAATATGGTTAAAAATGCTGTATTTTATATACTGAACTTGTTGTACCAGTCTAAAATTGTAGCTTCTCAATAGCAGCAATGATCCAGGACTTCAAACTTGTCATAGGGGGTCACCATCTTGGAAAGTGTCTGTGACACTCACATGCTCAGTGGGCTCTGAGCAGCTGTTGAGAAGCTAAGCTTAGGGGTCGTCACTAATTATCAAGCAGAAAATAAGGTTGGTCTGTAATATAAGCTGATGCTACAGGGCTGATTATTAAATCCTAATGCTAGTTGCACCAGTTTCTGTGTAATTATCTGTATTAATTACTAATCAGCCTTATATTGTGACATTTCTAGTCTATGTGTACTGTACATTGTGAGTGGGCCCCTAAGCTCAGTAAGTGACAGCAGCACAGAGCATGTGCAGTGAATCAGCAGAAAAGAAGATGGGGAGCTACTGGGGCATCTTTGGAGACAGATCTTTACTGCTAAAGGACTGTGGTTTTCTTGGGCTGGTACTGAAGCACAAAACATAATGAAAACATTTCAAGCCTACTTTTTTAGTTAATTATGTATTTAGTAATTACAGCATTCTCCATGTTGAAAATGCACAGCAATGTTATATTATAGCTGCTATTGCATCAGGCCCCATGCCCCTTTAATTACATGGTGTTCAACCCCTCCCTCATCTAGATTCCATTGTGAAGTGCTGGATTCTGGGGCTTGAATTCCCTCTGCTAGCCAGAGAAACTGTGCCCTACCCACTATGAGAAATAGAGGGACTTTTGGGAGTAGATTTATCAAAGTTCAAGTTGTGTTTTCCTCAAAAATGTTAGTTTTTCGAGTGTAGTTTTCTGTCAAAACTCAAATTTTCAGGTTAAAAAAAAAACCTCCAATTTTTCGGGTTTAAAAAAAAAACAAAATTTTTTTGGAGATTTATTATACCCCAAAGCTGTAAATAGCTAGAATCTGAAAATAATCCAGCTAAAACCTGTCGAGGTCATGTAGGAGTCAATGGCAAAGGTCCCTTGAACCATTTAAAGATGTTAATAGCCTTCATGATGTTCAGGTTTTTTTCGATGGGTTTCGCTTGGAATGGAAACTTAATTAATTTGAACGGTTCGATTAAAAAACTTGATTAATTCAAGTATTTGGATTTTTCACCCCAAATTCACTGATTCAAGTTTTTTACATTTGAGTTTTTTTTATAGATTAGAAAACTTTCAAGTTTTGAGTTCATTTGAGGTATAAAAAAACCTCAGAAAGCTTACAAACTCGACCTTTGATAAATAAACCCTTAAGTCCCAGAATACATCGCATCACAGAACAAGGTGAGAGAGTGGTTACAATGACCACCCAATAGATGTTTGGAAATGGTTTGACATAGTAGCATTGCTTCCTTCCAACTGAGGAATCAGTTATATCTATGTTAATATTTTCCTTTAAAGTAACTGCTACATTTATTTAAGCTTCTAATACTTGATTAAACATAAACAGCACTATATTTGCTCCTATGAAGTTTGATTATAGTGCAAACTTGGCAAGCAAAATTGCACAGTAAACCCAATATGTTAGATACCAGATGATTCACAAAATGTCTTCATGGAGAATCCTATTTCATCAATTGTAATTAAGCTTGTGTCCCAAAATACAGAAAGCTTGGGGTTGCAAAATAGACAGCTTTAGGAAAGATTTATGTCCCCTTTAACAACAGCATGGTGTGACAAAGTCTCACCATGGTGGTCTAGTGGGGGGATGGCAGGGACGCCTGCCGCCCCCTCGGTGGGGACACCCGCCGCGCTGCTCCTCTTCTGGCTCCGGCTCTTCCTTAGTGCGCGCACATGCGCACTTCCGGATTTAAAGGCGCATGCGCGCTGGCGTAATGACAAATTTAAAGGGGCATTCACACTGCTTGTCATTGCCCGTGATAGGACTAGTTTTCCTGGTGCCTTTTGAGCCTTGTGCATCTGATTCCTGTTTGTTATTGATCTCCTGTTGTGACCCTGCCTGTTTTTGACCATCCTGATATCCGTACGCCGACCCAGCCTGTATTTTGACTACTCCTTCTGCCTGATCCTATTCTGATTGATTACCCGGTTTGACCCTTTGCCTGCCTGACTATCCTAGTTTTCTGCCTGCCTCGACCCAGCCTGCCTGACTACGATTCTGCCTTATCCTGTTGTACCGCGACCTTCGGCCTAACTGACTTTTAACTGTCGTGCCCCTTTGCTTGCCAGAACTCCTCGCCTTGCTCCTCTCGAAAAGTCCAGGTGGCATCTGAGTACTCTGAGGGCTCCTCCCGAAGCCAAAGGCGGTCACACTACTGGTGAAGCCGAGACCAGGGAGCTTAGCATTAGTTCTGGTTTAGGGTGCCGACCGTGACACATGGTGGTGTGTTCTATATGTTGGAAACCACTAACGCAAGGCTCCAACAATGCTCTGATATTCAGTTATCTCTTAAAGGGCACCTGGCACCACTATTACAGCCCACACTCAGGTTTGGGGAAACAATCATTTTTAAAAAAAATAGCCCTGCGAGGCTTCCTGCACCATGTTGTATGATGAGCGTGCTCATAATGAGTTCTTCTCCCAGCACACATGTTACATGCATGCGTGTGATGTTACAACCATTTGCATAACAAGCAAAACCTGAGGTACAAATACTCTGTTCTCCAAATAATTGTCCACACTGGGAGCTCCCTTCCTGCATGGGTCCCCTAGCACTTTTGGGGGACATTTTCTTTAAAATAAAAAAACTACTGTTTGCACCAACCTCTGGTGAAGGAAACAATGTGGGGTAACAAGTGTCCTTTAATGCAGCCATGTTGCAAATAATACAAATTAATATGAATCCCAGTGGGTCCTTACTCTTTCCCAACATATCCCAACACCCAAGGACTTATGCAATCTATTCTACCATTTGCAAGTCAAGCTAATCCAATTTATATCTATGTTTACTTTTATTACCAACGTATTATCCATTGTACTAAATTCTTATTTACAGTTGTATAATACTTAAAAATGTATGTATTACTTACCTTAATTATCCTGTTATAGATTTTTGATTGTCATTCTTCACTATATTTACCTAAATTCAAAATAAAATATTATAAAATAAAACAAAAAACATATCCCAACACTATGATTGTGTCCTAAGGCATGATGTATTGATAGTTTAACCATCCTTCTTTTAATGATGTAGTTGCCACAGAAACACGTGTTTGTAAGCAGAAAGAAGGTTTTCATCCTACCACTCCGCTTTAGGACCTCACCTTGAAAATTCAATGCAACGTTAAAAGAAACATTTCATCAGATGGCAAGAAAGCCTTTGAAAGTTAGATTTTCTGTTACATTTGTAGAAAAATACCTAAAGGTTTCAGTGCCACAAATTTATTCTACTCATTTGCTACTGATCCATGATTTTGGCAGCCCAGAGTAAATCATGGGTCAATTCAATTGTAACCATGCTAAATAAAGCCATTTCCCCAAACATTCCGGAGTTTTCTGCATTTCATTCATTGTGCATTCGGATAGGCCACTTTTAAATTGTGCAAACAATTCTGAATTGTATACTGAATTCGATGCATCCCTTGTATGTATCATAGCAACCACAGACAGTTCACTATTACAGATATAGGACCTGTTATCCACAATGTTCATGATCTGGGGTTTTCCGGATAAGGGATCTTTCTGTAATTTGGATCTCCATACCTTAAAAAAAATGTAAAAAAATAAATAAATCAAACATGAAATAAACCAAATAGCATTGTTTTGCCTCCAGTAAAGATTCATTATTTCTTAGTTTGGATGAAGCACAAGCTACTGTTTTATGATTACAGAGAAAAGGGAAATAATTTTTTTAAAAAAATGTAATTATTTGGTTAATGGTCGATGGGAGATGGCTTTCCCGTAATTCCCAGCTTTCTGGATAATGGGTTGTCAGATAACAAATCCTATCCCTGTATCATACAGAATGAAATTATCTGTGAAAGCTTTCAATGGTTCTCCTCTGCATGCATTTTAATCATGGTTATTCTGTGAATGCAAATGGAAGAATTTGTTCCAAATAAATCCATGTTGCCTTGGGTGAAAAGCAGTAAATAAATAATGGATAACTAGGCAAAGCGAGTAAAGTCACTTAAACCATTTGCATCTATTGACTTGTGTTACTGTCTAAGCTAACGATCCAGTTTATTCATTTATATAAGGATGTATATTTCTAAACAATACTTTTTGGGGTACCAACGCCATCAATTATCCAAAGTTATTAAGTATCTGACAATATATATGAAATTGCTTTAACCTATTTGTTGCATATGAAATTAGGGTGTAAAGGTTCTTGAAGTCTCCTACTGCCTTCTCCCACTGATTATCAACTTTTAGTATATTATAGAATGTACAATTCTAAGCAACTTTTCAAGTGATTTTCATTTCAGATAGAGTTCGAATTATTTGCCTTCTTCTTCTGACTTTTTCCAGCTTTCAAATGGGGGTCACTGACCCCAGCAGCCAAAAACCATTACTCTGTTAGGCTACAATTTTTTTTGTTAGCCCCTCTCCTATGCATATTCCAGTCTCTCGTTCAAACCACTACCTGGTTGCTAGGATAATTTGGACCCTAGCAACAAGATACCTGCTGAAATTGCAAACCAGAGTACTGCTGAACAAAAAGATAAATAATTTGAAAAACACTGAAAATAAAAAGTGAAGACCAAGTGTAAGTTATCTCAGGATATCAATCTGTAGTGCCACAGGGAGCAGGCTTGGCTTGGGTCCAGTGAAGGCATAGATCCACCGTGTTTTTCCCAGTGTCCAGCCAGTCCAGTACGACCCTGGTGAAACAAGAAGTTATTGGGTCATATTAGACCAGGGTTCCCCAACCTCCCGTGAGCCACATTCACATTCCAAAAGAGTTGGAGAGCAACAGAAGCATGGAAAACATAACATAAGGACTGTGATTAGCTATTTGGTAACCCGTATGTGGACTGGAAGCCTACAGGAAGAACTATTTAGCAAAACACCTGGTTTTTATTCAAGCCAGGAATTCAACAATGAGCCCCTGCTTTGTGGCTGCCGAGAGCAACATCTAAGTGGTTAGTGAGCAACATGTTACTCGTGAGCTACTGGTTGGGGATCGCTGTATACGACAGTGGTACAACTAAAGCCCTGCTACACATTTACACCCCCTTCCCATTTTTATCCCTTTGCTTAATTGGCTTCTGTGTTTTTTGCCTATGAAAAATTTCCCAGTTGAGGAACTCCAACTCCCGTGTATGGGAAAATGCTTTGTGCACATCATACACTCTCTCCTAAGCCTGCATGTAAGGACAAATACAAGGAAAATGAAAGTTTAGACTGAACATGACTACGTCTAACTAGTACTCTTAAAAAACAATGGATCCGTAGGGACCCGAATATAGTACAGAGAACAAAACATGTCTTCAACTCTTCAAGCCACGTGAAGAATTTGCCCTGAATGTAAAATAAATGAAAAGCCTGTCAGAATACTGGGGCTGAAGTCTCAACTCCCTGGGAAAATAACATGAGCCATTTAACCCCTCAGCTTATACTGTTTCCAAGCAACCCATCATCATCGTCAGTTTTAATTTGGTAATCAAGGATTGTATGTAGGATCTTTACAGCTTCTGACACAACCTTGAGTTCATTCTTTCTCAGCCCCTGAAGTCAGATGCTGTGCTGGCTGCCATGAAGTATTGATATGAAAATATTATTCGTTGACGTGAAATGATTATTCTCTGAGATGGTTCTATGAGCCTTGGGCAGATATTCCTAACCCGCCCTTTAATAATCACAGCTTTTGCAACGCCCATGCTGTGCACACATGGACTTGCGGATTTCTAGCTGGACTTGATGATTATCAGGCGGTGTATGGGCCTCCAATGGCAAACTTTCATACAACTGTATAACTTTTACACAACCTTTTCACAACTTTGCATTTACCAATGGGTGGGGGCAATTTTTGCCCTTTGTTCCTTGGAATTTGCCCCAGCACTCATAGGGGCGAATTCACTCACCTCTCGAAATTCAGTAGCGACGGCTTCGATCACATCGCCACACTTTGCCAGGCGAAAATTCGCCATGACAACACTAATTCACTTAAATGCAAAGTTGCATCCAGGGCGCCGAACGATGGCAACGTTTTGCTGTGTTAATTCAGCAAGCAAAGCGAAGTTGCGCTAGCGTTGGTTAATTTGCATACGGTGGGAAGTTAAATTTCAATGGACGTATATGTTGCAGCAAATACATTACACTACACAAGCCCAGGGAACCATAATAAAAGAAAATAGACTTGTTATAATACCCCACAAATGAGCCCAGTGTATAGCTTATGTGCCATATGTAAGGAAATGTAGGGTGGAAGCCGGGTACCCTAAAAAAAATGTACGATCTTTTGCAGCCTATCACCCTGAAAACTGAAAAGTCGCCAGTGTTTTTTTGGGACTCCTATCCTCTTTTGCACTTAGCCTGGTCTGAGGTGGCGAAGGCAAGTCTGGCACAAGAGGTAACGTTCAGTAAAATCTGCATCTTAGTGAATTTGTGTAGTTACGTCCATTCGCCAGAGTGAAAAATCGCCTGGTGTTAGAGTTATCTCCTTCGCTATCGAATTTACGTTTAGTAGCGTAGTTGCGTCCATTTGCCAGAGCGAAAATTTGCCTGTTGTTAGAGTGTGAAGTAGCGCTACAGTCTATCTCCTTCGCTATCGAATTTTCGCCAGCGTTAGTCACTTCGCCCTTTGGTAAATTTGCCCTATAGAGAAATTCTTTGATTTCCCTGATTGGAATGCAAAGTGAGCATCCACTGGAATGCATCTACTGGTGGCTGGGGCCGGGGGTGTATAGGGGGCCCCTGACGTGGCAACCCCAGTGGGCCCTGGACCCCCAGTCCAATGCTGGGTGCAGCTCAAGCCATGGGCAGGGGCATAAGTGGTATGCATTTTTTTTGCACTAAAACTCACAAATGCAAATAAAAGTTTTCTAAACTTGAATTTTTGAGTTTTTTTAAGAACATAAAAACTTGAGAAACTCTGTAAAAATTTGACACCTAATTTGTCACATTTTAGTTTTTCTAAAATGTTTTTACTCGATTCTTTACACGTTAATAAACCTCCCCGGGTGTTGTAAAATGGGCAGGACACAATTTATGATAATTAAAGAAAATCGTTAGCAGTTAGTCAAAGGACAAAGGGGAGTTCATATAAAAAAGTATGTAACTAGGACACATGAGACATCTATTGATTTCTTACGGTAACTTCCTTTTCGTTAAATATATATATACACATCGTCTTATATTTTTTAATGCTTGAGTTCTGTCTTTCCACAATATTATTTCATTCATTATTGTTTCAATAAAATTCACATTTACTTTGCTTTTACTTATTGATTATGCAAAGCAAATAGTGAAAGTGTTGGGGGTCTGAGGTAAAGGTCATGTAAGGCCAACGTTATTTGATTAAAGTTAAATTACAGCTGTCATTTTCTCTTTCAACCAAGAGTGGCTACTATTTAGTTACTGTGGTAGGAAATTGAATGCAATGAAATGACATGCAAACCCTTGGGACAACCCAACTCATGAAATTAATTCTCCAACCTAAATGAGAAATCTGTCAAGTGTCACAGAGAAGTTCCAATTGGTGGAAAAGGTATAAAACAATCTATTCTGGCAGGATATAAAACTAGTCCCATAACAAGACCTACAAGGAAGAGGATGAAGGGACATTTAAATCAAGATCTTACAGCTACAGGGTTATATAAGGTGTTACGCCAGCCAACATAGGAATATTTTTCTACGTACTTGTTCCATGAAGCTGAGACCATTTTTGTGTATGCTTAAATGAAAAGTGATGCCTTCAACAATAACATATAGCTGTTTGTTATGGACTTTGAGGGCCTTCTGCAAAGTCTAAGCATATGGGCCTTAACATAAACCCCTGAGTATATCCTCCAAAACAGCTACATATAGTGGATAATGTACCTACTACTGTAATTTATAAAGATATTATGTCACTGAGGAGTTATGTGACCATATAAAAGTACGAGGCTGAAGATCGAGTGCTTTTATACAGGTCACAAAACTCCAAGGTGACTTCTAATATCTTTATAAATTTCAGTAAGGGGTACATTATGCATTATAATCTACATTTTGTGTGAAATGTCGGGAGGGGGGTCGGAGGGGTCGGCGTCCAATTCTGGTTGCCGGCGTCCAAATCGGGCAAACCGGCATCCAATTCAGGCGTGCCGGCGTTCAATTTGAACACGGCAGCGTCAAATTCGACGGCCGGAGACCCCTGTTATAAACGGCGTGTTCTGATGTCAGAATGTGCTGTTTATAAGGATATAATTTACAGTCTGGTCCCATAGGCAAATGACGAGACTGTAGATTATATAGTGGATAATGTACCCCCTACTGTAATTTATAAAGATATTATGTTACCGAGGAGTTATGTGACCATATAAAAGCACGAGGCCGCAGGCCGAGTGCTTTTATACAGGTCACATAACTCCGAGGTGACTTTTAATATCTTTATAAATTATAGCAGGGGGTACATTATGTATTATAATCTACATTTTCTAGGTGCAGTGTCTTGATTCCTAAAGATGTCTGGCTTTGCTTTATGAACTACAAAATTAGCCTGTTTTGCTTCTGTCCCACTTGCTGTTCTACAGTACCTGTAGTTGAATTCCTAATTTTGTTCTACCCTTGCCTTCTTGCCTGCCATGGGTAACATCATAGACATAGGAGAAAGGCCAGGGAAGGAGGGAGATTGAAGGTGGGAGAGAGAGAGGTTATGCAAAAACTGGGAGGGACGGTGGAAAGGAGGGGGGGGCAAGAACAGAGTGAGACCATGTGAGGGGAGGGAGATTGGAGAGGGTTCCTAGACAGAGTGAAAAATGGAGAGGCAGGTAGTGAAATTTGAGACAGGGGGTGTGAGTGAGAGAGATAATATGAAGAGGAAAGGGAGAGCAGTAAGGCATCATAGGATGAGGGAACAGACGTGGATATGCAGGGGGGAGCGAGAAATGAGACCGAAGCAATAAGGGGCAGTATCCAAGGAGTGAGAAAGTTTCCATTCTTAGGGGATAGAGGGCTGAGTTTTGTTTGCTTCTGTGAGACCCCCTCAATCCCAGCCTATCCCTCCTGTGCCCAGGAATAACCTCAGCGCTGATCATTCCCACACTTACTTTTCTTTTGGAGTACAATCCTTTCTGCTGCTGCTCTTAGAGAGCCTTCCCTGCCTGCGTTACCATTTGTTTACTATTTGCATTCAGCCAAATAAATCTAAGTCCATTGGCTGCTGATATATATATACAGTATACCCCCCTCCATGCATTAGAAGCAGCAACAACAGCAGCAGGGCTACTTGGCAGCCCGAGCACTGTGTTAGGCTGCAGCAGTCACTCGGCACTAAACAAGCAGCGCTGCTCCTAACAGGAGGGGGAGGGTGATTAACGCCATATAAGGTCAAAACCGCACCTCCTTAGATGTCTCCGGCTGACAGTGCTGCTCCCCTGGCTGGGTTTAGAGATTTGGCTCTCGTGAAAGGAGGAGCGCTCCGTGCTGCGTAAGTAAACATATAATCCTGGCAGTCAGATGGGAGGGGGGAAAGAGCGGAGGTAGAGCTGTAGGGAGACGGAAGTGCTGAGCAGCGGCGGAAGTGCTGACTCAAAGAAAACGGCGCATTCTGACGTCAGAACGCGCCGTTTATAAGGATATAATTTACAGTCTGGTCCCATAGGGAAAGGACCAGACTGTAGATTATATATATATATATATATATATATATATATATATATATATATATATATATATATATATATATATAAATATGCACTCAGAAAACAATGGAAATGCCTAGGTGCTGGAACAAATATCAATATCAATAGAGCAAAGAAATCCGCACTCATGGGTCTTTTGTGATGAAAAAAAATGGGTTTATTCAACGTTTCGGCTCTTAGACTCGAGACGTCATCAGGAAGGGCAGAGCCTAAAGTGAACATAAAAATTTATGCACATACAAATTGCACAAAGGGTGCCAAACAACGCCAGTGATGTCATAAGTGGGCATGGCTACATTAATGACATCATAAGTGGGCGGGGCTACATGGTTACGTTGAATAAACCCATTTTTTTCACCACAAAAGACCTATGAGTGCGGATTTCTTTGCTATATATATATATATATATATATATATATATATATATATATATATATATATATATATGTAGGGGACAGGAAGAATCCTTCCCCTGTTTGTATTCCAGTGACATCATCCAGCCCAGTTGCATGCTGGATAGTGACCCGATTGGCTGGGAACCCCAGTGCATCCTGGGGAGAAAGGGTGTGCCTGACTTTGGAGCCAAAAGCACAGGGTCTCCCAGGAAGAGAGCTGAGAGAGCCAGCGTGAGTAGCTGTAAGACTGTGAGGTGCAGAGAAGAAGCTGCTGAATCTGGGGAGATTGAGCCCAGCCTGTCCCCTGCCAAGTTGTTGCAAACTCAGAAGGAGAAAGGTGCCACTAGTGAGACTGATTCTGCTGCAGAGCTGTGTGTGATCTCCAGTGTGAATTCCTCTGAGAGCACCCCGGTGAGTGAGCCACCCAAGGGAGGATACTGGCACGGATACAAGCGTGGGGCCCCATACTGAAGACAGCTGTTAACCCTTTACCTGCTACGAGAGAGCTGCTGCCAACATTCAAAAGGGAGAGGTACTTTTGGGGAATAAGGTAGCGCTACCTGGGGAGTAAGAGCTCTGGGGAAGGGACAATCATTTGACCTGTGTTATTATTAACCCCTTCAGGAGGATTGGGACTGTGATATCTACCAAGGACTGTGTGAAGCAACAGTTAAGCACCTAATAGTGGTTTAGGGAGTGTCCCACGTGTCCCCAGTGTAGGAGTGCAGAGTGTATTAGTTGCCCAAGTGTTTACTTTTTTGTTTATATAAAGTTTATATTGGTTCAAATTGCAAACTGTGTGTTTTATTATTCCTAGTGTAACCCCCTGAGGTGTCTTCCTCAGTGTTCACTAGGTGGAGGCACTGCGCTGTAATTCCCAGTTCCCAGTACTTTTCAATGCAAAAGGGACTCAGGGCCCCTGGATTGCCAAGGGTAAGTGGTGATTTAAAGAGACAGTAACCAAATTAGTGTTACATTTTGGAGGCACTGCTGAGATGTCGACTGGGAAGCTGGATATGTTTGATGAAAATATGTCTTCATTTGAAACTCCACAAACTGTTCGCCAGTGGTGTACTGCATTGGGACTTAACCCTCGAAAGGTTGCCGCTGTAGGGCCTATGGTGCCCAGAGTGAAAGAAGAATTTATTTACCAAATTCTCGATGGGGAACAGACTTTTTACCGCCCAAGAGTGGCTGCGTCACGGAGAGATTCTGCTGGGGTCCTACTAAATGTTCTTATAGAAAGCCCTAAAGAGATAGATCGTGACCGGGTTCCCCCTGATATTGATGCTGAAAGTGAAGGGCCCTGGAAGATTGTTCTGCCTGATATGTCTGATGATGCAGATGAGTTAACTTCCCAGGGTGATGCCCTTACTACTCAGTATGCTGTGAAGGCACAGGAAAGTGTGCTGCGGGACAAGACATTGTTTGATTCACCAGCTGGGAAGAGTCAAGTAAAGAGATGTCCATCCTGTGAGAGCGTGGTCTCCAAGGGGAGTCGCCATAGTTCTGGTTGCCGGCTGGATACCCCAGAGATTGTGAGCGCGCTGGGACAACTGACTGACCAACTAACACAGCTGGCCTGGAATGGTAATTTTAAGAGACTTAAAGTGTTTTCCGGCACAGATCCTGTACCTACTGGTGAAGAGTCCTTTGAGAGCTGGAGAGACTCCACTGTTGTGTCCGTGAGAGATTGGACTGGCCCCGAGACGACTATGAGAAGGAAGATCCTTGAGAGTCTCCGCAGTCCTGCCGTGGATGTTGTTAAATCCTATATGGTTGGCCACCCTGATGCTACTTCAGGTGATCTGATTGAAGTCCTGGAGATGACGTTTGGCCCTGTAGAGAGTGCTACAGAGATGCTTCATCGCTTCCACTCTACCTTTCAAAAAGAGAAGGAAGATTTGTCTGTTTATCTTGTGCGGCTAGAACAAGGCCTGAGACTGCTAGTGAGCCGTGGTGCAATTTCAGACGGTGAAATGGATCCTCTGAGAATTCGCCAATTGAAGAGAGGGACCCTGAATAGTGACCCTGTTGCCATGACAATTAGAGCACACTACCAGGATAAGTTACCCCCTGGGTACATTGCTCTGATGGAGAGAGTGCGGCGAGAGGAGGCGGATGCCTATGTGAGGGTCAGACGAAGTCCCACTTCAGGGCATACAGAGAAATCCCCTGCTGATGCTAAACTGTTGGAGGAAAACAAGAAGCTTCGCAAAGAGTTGGAGGAGTTAAAAGCTCAACTGTCAGAGAGAGCCAGACCACCCCCAGCTGAGGCTAAGAAAATTCCTAAGTGTTACCGGTGTGGCAAGCTTGGCCACATCCAGCCAAACTGTCCAGTTCCTGATGAAGGTGAAACCCAATCTGCACTGTGTAAAGTACGCCGCAGGCGTAGAAGTTTCTTTGGAAGATGTTACAAGTGCCAAGTGATGGGTCATCAGGCCCGGAATTGTAAGACTTACAAAAATGTTACAGTACAGAAGTCTTATTATGAGCCTTCCATCTGTGAGAGTGACTCCCTTGAAGAGGATAAGGTGTTGAGTCGAGAGAAGACTACTGTGGAGAACCCTATTGGCATGAAGGTGGTCCCTGAAACCTCTGATACCCCCGATAGATCTAAAGGACTGGGTCTGGGTAAGCGCAGGTCTTCATGTAGGGCAAATGTTAGGGTCTCAGGTAACAGTAGTGACACCAACATTATTGACTGTTTTACTGTTCAGGCATGCCAGGGCGTACGGCAAGCGAGGTCGTTGCCGGTTTGTCCAAGGGGAGAATGTAGGGGACAGGAAGAATCCTTCCCCTGTTTGTATTCCAGTGACATCATCCAGCCCAGTTGCATGCTGGATAGTGACCCGATTGGCTGGGAACCCCAGTGCATCCTGGGGAGAAAGGGTGTGCCTGACTTTGGAGCCAAAAGCACAGGGTCTCCCAGGAAGAGAGCTGAGAGAGCCAGCGTGAGTAGCTGTAAGACTGTGAGGTGCAGAGAAGAAGCTGCTGAATCTGGGGAGATTGAGCCCAGCCTGTCCCCTGCCAAGTTGCTGCAAACTCAGAAGGAGAAAGGTGCCACTAGTGAGACTGATTCTGCTGCAGAGCTGTGTGTGATCTCCAGTGTGAATTCCTCTGAGAGCACCCCGGTGAGTGAGCCACCCAAGGGAGGATACTGGCACGGATACAAGCGTGGGGCCCCATACTGAAGACAGCTGTTAACCCTTTACCTGCTACGAGAGAGCTGCTGCCAACATTCAAAAGGGAGAGGTACTTTTGGGGAATAAGGTAGCGCTACCTGGGGAGTAAGAGCTCTGGGGAAGGGACAATCATTTGAACTGTGTGATTATTAACCCCTTCAGGAGGATTGGGACTGTGATATCTACCAAGGACTGTGATATCTACCAAGGACTGTGTGAAGCAACAGTTAAGCACCTAATAGTGGTTTAGGGAGTGTCCCACGTGTCCCCAGTGTAGGAGTGCAGAGTGTATTAGTTGCCCAAGTGTTTACTTTTTGTTTATATAAAGTTTATATTGGTTCAAATTGCAAACTGTGTGTTTTATTATTCCTAGTGTAACCCCCTGAGGTGTCTTCCTCAGTGTTCACTAGGTGGAGGCACTGCGCTGTAATTCCCAGTTCCCAGTACTTTTCAATGCAAAAGGGACTCAGGGCCCCTGGATTGCCAAGGGTAAGTGGTGATTTAAAGAGACAGTAACCAAATTAGTGTTACATATATATATATATATATAAATAGACATTTAACAACGGAAGTCTTGAGTCAAATGACTGAATGTATAAACTGAATAAACTCAGCAAACTTGTTTTCAGAACACTTAGGTACTTGACCATTAAGAACATTTGAAACGCAGAGGTTTTGATCTAAAGCAAAATGAAAGTTATGCTTAAATATACTGTATATGTCACAATTTAATCTACAAAATGATATGCCAGAGAATATATAACAAGGCTAGATATCTTCATTATATTAATTAAGCCAGCTCTTGACATCTTCGCAATGTTCCAGCTGAATTCCCGGCAGGCATATTTTACTCTCTAGTGAGCATCCCTTTGAACTTCTCGGTATTATACTTCAGATCCTTCAGTTTTGAATCCAGGTTTTAGAACTCTTTTCAAAGACCTTTTTTATGCTTTCTCGTAGAAAGCCGTTTCTAAACTCTTCTGCCATTGCATCTGAATCAAATGCTGAAATTATCTGCCTTACCCTTCAAGTTGTGGAAAGTCTAGTCTTAGCACTTCGAGTGGTAACGGGAAAAAAAAAGTGTATGCCATAGATTCGTCCAGTGCCTAAAAATGCTCATTTTGTGTTCATCAGGGATCTTAATGACTGTATACACCAAACCAAAAGCATTTGCTGTAGCAAAAACACTTGGTTTCTAATGGCTAAATGGTAATCTCTATCTACTAATGAAAATCTAAATGTATCAGCCCCAAAGCTTTCTCCATCAAAGGAACATCTGCTGACCTATATAGAGAGCTTGAAACACTTTGCAAAAGAGAAATTTATCCTACTTTACACATCTCTACCCTGGTGGAATATTTAGATGCTTTTCAGTATGCCAGGATGTCTAAGGCTCCACTTGAAATCAATTCTCTGCAGAGATGACAGAAGATAATCTATATTTCATCAAATATTGCAGGATAAATTAAGATTCAGTATACATGATGCATAAGTAATACCTAACCAAAGCTAAACTTTAAGCATCCAGATGTCCTGTGTCTTGATCAAGGTTAGTGCACCCATCTCCCTGATGGGTTCCAAACACTGCCATAGGTTTAATTTTTATAAACTTTTGATGTCCTACATCAGACTTTTCTGTGTTTGCCTTAGTACACCATAACCTCATTCTGTAGGGGGTGGAGAAGGAAGTTCTTCTGAGTCCCACTGAAGGGAATTCATACTCATAGCCTCCATAGTCCTTCTGGAAGATTCCACACTCTCTGCCATTGCAAACGTTTCTTATACAACTAGAGGCTCTCAAAAGATCAAAGAAGTAAAGATTGGTTCATTGGACTCCCTTTGGTTGGAGGAAGGATCTTGAAATTCTCATAAAAGAAGGAACTATATACTATATATGGTAAGAGGAACAGTATGCTAGTTTAATCAATGGTATGCAAACTTTAAAGACAGTTCTTCTGATTTCCCGTTGAAGGTAATCCATACTCATGGGGGCATATCAGAGAGTGAAGTTAGAAATCACCACAGTCCACTAGTGGGAAATTCTGCCACTCTCCATTCATTTCTATGGAATTTTTAAAATACTATTTATCAATGGGTGGTAGTGAAAGTTCACCCTTTGATAAATATGCCTTTAAAAATGCAATGAATGGAGAGTAGCAGAATTTCACTCCAGTGGACTGTGGTGATCTCTAACTTCACTCTTTGATAAGAGAGGCCCCATAGCCTACATAGTTCTTCTGGAAGATTGTATAGTTTTTCTCTCAAAGATTGCAAACATCTCTTCTATAACTAGAGGCTTTCATTGGACCCCCTTTGGATGGGGGGAGGATCTTTAAACCCAAGAATCCAGATAAATCTCCCACCAGAAGGCCATATACACTAAAGGACAGATAAAAGCCAACTGGATGGCACTATGATGTACAGTTGGCATTGGATAGACTCTAGAAAGAAACAGATTACCCCTGTAAGAATTTTCAGAAAAGAAGGAAAGAATTATACACGGTAAGAGGAACACTGTGCTATTTTACTCAATGTTATGCAGACTTTTAAGACAGTTATTCTTGTTCCTATTGAAGGAAAATCTTACGCATAGCCTACATTGTCGTTCAGTAAAATTGTAGGGTTTTCCTCTTTCATTCCTCTTTCTACAACTAGAGGTTCTCAAAAGATAAAGTAAGTAAAGCTTGGTTCATTGGACCCCCTTTGGATGGGGTAAATATCTGAAAACCCAAGAATCCAGATAAATCCCCCACCAGAAGCCAATACACTAAAGGAGAAATAGAAGTCAACTGAATGACCCTACATTTGGCATCTCTAAAGGAGAGATAAAAGTCATCTTGATGGCACTATGATCTACAGTTGGCATTGGATAGATTAGACTCTAGAAAGAGACACATCCCCACTGTAAGAATTTTCAGAGAAGGAAAGAACTATACATGGTAAGAAGAAGTACTATTTTACTCAATGTTACGCAAGCTTTTAAGACATAAAACTTTTTATTTTGACAATGGAGTGCCTTAAAAGCAACAGTGCAATTAACAACCAAGTGATGAGCTATTTCAGCAGACAAATGTGGTTGGTGAGCAACGCTGCAAAGCATATGGTGAGTGGAGCTTGTGAATATTTATACATGTCACACAACAGCGAAATAGCAACAGAAAGGGAACATTTACCAACCTGTTAAAATATAATTCAGACCTAACTGTGACTAAAAGGCAGAGCTAAAAACAGGCTCTAAACCCCCTGCAGTTCTCTGATGGAAGCGACTATTTAGAGCAAAGTGTACACATTAGTCAGAGGCTCATTTTAATCAAATACCATAAAAACGGTTGAAACTTGGATAGTTTTCTTATCCCACTCAGTTTCTTGTTGTTTTCTTTCAGTTTAACCTTTTTTGTTTTTCTAGGCTTTTAACTATATGATGAGAAATCTAGCTGGGACAGAGGGTGATTAAAATCACGAAATTCGTGGCGAAGCGAAACGGGACAAATTCGCCCATCACTAGTGGGAACTATAAGAGCCAGTAGACTCTCATTGATTTAATGGATCAGGCAAAATGTTGTGTTCTATTTATAGACAAACACATTTGCCACTGGTGAAAGATTTGCGAAACAGTGATTTTGATGCCTGCGTCGAAATGGGGAGCCGGCATCAAAGTTGACCCCGGCACCCATTAAAGTCAATGGGCGTCCGTTTATTGTCACGGCCATCTAAATTGCCGATGGTGTCGAAACCGTCGTCGGCGTCGAATAAATTCACGAATTCATTCGTCATCGGCGAAACAGGCAAATTCCCCGCAAATTCACGCCTGCTGAATAAATTCGCCCATCACTAGCTCCCACTGCTTTCCACCTAGTAGATACTTCATACCTCTCCTCATATTGCATTATAGAGTATGATGTTCGCACATACCATTGCTGAAATATTGGGCGGCAGTGTAATTATTATCAGCCAGCTAGAGTTGCACAGTATTCTCCCTATGCTACAGTATATACCAGCAAAACAATTATTGGGGAGCTTACTTTAGAGAGTTACGTGTTGCAAATAGAATAGAGTATTACGGTTTTAGGATTTGATCCCCTGTAACTTTTAGTTATAACCATTGCTGCATTCTTCTCATAGTCAACAATGAAAGTTTGAAAGATAGAATCTACAGCTTGTTTCCACTACTCAAATACTGTATATAGCATCTTGGCGATCTATGCATATAGTCTCCTTGGTAAGGGGGTACTAGGGTTTGAACCTACCTGGTTACTGGTAGTTTTGACCCGGGCAGCCCTTCAAAATTGCAGGCTGTCCTGGTCAAAATTGCCTGCCGGTTTTCCAAATTAGGAGAACCATTCAGGATTCCCAATCACCGATCATCATGCCATAGCCCCACCCATGATATGTCATTGACCCCATAACATCATCAGCCTGTCCCCGTTATGTCATGGCCCCACGGAGGAAAGGTGGCAATACTAAGGGGTACATTATCCACTACATTATTCCAGATTCCATCATTTGGATCTTCATACCTAAAGTTTGCTAGAAAAACATTTAAACAGTAGATAAACCCAATAGGCTGGTTTTGCTTCCAATAAGGATTGATTATATTTTAGTTTGGATTAAGGTACTGTTTTATTATTACAAGGGAAAAGGGAAATTGTTTTTTAAATTTTGGAATATTTGGATAAAATGGAGTATGTGGGAGACAGCCATACCATAATTCAGAGCTTTCTGGATACAGATATGGGACCTGTTATCCAGAATGCTCGGGGACCAACATTTTCTGGATAATGGATCTTTCTGTTATTTGTATCTGCATACCTTAAGTCTACTTGAAAACCATTTAAACATTAAATAAACCCAAAAAAGTTTGCCATCAATAAGCATTAATTATATCTTAGTTTGGACAAAATACAATGTACTGTTTTATTATTACAGAAAATAAGGGAATACCTTTTAAAGATTTGGATTATTTGGATAAAATGGAGTCTATGGGAGATGGTTTTACCATAATTAAGAGCTTTCTGGATAATGAGTTTCCAGGTAACGCATCCTATACCTGTAACAAGTAATCACAAAAATCAAAATCCGAATTTTTCAGATTATTTTAATAAAAAAAGTCAGACCAAACTAGAATCCACCATTTTATCATTGTAAGCAATCTGCTAAAATGTCTCAATGCCTGAAGCTGTGTTAGATAGATAGTCTGCTAAGAAGTGATTCATTTTGCTGGCCAATTACAAATACCCATTATCTGCCTGAATTTCATACAGTAACAAGAATGCAGATCAAGCAAGATTATGGGGTATTGGAAATGGAAATGCAAATAGAGTGTGGTCTGTTGGGAATAGGAAAGAAATGAGGGAAGATTTATTTTATATCACTCCAATTATCTAGCCACTCTTGTACTGATATAATAACTTGATACCCCATGATTAATGAATGTTGATTCTATTATATTCAGTGTAATGCGGGCACCCAGCATTCAGTGCAACAGAGTGCTAGACTATAACAGGCAATAACTAAAGAAACAGAAAATATCCAACTTTTTCCATAATATGGAAAGATACTGTATATTCTGTGGCAATATATTCCAAGCAATGACTAATTTTCAATTGTCCTTAATTTTTTTGTTTTTTTTTTAGGTTTTTAATTATTTGCCTTTTTCTTCTAACTCTTTCAAGCTTTCAAACTGGGGTCTAAAAACAAATGCTCTGTAAGGCTACAGATGTATTGTTATTGCTACTTTTTATTACTCCTCTTTCTATTCCGGCCCTCCCCTATTCATATTCCAGTCTCTTATTCAAATCAAGGCATGGTTGTTAGGGTAATTTGGACCCTAGCAACCAAATTCCTGAAATTGCAAACTTAAGAGCTGCTGAATAAAAAGCTAAATAACTTTAACAGATTCAAAAAATTGAAAAGGGACTGCATATTGTCTTAGAGCATCATTCTTCTAAACCAGATGGTGCACCTCCTGTCATCCTTAAGGTGGCCATACACCTGACTTGTCAAGGTCATCAATGAGCTTATCTTTGCCTGATATGGCACCTATATACTGGGCCATATTGGGCTAATCCATTCAGACCTTAAGCCAAAGTTTCGAATCATATTGAAGGCCAATGCAGGCCGTCGGGAGAGGAATGAAAGAAAAAGCAAGTCAACAAAGAATGAGAGACAACCCCCATCTTGCAAGACTGTGCTGGTAAGCCTGACATCCTAGATGGAAAGAAGATATTAGAAAAATCCACAGACGTGAAGACTAGGATGAGACAACACATGATTTGAGGAGGAGCTGATAGCAGGAATAGAAGTCTAAAACAGAAAGGGGTTAATAACCAGAAAACCAAAAAGGCTTCAGAAAGGTCTGAAAACAATAAGCCAGCTTGGACAAAGAAGAACTTGAATGAAGGATTTAAACATAAAAAATGGCAAAATCTGCTACTGGGTCCCCCTGCATGTTGCCGCTGCCCCCTAACCCCATCACTACCACCAATGCTGCTTGAACCCAATGAAGAGATAGGTCAGCATTCTGTCACCCCGGTACCCTACTAGTTATGCTGGTGGCTTGTACACTGGAAAAATTAAGACAAAACCTAGACAAGTGGTTCCCAAATTGTGACCTACACCTTAGGCGCTTATTTTGCTAAGCATGTGGGCAACCTGAAGACCAGTTAGAGTGAGAAATGGGAGGGGGGATGATTAAATGCAGCCCTGGAAACCTCTGGAATTATTTAATTTTGTTTATCATTTTGTTCATTACTGGTACCAACCTCTGAAACTTTATCATGAGCTACGGTTTGCATAATCATTTGTGATACTACAAAGGGGAGCAGTCATAAGCAGTGATTTCCCGCGAAATTAGTGAAATGGCGAAAAAATTTGCTAAACGCGAATTATGACGTCCTTGTTACTTTGGACACCCGCATTAAAGTCAATGGGCGTCCGAATAATGTTGACGTGCGACAGTTTTGACTATTGTGGTGTTTATACAAATGGCATGTAGATGTCACTGTGCTCATACTTATACTGTGCATGCTTCCTGACAGCTTAAAAGTGAAAGTTACTGTTGTGTTATGGCTGCATGAGCTTGCTAATAAAGCACTGTTATACTCTACTAATCCTCGGCTACCCAAAACATAACAAATTGATGACTAGATGGCTCTTCTATCTCTGCAGCAGCCTGCACCTTTTCTTCCAAACCCTGGTGAGCCTACCATACCTTTTACTGCTTGGATCCGTATGTTTGAAAATTACATTATTGCTGCTGACCAAGGGCAGATTTCTGCTGCTAGAAAGCGTGCTTTACTTATTCACTGCAGAGGGACAGCGTATATTCTATACATTACCATTGCCTGATGAGACTTATGAAACTGCTCTTACTGCTATAAAGAACTTTTCGTGCCAAGAGTAAATTTGGTTGCTGAAAGTTATAAATTCCGCCAATGTGGACAACGTAATGGCGAATCCACAGAACAGTTTGTAGCAGCTTTGAGAGAGCTGGTTGTTACCTGTGAGTTTGGGAATCTAACAGATGAAATGCTAAGAGACCAAATAGTGGAAAAAACAAGTTCACCTCTCATTAGAGTGAGACTGCTCCTAGAGCAGGATTTAACCCTTGCAAAGGCTATTACAGTTGCTAGCCAAATTGAAACAGCAGTGGCAGAGGCTAAAACTCTCAGTCAGGAACTGCTGGGATTGTGTAGATTGTGAATTCAACACTGTGGCCTAATAATGCACAGTCACAGGCAAAATACAGTGCTAAGGAAAGGGATTCACCTACACTGCAAAACCATACAGCAAATACAAATAGAAAATACTGCTTTCGCTGTGGTTCAACACAACACACTGCAAATCATGTTACATGTTCTGCAAAAGCTAAGCAGTGCTGCAAATGCAAAAAGGTAGGACATTTTGCAAAGATCTGCCATAGTTCTGCTAAAGATGTTCATGAAGTCACTACGACAAATGTCACTGTACTAAGTGTGGATAAAGCTGGTACATTTATACCAGACAAGTTTATATAGGGGCAAATTCACTAAGATTCGTAGTTGCGCCAGGCGTAACTTCGCCGCACTTCGCCAGGCGTAGTTTCGCCAGCGCTTCGCAAATTCACTAAAATCCGAAGTTGCGCTCAGGGGTAGCGTAAGGTTGCGAAGTTGCGCTAGCGTTGATTCGCTAAGTAAAGCGAAGTTACGCTAGCGAAGGCTAATTTTCATACGGCGCGAAATTCAAATTTCAATGGAGGAATACGTATCAGCACTACAAATGGCTAGAAAACCTTCAAATCATCAAATAAAAATTTTATTTTGCCCTACACATGTGCCCACTGTCTAGGTAAGTTGCCATGAGTCAGGAAATGTAGGGGGGAAGGAGGGGAGCCCCAAAATTTTTTTCGATCTTTTTCAGCCTATCACCCATAATGTAGAAAACACGCCAGCGTTTTTTGGGACTTAGAAAAATTTTTGACTTTTTTTGAAACAATCCCTATCTACTCTATTGCGCTCCGCCAGGTCTGAGGTGGCGAAGGAAGTCTAGCGTAAAAGGTAGCGTTCAGTACACTGCGCGCGTTAGTGAATTTGCGTAGTTACGTCGCTAGCGAAACTTCGCCAGGCGTAAGGGTGTGAAGTAACACTAGCGAAACTACGCCATCGTTCGTTAGTGAATTTGTGCAGTAACGAAAATGACAAACGCTAGCGAAGTAACGCTAGCGTTCGGCGCTTCAGCGCTTAGTGAATTTGCCCCAATACTGCTTCTGCTGAAAAGGTGCACTCATTAACCTGATGCTTGATACAGGTTCAGCTGTTTCTATACTACAAAAGGATATTTTCTTGAAATACTTTGCAAAAGATCCGCTTGTTGCAGCTGCCCTGAAACTGATCAGTTACTTAAAGGACCCAATCCCTGTTCTTGGTGGCTTGCCAGTGACTGTACAATTTGAATCAAAGACTGCAAAATGTGACTTTTACATTGTGAATAAGGGTACTGCTGTATTTGGAAGGGATCTCTTTGCTGCATTAAACCTACAATTAATTCATGGTCTCATTACTACAGCACCAGTGCCTGCCACACAGCCAGTGTCTAAAATTTCACCACAAAGCAACACTTCACTGGGTTGTGCAAAGAACTTTGTACACAAAGATAAGTTGAGACCAGATTTAAAACCAGTACCATTTCCTGATTCAGCATCGGAAAAACCCTCATACTTTACTAAAGGCCTCTAGGTAAAGACACACTCCTTGACCTTATCCATCGCCGCACTTCTCGAGGGCTCCATAGCTATAATAGTTATACACTACCTTCAGCAAATGGAAACTATAGCTAATGTACACAACTATAATATAGTAAGCATATTGTCCTAAATGAGTTCATACGATATTCTTGTGTATGTATGTTTTTACATTTAATGGATGGCCATATTAAACGACAACTAAGGCCCATAGATATAAAAATTCCAGTTAGTTGACTTTGCAAAGAGATATTGTACATATGCCCTTAGGAAGAAGTACTTAAAAGAGAAGTACTTATTTGCACCAAAAAGATAAATATGAAACAGAATAAAAGATGCCAGTCATGAATAGGGTTACAGGCTTTGTTTTTTTCCTTGTTGTTTTCCAATACACTTGTTAGGAATGGAATTTTACAGGCTAGAGTGAATTATTTGCATTGTAAACAGTGTAAATTAGAAATAAAAACTACGCCATAAAAATTACAACAGAATCCTTTTAAAAGAGGCTTTGTTTTTTTTTTGTGTTTTTATTTGAAACAAAAAGATACATACAAAACAGAACGAAATATACAATACAGTCATGAATAGGGTTACAGGCTTTGTTCTTTTCCTGACTGCCCGCTTATTATACCCTTCTGTCACTTTTGGATTCAGGTTTGGTCCTGCCTGTATACCTTAGTCTAACCCAGGGATCCCCAATCTTTTGAACCTGTGAGCAACATTCAGAAGTAAAAGGAGTTGGGGAGCAACATAAGCATGAAAAATTCTCGGGGTGCCAAATAAGTGCTGTGATTGGCCCCTATGTGGATTGTCAACCTACATTGAAGGTCTGTTGAGCAGTGCGCCTGGTTTATATACAACCAAAACTTGCCTCCAAGCCTGGAATTCAAAAATAAGCTCCTGCTTTGAGGCTACTGGGAGCAACATCCAAGGGGTTGGAGAGCAACATGTTACTCACAAACTACTGATGGGGGTCACTGGTCTAACCTGATTGCTACTGGAGAGCAGTTGATCAAAAACTTAAATAATTCAACTACAAATGTAAAATAAGAAGACCAGTTGCAAACTGATTCAGAACATCTCCATAAAAATCCTACCGATAGCTAATTTAAAGGTGAACTACCCCTTTAATAAATAAGTTAAACGAAAAGCAGAAGTAAAAAATTATGATATTTTATCCTTGGCACATTAATTTGCTTTTCCAATTCAAACTCTTCCTCTATCAATAGCACATAGCACACCAGAAGGGAACAGTCAGGCTGGTTAGGCCTGGTGACAAATTCTCTGATTGTTTTATAGCAAATGTAAGGTTGCCTGTGAACGCAGGCAATCTGTTTCATCCGAGACAGTGAAAATGAGAGCTTGTATGTGCTGAAGTTTAGTCATTTCTTCAGAATGTAGCCAATGGATCGGGGAGAAAAATGGCAACATTATGCAGCTTTCAGTAGTTGACTTTTCAATATATTTTCGGAATTTTATTAGTCTGTTAAGGGGATGCTCTTCCGAATGGATAAACCAAATGAACAGTCATTACAGGTGCAATAGGACTCTATGAGAATCATCATTATTAGTATAATTATACCTCAGCCATCTCAATGTTAACTGAAGCATTAGAGAGCAGTATCGGACTGGGACACCAGGGGCCCACCCAAAATCCTTTGACCAGGAGCCCATCAATTAATCTTAGACCAGGGGCCCACACTTATTTCTTCCTCTCCTCACTCAACCTCTATTCTCCTAGTCTCTTTTCTTTACATACTATACTCTATGTTTCCAGCTATTTAGCCTCTTTGTTCTCATAACAATAGGGAATGACCATGAAATGGGCCAAATGTTTAGCAGCATGAGAGCCCACCAGGACTTTTCCTGGCATCCCGGTGGGCCAGTCCGACATTGTTAGAGAGAGAGAGATGGTTTTGCGTCTTGACTGCCTAGCTCTGCAGAAAGCCCTCAAACTCTGGTTTGTAAAAATGTAGGGTGGGCAATCTGTCTACCACCTTCTTATGCTCTAATGGGAACCTGACCCAAATGTCTGCTTACAAAGGGATATTTGAACAGTAACAAACATCTCCAGGTTATTGTGAGTCTCGAGTCTCCTCTGCTCCCTTCTGCTCTGCTTGCTTCCTCCTTCTATTCCTTTCAGACCCGCATCTTGTTGTGCTTTACACTTTTTCTCAAGCTTGCCCCAACCACCATGCAACCCTAAGGAGCCTATTTAATATGCTGTGTAAAATGAAATCAGGTGAAAAAACGGTGTAAAAAAAAAATGTAAAATAAATGGCAAATGTATCCAGGTTATTTTACACTGTATTTGTAAGTAAGTTCCAGCTGAAGTTGCTCAAAGAAAAAGTGCTTAATGAAAATTACACCATTATTAGACACGGCGATGCCTGGCAATGTGTGGCAAATTATTCTGCCATTTTTTACACCACATAATAAATATGCCCTTAAATGTCCATGACGTTGCAGTTGTTCTCTGTACCATCCTCTCCCTTGTTCTCAATGAACTTCCTTCATTCACTCCATGTTATTCTAGGTTTCCCTGTGCTTTCTATGCATTTTTTGCTCCACTTCCTTCTTTTTCAGTATCTTTTCATGCTTCCTTTTTCAGCCTTATGTATCGCTCCTTTCATTAATACATTGTACTCCTCCTTTTATTCTATTTTTGTCTTTACATTTGCCCATGTACCTGTTTCAGGACCATTATTCTGTCCATATTGTTGTACACCAAAGAATCTTTCAGTTATTTCAGTTACCCTCTTTTCTTTACTAAAGGGCGAAGTGGCTAACGCTATCGAATTCTAACCAGAAATCACACCCGCAGGGACATCGCCAATTCACAAACAGGCGCAAATTTGCTAGCAAAAGAGACCGTCGCAAGCGTTTATTTGCACTCTATAGCCAGGCGACTTTTCACTCTAGTTTACTGCAAATTCAGTAAAGTGCAGATTTTACTGAACGTGACTTCACCACCTCATACCAGACGACGTGCTAAACAGAAGCTAGATCTTCTTCACTTACATCATATCCTGTGTGCCGAAAATGAGAAAAGTTCCAAAAACAAAGGCGACTTTTCCTTTTTTGGAGCGGGATTGCCTGCAACAGTCCTGACTTAAACTTTTTTTGGGTAACCGATTATCTCCAGACATTTCATATGTAACATTCATTTTACAGTGGGATCATGTGTAGGGCATTATATTAACTCTCTTGTCTTTATTAAGGTTCTCTGGACATTTGTAATAAAAAGTGGTAACTTCAAGCATTTGCACCAACATTTATAATAAATCCCTCCAAACAACTTTAAATTACCCGCCCTATGCAAATTGACCTAAGCGCAAGATCACTAGCGAATTCTCGCTAGGCAAAAACGAACGCTAGCGCATCTTTGCTAAGAAATGCTCGCACTGCTGAAGTAACGCTAGTGAACAGTGTCCAGGGTTCGGCTCCCAGGACGAAACTCTGAATACTAGTGAATTGGCGTAATCGTAGCACATTTGCGCCTGGTGAGCTGTGTGAAGCTGACACTGGTGAAACTTCACCCATTAGTGAATATACCCCCATATTTGTATTTTTTTCTCACCTTCACTTTATCCTCACCTTCCATTCCTCCCTTTAATTTCACTCCTTTTTCTATTTACACCCAGTCTCCACTGAAACCTACTGTTGCACCATTAATGCCATTTACATTCTGCAAATCGTAGATTCTCCTTCCTATATCAGACCAATACATTATTTTTACTCTTCATCTTTTGGTTCTTTGATAGAACTGATATGAATGATGTATAATCTCTGTAAGACGCTGAACAAATATGTTGCCACTATACATATCAGGAAATAAACATAAAAATATATACTTTGTGGCCAGGAAGGATCCAATAAGAAAGAATGTTAGTTTACAAAAGTAACCTCAACAAATATATTGTATAATTTAATAGTATGCTATCTAGTCAAGATTTATCATATTTTCTTCTCCTTTCCAAATAGAACACTTGGGGGCCGATTCACTGTGGGTCAAATATCGAGGGTTAATTAACCCTCGTTTCCGACTAGGAATTAAAATCCTTGGAATATCGAAGTCGAAGGATTTAGCGCAGATAGTTCGATCGAACGATCGAAGGATAATTCCTTCGATCGAACGATAAAATCCTTTGAATCGAACGATTCGAAGGATTTTAATCCAACGATCGAAGGAATATCCTTCGATCAAAAAAAGTTAGCCAAGCCTATGGGGACCTTCCCCATAGGCTAACATTGACTTCGGTAGCTTTTAGATGGCGAACTAGGGGGTCGAAGTTTTTTTTAAAGAGACAGTACTTCGACTATCGAATGGTCGAATAGTCGAACGATTTTTACTTCGAATCCTTCGATTCGAAGTCGTAGTCGAAGGTCAAAGTAGCCCATTCAATGGTTGAAGTAGCCCAAAAAAAACTTAGAAATTAGAAGTTTTTTACCTTCGAATCCTTCACTCGAAGTTAGTGAATCGGCCCCATAAAGTCATATATTGCTTTATTGGAAATACTTTTTTCAGCTGTACTCAAAATAAATGTATTGGTGTGCCCTTTGTGTATGTGTGTATATATATATATATATATATATATATATATATATATATATATATATATATTAAAGTAATATAGCCATTGGGTCAGTACATCAGCGCCACTTATTTCCATTAACCTATTTGAAAATATTCCGCTAAGACCCATTCTTAGCACATATCCTCCAGATATAGGAATTAATAACTAATGTGACAGTCTCTGCACAAAATGCTTTCCAGTTTTTTTTTAGATCATTTCACAGAAGGAAATTGTAGCAGTGTGGCGACACAGAAAAAACACATTCAAGGTTATCCATTGAACCAGCTTGTATATTTTTGGGATGTGGGAGGAAAGCAGAGTACAACACAGACAGGGGGAGAACATACAAACACCTTGCAGTTAGTGTCCAGCCCCTATGGCTCCAATGCACTAGTATGCACTGAGCTACCGTAAAACCCCCATTTTAACCAACATCTGAATTTAGGCTGGGCAAAGAGAGTATTAGGCATTAGATCTTCCATACAATTTACCGAGGGCAGCAAAGTGGTGCAGTGATAAGCATTGCTGCCTTTAAGCATTGAGGCCCTGAATTCTATACCCAGCATAGTCTAACATACAGTATAGCACAAAAACATGAGACCTGTAGTCCAGCTACATCAAGGTTGTATTCTTCAAGCAATGTTGATCAGTGAAACCTTTCTTTCATAGCCAGCAGCTGTATTAATATGTAAAAAATAATGTAAAAAATAATATTGCTCAAATAATCCATTTCTATACTCTGCCACCCTAATATACAGTAAATGATTTGCCACAGTCTGTCCTAGAGGCTATCCCCACTGCTACTATAGGCACCATCTCTCCCTACTATACCTGCTATCCCACAGTCACACTCCCTTCCCAGAGACTATTATCCCACTGTTACTATAGGCACCATCTCTCCCTACTATACCTGCTATCCCACAGCCACACTCCCTTCCCAGAGACTATTATCCACTGCTACTATAGGCACCATCTCTCCCTACTATACCTGCTATCCCACAGTCACACTCCCTTCCCAGAGACTATTATCCCACTGTTACTATAGGCACCATCTCTCCCTACTATACCTGCTATCCCACAGTCACACTCCCTTCCCAGAGACTATTATCCCACTATTACTATAGACACCATCTCTCCCTACTATACCTGCTATCCCACAGTCACACTCCCTTCTCAGAGACTATTAGCCCCACTGTTACTATAGGCGCCATCTCTCCGTACTATACCTGCTATCCCACAGTCACAGTCCCTTCCCAGAGACTATTATCCACTGTTACTATAGGCACCATCTCTCCCTACTATACCTGCTATCCCACAGTCACAGTCCCTTCCCAGAGACTATTATCCACTGTTACTATAGGCTTCATCTCTCCCTACTATACCTGCTATCCCACAGTCACACTCCCTTCATAGAGATTATTAAACCACTGCTACAATAGGCACCATCTCTCCTACTATTTTCTATCCCACAGTCACAGTTTTTTCCCTATTACGCAAAGCAAGAATGAAGGACTTAACATTTAGGCATGTAAAATATAAAAGCTTCTAATACTGCATGCATTAAAGTTCATTTTCACAGCTAATTTTCTATTATCATCTGATTCTTTCTGTACCACTGTAGTCTGGCTTCTGTTTTGCAATGACAGACTTGCTAATTGGTTTCAAGGTAAGCAGGCGAGGAACTGATTAGCTTTTAACCAAAAGAGATTGCATCTGTTTTATGTTTCTCAAAGGGAACAGAAGATTCCTTTTGTGATAAATGAACTTCCCATTTGTCAGAGATTTATTGGAAGTGTCCTTGAGAAGGGAAATGTGTACAATAGGTTCTGAAACTGTCACAGTGACTGTTATGCACAGTAGCTAATTTATTACATCCAGACCAAAAAAAAGCTTTATTTAGTTAAATAGTGCATAAGAGATTTACATTTACAATAAAATGCATCTTATATTTCTTACTTGGTGTTCTATGGTTGCGACAACAGTCTTTTTACATACCAAGAACTACATAAATACATGTGTAGGTTATCACCCTGTATCCTATGAAGTTGTCTTCATATCAACATCCAACAATTTAATTTCTGCTGATTATTGGCTTCATTCGGTCTATACTCATCTGCCCGCGGAAAGTGCAGCTTCCAGGATTTCTAAAGGCTACTACTGTGTTAAACTCATGAATAAAGTGATTTATGCCAGAACATAATCAGCATGTTGGCTTCCCTCTGATGGAGTAAAGGTACAAGTTGCCAGTGGTGTTAAATTACAGCAATTATGAAAATCCCATTTGGAACCCAGGAAACAACATATTAAATGAATGACTTTCCAATAAAAGGAGAAGTCTGCTGTGTAAAAATGTAACCCTTCCAAAGAGAGGCCATGTGTCGGCTGGGGATGTATAGAATGTATAATTGCATGAGCATAATGACAATAACATTGATTATTTCCCAGGCGTTAACCCTTCCAATTCTTCTATTCTCAGCTTCCAGCAGGGTGGTACTTGCAGACTGGAAAAGAAAAAACAAAGGCATAGCTGCTAAAATAGGAGCAATTCAGATTTGATCCCATCTGCCCAGACCACAGTCCCAATTATTTTTCTAGCACGGAATTAGGCAATGTGTATGTACTGTACATGTCCTTCCTACGAGACAACCTTATGGCTACACACGATTATTTTTGATAACTGTTGTAGCACAGATACCTCATAGTTATAGTTCCTCCTTAATTCTGCATATCATATGTCATTGTTGAAGGAAATGAACCTTAGAGAGACATTCTCAGCTAATAACTGTAGGAAAAGGTCTTTCACCCCTTCCCTTTGTCTAAATGTCAGCCAACGAGTTTATTGTGAACATATTTCTGGAATTGTGTCTTTATTATAGTTTGTTCTATAGTCAGCCCTGTGATATATTAAAAGAGAGGAGCCAGATTGGTGAGCACTGCAGTCAGATGTCTGTATTCTATGTGTGTTATTTTCTTGAATGTTCCATAAGAAAAAGTTATTTTGCAATTTGGGGAGAGTAACAGTAAAAAAAAACTAGACTCCACACCAAAATATCTAAACTTTAGGAAGCTAAATTGGTAGGGATAAACTAAATCCAGGATTCGGTTTGGGATTCAGCCAGGATTCTGCCTTTTTCAACAGGATTCAAATTCAGCCAAATCCTTGTTCTATGGCTGAACTGAACCCAAATCCTTATTTGCATATGTAAATTAGGGGCAGGGTGGGGAAATCACATGAATTTTTATCACAAAACAAGGAAGTAAACATTTTTTTCTTCTTTATCCTTTCCTGTCCCTAATTTGCATGTGTACGTTAGGATTCAGATTTGGTTCAGTATTCGGGCAATCCCAAATAGTGGATTCGGTAAATTGTGTAAATTGGACATCCATGTGAGAGTTTGTACCCTGTAATTTTGTACCTGCCAGGCAGGACGTGTCTCCCTGGGGTAAGAAGATAGTGGTTGATCATTGGTTAGCCCCATGGGACATGCAGGGTGTCTAATCTAGTTCTATCTCTTGAATGCCCCTCAGGGAGAATGGCACCAGAAGGGTTCCAAGGGGGGTCCACAAGTGCAGAGAGCACAATTGCACTCTTTGCACTAGCCAAATTTCCAGTTTGAAAACCAGAAATTAAAGTTACCAGTGTCTTTTTGCCGCCCATGTTGACTGAGGGTCTAAGGTGACTTTCTCAACTCTGATCCAGACCCTGGGGGATTTAAGGATCAGTAAAGATTCAGCCAGAATAGGCTACCATGTGAGTGATGATTAGCCAGTGTCAGAAGTAGAGGTGCCACTTATTATTGCTCTGTATGGAAGTGTAAGTCTTTGGTGCTTTTTAGCCTGCAAGTCTGAATGATATGCAAGTGGGGAATAAATCAGGGAATGCCCACATACTATATATCCTTTATGAAGGTGCAGCTCTTTGCTCTACATTCTAAGAGTGCAAAGGGCTGCCCTTTCAGATACAACTTACTTGACAAAGTGCAAAATGAGGGGTTTAGTTGCATGTCTTTAATATGTCTGGCTGGTGAAATTCAGCCAATGGCATGCAAATTAACTTGAAAGGAAATGGCATGTGCAGTAGTATAGAACAACATACAGTATATCCCGGGCACAGGCCCATATTTGTGGTGAGACCATAAAGGCCTGGGCCTAGGGTGGCAAGACTGTAGGGGCGTCATGCCGCCCAGCCGCATTTTAAGAAACACTAATGACCAGTGATCCGGCTCATTCGCGTTAGGACCCTGTGGCGCAAAAACGGCAGGTGCTAGGATCCTGCGGCGAGAAGGTGGTGGACGCTACGAACCTGCGGCCTCGGGGTGCTCAAGGCAGAAATCCAGGCCTGCCTGGGCAGGGTTCACTAAAGAAGTGAGGAGGTCAGCGACCCCTTGAGGGGAGAAGCACCCCTCAGGGTGGGAGAAGAGCATTTTAGGTGGTAGTGAAAATATTGAAAATATTTTATTGTCCAAAAGAAAGGTCAATGACATGAAATGTGAATGTGAATAGAATTCATTTTGTCTTTTTTTTAATCATTTTTGAAGGATTTGCCTTATTCTTCTGACTCTTTCCACCTTTCAAGTGGGGGTCAACGAGTCAACGAGTCCATCTAAAAACAAATGCCCTATAAGGCTACGAATGTATTGTTATTGCTACTTTTTATTACTCAGCTTTCTATTCAGGCCTCTCCTATTCATATTCCAGTCTCTTATTCAAATCAGTGCATGGTTGCTATAGTAAATTGGACCCTAGCAACCACATTGCTGAAACTGCAAACTGGAGAGCTGCTGAAAAGAAAGCTAATAAACTCACACACCACAAATAATACAAAATGAAAGCCAATTGCAAATTGTCTCAGAATATCACTCTCTGTGTCATACTAAAAGTTAATTTAAATGTGAACAACCCCTTTAAGCTGAGGTTCTATAGCAGCACTCTGCTGGATTCAGTATCACATGTATCAGAGGGGAAGATGTGAATAGACGTGCATTCTATTCTGTTCTGTTCTGTTTCAATACTTGCAAATTAATTGAAAAAAAAAAACATTCTGCTATTGAATTGGTTGATGGTTTAATAAAAGGTACTATTATGTTATGTGCTGCATCTCTTCACAGACATAAACTATTCTTATGCATCTGGCTTTATAATAAATTCATGGTTCCATAAATAAGTATGTATAGTCATGCAGGGAAGCCGAGAAAGACTGAACTTGCACTGCTGACACTCTTCTAATGTTCCTTTTTCATACTGCAGACTTATGTCATCATTACCTGAATTTTTCTGCTATGGATACAGATGCTGAAACAGGAGCATTTTTGCTGTCAGCTTTATAAGTCCTGATTCTCTGAGCCGAAATAAAAAAAAGTGACAGTATCTCATACACATCGGCTTCTGCTCTGCTTCGCTGTTCTCTCTCTCGTTTGCATATCCAGCTTTCATGTTTGTAATTAGAATTTTCTCTATCACAATAGGAAGCTGTGGTCTTTTTTTTTTTGGGTTCTTTTGCCGCAGCATCAGTTAGTCAATCAAGTCTCTTCACACTTTGCATTTATATTCGGAGCCCTGATGGAAACTACAGGAGGACAAAAAGAAGGCATAATGAATGCACATTTCAGCAAACATTGTTTAAACTGTTTGTAAGTTCACAATTTGGAATACAGAATGATTAACTATATTTAATATAGATAGTAACGTCTGCATTTTCTTTCCTTCCCATTCAAACAGTTTACAGTTATTACAGGTATGGAACCTGTTATCCAGAATGCTCTGGACCTGGGGTTTTCCGTAATGTAGGTCTCCATACCTTAAGCCGACTAAGATATCATTTAAACATTAATTAAACCTAATAAGATTGTTTTGCCTTCAATGAGTATTAATTATATCTTAGTTGGGATCAAGTACAAGGGACTGGTTTATAATTACAAAGAATAAGGATATAATTTTTGATGATTTGATTATATTCTATTATTTGATTATAATATTTGATTATATTATATTATGTCTATGGGAGATGGTCTTCCCATAATTCAGAGCTATCTGGATAACGTGGTTCCAGATAATGGATTCCTTACCTGTACTAGGCTTGTGTTACCCTGAGTAGTAGGCTGATATCCCTATTGGGATTCCTTGCATAGTTAAAATCACCAATTCTAATGCTATCTGTCTCTCTGTTTGAAGGGGGGGGATTCACTGCACATAGAAGATATCAGCCAATGCCCAATCCAGCTGACAATATTAGGGCAGAAGATGATAATTATCTGCAAACAGATAGGATTGTAGAAAGGGAAGGTCTGTCAAAATGGTTTGCTCCAGCTGCTATTCATGGTGGTAAGTCAAAATTGGTGAAAGTGGCAAACATGGCTTGTATAACCACCATTACACTGTCCTGAAAATCTGAATGAAATTATATCCCCAGCCCTAATTCCCTTGTAAATGCTATTGGAATATTTTTGGGAAGTACTTTGTGGAAATTGTGTTTTAATCTTTTATCATTTTTATTATATTATAATACTGTATTTGTTATCAAATGGTAAAAAGACAATTCCCTGCAAACGTCTCCAACAAAATACTCCAAAAACCTAGACTAGTAAAGAGAGAAATATAAACACACCATTCCCCCCTACCCATTGCAAACACTAATCTATAACCCCAACTTCGTGCCCAGGTGGAACGAATGGGAAAATAGAAACACAAGAATGTGCGACCTATTTATAACCAATAAATTGATATCATTAGTTGATATTCAGAAGCGTTGGGGTTGCCACCCGAGAGATAAATGGGGGTACAATCAACTTCTCGGGTTTACTCAAAGTATTAAATTGGGACAGACCGGCAACTAGTTGGGAACAAATACTTATGACACCACTGGAGGTAGATAAAGTTCTTGCAAAAGCCTATAAAATCCTTCTAAGTTCCCAGGCCTATCCTCCATCTAAAAATCTTTTTTGTACTACATGGGACAAAGAATTAAATATTAATACATCGGATCACATGTGGGAATCCATATTTAAATCAATCCATAAATCGTCAAGAGCCTCAAGGTCTAGGGAGGCCTCCTACAAACTGGTTACCAGATGGCACCTTACCCCTGCCAAACTAAATAAAATATCCCCGAAATTGACTATTAACTGTTGGCATTGTAAGGAAAATAAGGGAACACATGACCATATATGGCTGACTTGCCCTAATTTAACTACATACTGGGAAGATATTATTAAAATGATAAATATTGTCAACAAAAGTGATTTCAGATTAGATAACCATGCATTAATTCTGCTGAACCTCTTGCCTGGTTCTGAAAAGGTAGTAACAGACCCTCTCACCCTTTATCTACTTCACTCAGCTAAGGCACTGATCCTCTTAAAGTGGAAATCCACTAGCCCCCCTACGTTCTCAGAATGGCTAAATAAAGTAGAAGAAATTAGGCGCTTAGAAGAGCTAACTCATATCATACAGAATAGTAGTAGTATTTACTGGAGTATTTGGTACCCCTGGATTGAATACTTGGAGAATCGTAAAACCCATAGGGTAGTATAAGAAATAGTATGACACACTGGTTACTACGGGGCCGATTCACTAACTTCGAGTGAAGGATTCGAAGTAAAAAAACTTAGAATTTTTGTGCTCCTCGACTTTCGAATTGGCGTAAATTCGCCTGAGTAGAATGATTCGAATAGATCGAGCGCAAAAACGCTGCGACTATTCGCCCATTCGATAGTCGAAGTACTGTCTCTTTTAAAAATACTTCGACTGCCTACTTCACCACCTAAAACCTACCGAATTGCTTTAAAAGCCTATGGGAGAGTCCCATAGGCTTGTTTTCCAAGTTTTTGATCGAATAAAAAGGCATTCGATCGAATGAAAATCCTTCGAGCGAATATTCGATCGAGCGCCTATTCGCCTGGTGAATAGTCGCCAATTCGACTATTCGCCAGAGCGTAAATTCGCCCGAATTGCCTATTCGATTCTATTAGATTCTATTCCCCAGTCGAATTTCAAAGGGATTTAACCCCTCGAAATTCGACCCTTGATGAATTTGCCCCTACTTGTACAGAATGAAATGATAATTAATGTGGTATTCACCCCCTCCCCTTTCTCCCTTTCTTCCTTCTGTACCCTTCCGCTTCCCCCACCCCAAATCCCCTTGCATTAAAATTTAAATAAAGATAATACAAAAAAAAAAGTAAAGTTAACACTAATAATAGTAGTTAATTAAAAATGTCCTAAGACAACTAGTTAATTAAAATGTCCTAAATGTAGTTTATTTTTGCAGGAGTGCAGGGTCCCACCAATAAAAGTATTTTGACCCATTTTTTAATCCTTCCTGCTTCATTTGAGAGGAAGGGGAAAGTCAGGGTAGGATTTCTTTTGCTCTGCATTGAGCTTTGTTATATAACTAAATAATTATGTTTTCACCCACATTAAATTGAGGGTTTGCTTTTACTTTATAATCGGATTGCTGCTTGCTTTGAGCAACACTATTACAGCAAAGGAAAAAGAAAAAGCGCTTTCTAATGTAACATTACCCCGTGTATTATCTAAATTACACCTATTATCAGACTTCCCTGGGTGTTAACCTGCCAGAGGCCAAAAGTCTACTGTATTTATAAGAATTTCTCTTTTTCTCCTTAATCCTCTGACAGATGTGAAGAACTAATAATCAAGGGGATCCTTCTAGGACATCTCTGGAGGAAAACAGATTGCTTTTGGCAGTTCCCCCCTGATCCTATTATAATTTAACTCAGCCTGTGCTGCCGCATTATTCTGGTGGATAACTGCACAGCATATGCACGGGGAAGGGAGTTAAATGCCAAAAAAGCAGGGCATTTTAGCAGAAGAGGAAAAAAACAGATTTCTGAGCTGACACAGACCTTTCTCATCAGTCAGGAGGAATGACAGCTCTGACAGCCTACTCATTCTGGAAGGTTGCCTTTAAGAAGAATCCTCGTGGTGACAGAGTGAATCAGCCAGGGACAATCTGTTTGTACAGTGTATGCGTGAGTTGATAGCTGCATTAGATAGGCAGAAAATGGTTTTGTCTTGTGCGCTCTCAAGCACATCATGAAACGGCTAGATCCATACATAGAGTGGAAATATTGATAGAAAGTACTGGCACGCCTCTGTTTAGTGCTGCTTATTATAGAGGAGTTTATAAGGACCCCTAAAAACCCTCAGTGCTGTACAATTGCTCACACACACATATTTAGGAAGCCAAGTGTCCATGGAACCGGCGGAGAGGGTACACATGAACATACAGGAGTGTGAAATAGAAATAAACCAAAAGTGACTAGCGGTGGCCATAGACGCACGATAATATCATTAAAAAAAGATTAGTACAATATTCGGTGCATGTATGGTGGGATACAAGCCGACCGATATCAGCAGAAGACTTGTCAATCAGTCGGCTTGTCGATTAGGCTGCCATAAAAACGCCTTTGAAGGCACCCGAACATCGGACATTGTTAGATACAGGTAGAATTCTATTATTTCTACTTGTATATCTGACGATCCAGCTCTACACATGTGATCTTTCTTGGAGATCTCGGATGATCTTTCTTGGAGAGATGTTTTCCAGGAAAAAACATAATTGTAATGTCTATGACCACCTTAGGTAAAACTGTAGATCAGGGATAGGGAACATTGCAATTCTTGCAGAACTGCAACTCTGAGATCCCTTCCTCCTCGCTCTAAATTTGACAGCCTTTAAAAAATCAAGATATTGTTTGCTTTTAAACAGGTGACCAGGAAATGCTACCTGCTGATTGGCTGCTATGGATTTTTGCCCCTGGGCAAATTTAGTGTGTTTTATTACATACCCCCCATCATGTTCTTTGATTATTTTGTTTTCTCACTTATGATGTTTGTACTATGAATATTCTTTTTGATCTGTGAAATGCCGAGATAAAAAAAAAAAAGCTATAGAAATTAAAAAAAAAATCAAGCTACAGTTTTCTCAACAGTCATGTGGATTTGAGAATGCAAAATGGTTGAAATTCTACAACTGGAGTGTCTAAGGCAGTGATCCCCAACCAGTGGCTCATGAGCAACATGTTGCTCACCAACTCGTTGGATGTTGCTCCCAGTAACCTCAAAGCAGGTGATTATTTTTGAATTGGGAGCAAGTTTTGGTTGCATAAAAAGCAAACAGAACCTCCTGTAGGCTGCTAGTCCACAGACGGGTTACCAATAGCCGATCACAGCCCGGGAACTTTTTCATGATTACGTTGATCTCCAACTTTTTTACATTTGAAAGTGGCTCATGGGTAAAAAAGGATGGAGATCCCCAGTCTAAGGTTTCCTATACTTGAGTTAGATTTCAAGCTTTTAAAGCAGAATTGTGATCCTAAAAATTTTTTGGACCAAATTCCATGCAGAGCAAAGGTTACATAGGTCTCTCTAATTTTTAGTTGAGTTGTGCTCTGTTCAACTTAGCAGGCAGTGTAGATAACATACTCATGGTTTAGGTATATGCACATGGGTCAAATAGGCAAATTGTACCCACATCCTTCTGTTATTCTGATTAGCATAGATACATCGTCACTCAAGTCTCCTGCTGGCTGCACATCATCTATTCTTCTCACCAGAGTCTAGAGCAGGGGTCTAGGCAGACGGGGCCCACCTGTTTTTTTCCAGGTGTCCAGTTCGAATCTGAAAACAAGCACCTACTGTGAGACCACTAGGAGCAACATTCAAAGGGGTTGGTGAGTAACATGTTGCTCATGAACCACTGGTTGGGGATCACTTGTCTATGGTCAATGTTTTGATTAATTGTAACTAATGCCAATTACAATAGGCAATTTTTGAAACTCAGATCACATTTTTTGATCCTAGGGTTCAATTGGTCAGAGAACCACACTTCTTAAAGGCAACCTTAAACCTCTAGAGCAGGTTTGTCCTGAGGTTCAGGGGGGGGGGTGTACTCTTCAGTATGTTATGATTATAATTTATTCAAATGCATAAACCTGTCATTGCAAAGTTTGGACATCACAGCTCTTGAATAGATCTTCCCTTTAAAGTTTAGGAGCATTTTCTAATCAGTGGGCACCTGTTTTACTGTTGTCTATTTGTGAGTCACCAGCCTTGCCATTTATTTGTGGGCACAAATGTATGAGGATGCATCCTACAACAAAGATGTTCCCCGTATATTTTTTTGCTTTCCCTGAAAAAAAGGAATGTACATATATGGAAATATAGTTTTTTTTAATCTGACAGGCCAATAGAAATGTTCAATGCACTAAAGGGCTTTATGGTAATCATTGTTGCAGCAGGCGTTTGAATACTGTATGCGTGAGCCCACAGTCTAACAGGAGGCTGGATGACTCAGGCACACAAAGCCAGATGAGATTGTTGTTTCCCCTTTAAATTAGATACTTATAGCTTACAGTTGCTTAATTGGGTGGGTGTGAAATACTATTGGGGTTTGAATATAGAATATTATGCCAAGGTTGAGAGAAAATTGTGACTCCACAAGTAACCTAGTAGAAAAATTAAACAAAATCAAGGTCAACCTTTTATTTATGTAAAACCTGCCAATCCTGTAGCTTAAGCCATATCCTGACAATCGGACCAGTATTAAGAGTTCATTTCAACAGACTGTAAAAAGCATTTAACCCAGTAGTGTAACTATCGGGGGGTGTAGGGAGTGCAACAGCGCATCCATGGGCATGATGGTTAGTCACCAGTGAGCTGCCTCTATTGATATCAGTAGGGGACAGCAAGGGGAGGGGAAGACTGGTTCCAAATATTGCTCTGGACCTGTAGGTATCTAGTACTGCTTCTGATCCAACCTTTTCTTGAATCAATATTAATTGTTGGAGTACTGTTTATGGTTTCAGCTCTGTAGGAGTGGGTTGGAGAACAATGTGGTACAGAAACATGAAGTTGCCTCATCTTCTCTTGTCTCACAATACGTTCCTGGTCCTCTTCTCCGCTCTTCTGAGAGCCACCTTCTCTTCACACCTTCCACATCCACTGCCACCTCTTGTCTCAAACCCTTCTATCTTGCTGCTCCTTAGCTCTGGAATTCCATCCCTGAATTCCTCTGTAAGGAATCCTCTCTCAATCTCTTCAAGAAAAAACTAAGAGCCTACCTTTTGGAGCACTAGAACATTAGCCTAGTCCTGTGCCTACTGACTATGCCTTACCTTGTGCACTTTTTCATCTCCAATTTGTGCCTGTATGTCAGCCTCCCATCCACTTAGACTGTAAGCTCTACGAGGCACGGACCTCCTTCCCACTATGTCTCTTACTACATAGCACTTAAAGGAGAAGGAAAGGTAAACTACAAGTACAGTTCTATATATTGCCCCTTAAGTGAAGAACTACTTACAATAATACTGACTCTAAACGATTTCCCCTTCAGCTGTATTCAAAGAGCGATGTTAAAATATTGTAAAGTGCATAGAATATAGAAGACATCCCTCTGTTGATAGAAATCGGCTATATCAGGGCTTACACATGTGCAGACTCAATCATCCAAGCCTTGCGCATGAACAAACAGTTACTGTACTTCCCCCAGACAAGCGATGATTTTCTGGTCAGGTGGTAAAAGTGAAAGTCATCTCTGGCCTCTCCTTCTCCTCCCCTTCAAACTGAAGCCACAATGCAATGCAATGATTGTGTTGGGTTGCCATAGCAATGCAACCGTTCTTAGCGAATGTGCATTGGATTGTTTGGGGGCATTGAAAGCATGACGCTAGGGGGCCTGGGGGAGGAATATATGTTGCGCATGCGCACTTTTCGGCACATAGACAGAGGATGTGACGGGTACATCACCAAGATGGCGGCCGCAAAGTCCACAACGGGGAGTTACTTCAATGTGACTGTACAAGAGATCCTTAGCGAATTGGGTAATTAAAGTATGGCGTTTCAGGAGGGGGGCATAACAGTTTACAATAGCTATTAAAAAATACCTTTCCTTCTCCTTTAAGCTCTTGGTCCTGATATGATTCTGTATATATGTATTATGTGATTTGTCTTCCCTGTGTATATATGCCAGACTAATGTTTCGGCCTCCTCCGAGGCCTTTCTCAAAGTGTCTAAAGGATTGCATGAATGCCTTAAATACAAGAGTTGGCGGGAACATAGACAAATTAGAACTGACGTATTATTGCATCACTGAAACGTAACTGCCTTAAAAGTGCCACTAATGGCCTGCATATATATGTATTAAAGATGCATAGTACATACACAGAAAGCATGTATACATAATATCAACTTTTAAACAGTAAAACCAAACTATTGCTAAAAACACGAAATTAAGTAACCTTTGCTAGTATTCATTCCCTTATCTCTGAATAAAACAATGTTGCAAAAATGTTACAAAAGTTATGTCAAAAAATGAATTAAGAGGCCTGCTCTGAAGTTCTGTCCATCTGATATTGATTATGGTTTTTTTGGGGAGATTTCTTATTAAGCACTTATATATGTGAGACACAGTGGTTTGGGAAACCGGGTGGTTAACACACAATATTGAGCTATGGGTAACAGGGGGTGCATTTATTTATTTATCTATTTATGGGTTGATACACATGGTTTAGATACCTTTAATATTCACATATATTATAGGTTTATGGGCTCAATGGTCACATACATCTAGAGATAACTTTGAATGAGTGTGTCAGCGCAGTGGAAATGTCACGGATTCACGACGGGGGTATGAATACACACACTATGGTGAGCACAGGTGGGCGATATTATATTTGGACATCCCTCCCACAGAGGCTGGGCTAGGATTTTACAACCCGAGGATAGGAATAGCTGCAGGGGCCCACTCAGTTTAATTTGATGAATAGTTGCTATAGGTTATTAGAACTGGAGCAAACTTTTATTTTGCTCAATCTGTAACAATCAAAACTTCTTTAACTGTATTCTTCACAACTATTTCCATGGGCTTTGCAACAAACAGAATCCTATTTTGCTTTGTTCCCAGCAAATGTCAGCAATTTGGCTCTCACATCATTGATTATCTGCAAATCATGGAAGACTTCCATAACAATGTGACAAAATGTCAGCGGCGCATAAAAATTAGTCTGAAAATCAATTAATCAGTCATAAATTAAACCTTGAGAAGAGGAGGTTGCGTAAAATGCATCAAAAGGACAACAGGGATTAAAGGGAAAGTAGCAACTCCCATGACTATTCTGTCAAACAAATATTTTGCAGGGATGATAAAACTGAGGTAGCTGTTTTTGTGCCACAGTTGAAGAACATGCTGATGGGTTAGTTGGCTCCTGAAGAAAATGATGTTGGTTGCCTGTGGTAGGACTGCAAATTCCACTGGGACTGATAAGAATGATATACCGGTGCTAAGTAAAGAATCCTGGTCATTGGCTGCTGCTATAGAGAGTTCCTGTTATGACTCTATTCAGTGCCTGTATCTCCAATGACATAATGTCAGATCCCTGCTAGTTAGTGATGGGCGAATTTCTCCCGTTTCTCCAGTTTCTCCCGTTCCTGCAAAATTCACAAAACTGCGAAAAATTTGAGAAAAATCGTGAAATCGGAAAGTTCACAAAAAATTCTAAACATTTTCACAAAAAAATATGAGAAATTCAAATGTTTTCAAGAAAAAATATAGCAATTCGAACATTTTCTCAAAAACATCGAGCAATTCGAAAGTTTTCACTAAAATCTAGCAATTCTAACATTTTCACTAAAATCGAGCAATTCTAACGTTTTCGAAACGGCAAAAAATTTGCGAAAAATCATGAAATCTGAAAGTTCACGAAAAAATCAAAAAATTACAACATTTACACGAAAAAATCTAGCAATTCGAACATTTTCTCTAAAAAATCAAGCAATTCCAACACTTTCACTATAAAATCTAGCAATTCTAACGTTTTCATGGGAAAATCGAGCAATTCGAATGTTTTCACTAAAATCGAGCAGTTCCAATGTTTTCATTTAAAAAAATCGAGCAATTCGAACGTTTTCACAAAAAAATCGAGCAATTTGAACGTTTTCACCAAAGAATCGGAAATTGACGTCAGCAAATTTTCACCTGAGAATTTTCACGGAAATTTGCCGCAAATTCGTGCCAGGCGTATTTATTCGCCCATCACTACTGCTAGTCTGTGTGCCTATCTGGCTATAACACTATATTTTGCAGGCTAAAACAAAAGGGGCCATTGCACCTGTGTTTTGCAGTTTGCACACTGCCTTCTGTTATTGTCACAGAGCCCCATGAACTCTGTTTTGGAGAACAGACACCTGCAATTAACCAACTGAATAGAGAGCTTTCTGTGTTTGTCAGTGGTTTGTTGAAGGGGTAGACATGGAGAATCACATAGAAATTCAGAGGTGCAAACTAGGGAGAGGCAAAGGATGCAGGTTACAACAGGGCCCTGTTTTTACCGCCAGACAGGCTTGGCCGACAACTCCTGATACAGTCAGTATTATAATAGAAAGCAGGACAAATCCAAGGCAGTAGCTATGACTGCAAAGTGCTTTTATTGGGGAAAAATGCTCCACAACATGTTTCGGGCGTTGGCCCTTTATCAAGTGTGACAACTCCTGATACTCCTTGCCCAGGATTTTTTTTACCCAGCAAAGGTCGCACAACATAGCCATGCCCCAGGCTGAGGCACTGCCTTAATGAGCACTAAGGGCGCGTTCTTACACCCAGAGACGTATTTACTGTATAGCCACTCAAATGCTTGTGCTTAGGGCGGCAGCTTTAAGTGGGTGGCCCTCGGATGCCTATATGGTAAAAATATTATTTGTGCAAAAAAAAAAAATAACCTTTTCCCCTGCCACCAGATATATTTCAATGAAATCTAGTGGCAGAGGTTGGGGGGGTATTGGGTGCAGGTCATGGTGCGTGACATCACAAACATGGATGATACGTTGTGTTGCCACCTACATCATTTACACATGTGCCAATGGGCATGAAGAGATCCGGTGCCACCCTAGATGCCCTGCAGAATCCAGCACTGTTTGAGTTCTCATGCTCTTGAGTACAGTGCTCGGAGTGGGACTGAGCAAGTTCTAAACTAGGTATATGTGCATACTAACTTTTCTGTGTAATTGACAACTTTAGCACTTTACCACTAGTGATTTCTCCCGTTTTGCTTCGCCAAAAAATTCGAAAATTTCCTGCAAAATTCACAAAATTCTTGAAAATTTTTTCAAATTCTGACATTTTCACGAAAAAATCGTGAAAATCTGATATTTTCACAAAAAAATCATGAAAGTCTGACATTTTCACGAAAAAATCATGAAAATCTGACATTTTCCCGAAAAATCTAGAAAATCGGAAACTGACGCCTGCGTCCAAGCTGACGCTGGCGTTAAAGTCAATGGGGGTCCAAAAATTTTCAACCCCAGTGAAATTTCGTGCCAGGTGAATTTATTCGCCCATCACTATTTACCATTGAAGTCATAACTTGTATGTACCTACTAAAGCACACAGCCTACTATAGAGGCAGCTCTGACTACAATAGCAAGTCCTGTGATAAGCACGGTTGTATTCAGCCTGGCTGATTAGATAAAGCTAAAGGTGCAAATTGAGACAGAAACACCTTTACAGATGATGAAGAGTTAGTAAAAAGAACATAATTAGACATGTACTTCTTAATACTTCCATGTGTTTGACAAGTGTTACAATTTAGAGTATTTTTTTATAGCTATTAGGATCCATACAATGTTTCCCGTGTCTGTTTCACATATGCGCTCTTGCCATCGAATTTGTTTTATATTGTAGTGTTCCTTTGTGCATGACGAAATGCTTGTTTGGGTTCTGATACACTGTGGGACTAGATCCTCCTGCTATTGCTGTTGTGGGATTACCCAAAATATGTTGCCAGCTCTCATGGTTAGCATGCTTATTGCCAAGCTTAATTACAGGGTTTTTATCCCTACTCCATCACTTTTATAGCATCGTTGTATTCCACATTGTATTATAAAGTATTATAGGGGATACAAACTCAGACTCAAGACACACTGGGGGGCCATAGGCTTACAGGGGTTGCTAATTCAGGGGCCCCCATATCCCCTGGGGCCCCCCAACACCAGTTCAGTTCAAAAGAGCAAACAGATTTTGTTATATTCAATTTTGAAATCTGACACGGGGCTAGACATTGTCAATTTCCCCAGTCATGTGACTTGTGCTCTGATAAACTTCAATCATTCTTTACTGCTGTACTGCAAGTTGGAGTGACATCACCCCCCTCCCTTTTCCCCCCCAGCAGCCAAACAAAAGAACAATGGGAAGGTAACCAGATAGCAGCTCCCTAACACAAGATAACAGCTGCCTGGTAGATCTAAGAACAACACTCAGTTGCATTTACTAGGACAGGGGTCCCCAACCTTTTTTACTTGTGAGCCACATTAAAATGTAAAAAGAGTTGGGGAGCAACACAAGCATGAAAAAGTCCCTTGGGGTGACAAACAAGGGCTATGATTGGCTATTTGGTCGCCTCTATGTGGACTGGCAGCCTCAAAAGACTCTACTTGGCACTAGACTTGGTTTTTAATCCATTAAAACTTGCCTCTAAGTCAGGAATTCAAAAAATAAGCACCTGCTTTGAGGACCCTGAGAGCAACATCCAAGGGGTTGGAGAGCAACATGTTGCTCACGAGCTACTGGTTGGGGATCACTGTACTAGGAGAAATAACAGCCTGCCAGAAAGTATTTCCATCCTAAAGTGCAGGCACAAGTCACAAACATGACTGGGGTAGCTGGGAAACTGACAAAATGTCTAGCCCCATGTCAGATTTCAAAAATGAATATAAAAAAAATCAGTTTGCTCTTTTGAGAAATGGATTTCAGCGCAGAATTCTGCTGCAGCAGCAGCACTATTAGCTGATGTGTTTTGGAAAAAAACATGTTTTTCCAGGACAGTATCCCTTTAAAGAGCATTTGTTTTTTTTAGATGGGGTCAATGATCCCCATTTGAAAAATGGTAAAAAGTCAGAGAGAGCTAACAATTAAAAAAATCTATAGACAATAAATAATGAAGACCAATTGAAAAGTTGCTTAGAATTAGTCATTCTATGGTATACAAAAAGTTAGCTTAAACGTGAACCACCACTTTAAAATAAGTAACAGGGCAAATGTACCCACTACATATAAAATATCCCTGGGGCAGCCCAAAGCAAGGGTGTTATATCAGTACAGCATCCAGCTAGGAAAAGTCGACTGTGTTAGTGTACTCTTGTGTATACTACTGAGATGAGCAAAGACTGCTGGGGACGCAGACTCACTGACTGTAGATAACGCCGTTAGATGCCTATTCTGCAGCTCTTGCTGTAAAAGAAAACTCCCCAAAGGAGAGATGATCCTGCAAATCTGCTACATGATGCAACAAGCCCTATTGGGAACTGGCTGCACCGGCTTTGATTTTCCCAGAAAGCAGAATAAATGCAATAGCAGCTCTAATTATCAATCTGTTAAAGAGACATTTACTCTCGTCAGAGAATATTGCGGGACCACCTTTTTACCACCAGCAGCCAGAATTTCCAGGGACAAAAATAATACCTTTCGGCTAAGTAGAAATCAATCTGACCCAGTGAGCAGAACTCTCCACTGAAACTGCAAAGTATAGCAAAATATATGCTCCTGATGTTCCAAGAACCTGTAGCCTGAGACTTTAAATCTACCACTAAACTCATTCATATTAATGCACAGCAGACACATATACTATTTATGAAGGCTGGAAAATGGTCTTTCATATACCATTGCTTTAACTCTCTTTCTTCATATCCCAGACACTTTGAGGCCATTTCAACAACAAGGGAATAATTTACAGCGGACACTGATCTGTCTTAATATAAAGGCAGCGATTTCCTTTCTGAACGATTATCCTTTGCAGAGATATGAGTAACAGGGAAGGGATTGCTGTGTAATAAGCACTGGAAGAATATCAGCACCTCCTGGAGGAAGTTCTGCACTCACTGCACTTACAGATTATTAAACTTCATGGAAAAAATTCTTTAGTATCCACTAAAGCAGATGGGCTTGTCCCAGGGGATCCCACTAAGCAACTGGAACCTTAGTGACCGTCTACTTTTATTTTATGTCCTTAATCCTCCCATGTCCCTCCATTTTAAATGTAAGAGTGTACAAAAGCCCAATCAGTGTCGGACTGGCCCACCGGGATACCAGGAAAACTCCCAGTGGGCCCTCTTGCCTCTAACCATTTGGTCTAGTTCATGGTCATTCCCTATTTATGAATGGGGAAAAGAGGCCTAATAATGGAAGAATAGAGTATAGTATGTAGAGACAAAAGACTGAGAAAATAAAGAGGTTGAGTGAGGAGAGGAGGAATAATAGTTTGGAAAGTGGGCCCTCAGCCTAAGGTTTTCTGGTGGGCCCCTGGCATCCCAGTCCGACACTGAGCCCAATCATGCAAGTTTTTTACTTGACCCATGATGAAAGATCAAATTATTTCCTCCCACAGGGCCCCTTTAAAGGGGCATTAGACCCTACTATACTGCACTGTTCAACCACACTTTACTCATATGTTGCTGGACTACGAATCCCAGCATATAGTACTTTAATATAATATCAAGGTAGTGACATGTAAAAATTTCCCCCCAGACCACTAGACCACTAGAGAAGCTGTTTAGATGAAGTTCATGCTGTAGACTTGCCCCAGCAGTGGCCAATACTTATGTACTTCCATTTAGTATGGAGAGAAGAAACTTTTTAGACATTCACGTGTCCCATAGTTGATACTTTCTGAGCTTTTTTTTATTTCAAAAAGTTTTTTGTCCAATTGTTTGCAGGGCCAGACAGGCAGCTACCCACAGTTCCCTAGCTTTAGCTAGACCATATTGCTTGAAATGGTCATTTATGTTGATGGACAAATCGTTTCAGGTCCTTCGATAATGAAAACATCTTTTACAAAATCTTAACATCTATGGCCACCTTAACATTTATTAAACAATGGCATTAGTTTAATGTTGTTTATACATGCTAATTGCACTTAATAGCAGTCCCTGTCTGTCCTTTTATGCACTGCTTGTTCTGACTGCATGCAGAAATCAACTCCTCCTGCTAAGAGGTTAGCGATGTGCAACCCTAACCCACCTTCTTCTAACCCAACCCAGCGAGCCATCCAGTGGCGTAACTAGAGTTCGCCAAGCCCCCGCCCCGTGCAAAAAATCTTCAGTGGGGCCCAGCACACACCGATCCCTATCCTCCCACCCACTCCCGCCTAGACTCTGCCCACTCCTTGCCCTGACTCTGCCCACCCCATCCAGACTCTGCCCTCTATCTGCCCTGTGCCGATGTGCTCTGCTTCCCAGCCGTAGGTAAGAGATTGACTGGGGAAGGGGGGTTCTTGTTCTTGGCTATAGAGGAAGCAGACCCCTTTTCTCCAGGCCGCCCCTGCAATTTTGGGGTCTGCTTCCTCTATAGTTATGCCACTGTAGCCATCATATTTTATATACCCAATGTGAAATGTAATCCACAGTGCAGTGATAGATTGTTCTTTATTTCTGGAGAAGCTGCATGTGCTATAGGGTATAAACAGAGCGTGGCTGGAGGGGGTTAATGTTTCACCTTTTCTCCTCTTTATATAATGAGCCGACATGTTCACTTAATCCAATCTGTGAATTTGTCTGCCCAAATGAAATCAGAACTCTCAGCCAAAACCACTTCCATCTGTCTTCTGGTTAATGGCAATGCTCATGAGCCTAATGCCTCTAGAATGGGAATGTAACGTCTCCCTCATCATAAATAAAGAGTGTGTGTGTATGTGTACGGCTGGGAAACATAGTGTGTGTCGAAGGAGAGGACATTAGAATAAATGACGCAAATGGGGCGTTATTGCTAAACTTCCTGCTTGAAAAAAGTGTAATGGAATTAGAATTATTTAGTATAATGTGACAGCTCAATGGACTGGGAGCAGATATCATGCCAAGTGGATGAAAGCACTAATGGGAATGGCTCCAGTCTATATTATGCCAATCATCTACTCCAGAGAATCACTTAACCTGGCCCTTTGTGGAGGGCACATACGTCAACACAACCACTAATAATTTATTATACATGTATCAATGAGTATGTGAGAAGTAACCCCCATTTATAACTGAAACAGACTAAGAAATAGCACTGCTGTCACATAATTCCCCTTTTATTATACCGTATAATTCACAGTTTGTGTTCTTTTATATTCTGTCACATTAGAAGATCAGATTTCCTATTAGAAATGTATAAATTCAGTGCATCTGTTTGTTTTGTAGTTAAGCCTCCTTTCTCTCTCATTGCAAATTCAGCCACAGGCATTCAGTGCAGCAGTGGAATAAATGTTGATGGGACTTCCAGATAAAGGGTAAGTGATCCTGCTTGGTCTGGAGAGTACTAGAATCCCTGACATAAAGCATTGTAAAGCTGTATTTGTTGGCCAGAATGGAAGCAGAATAGTCACAGAAGCAACTAGAAATGAATTCCTCCATGTAAAGCCTAAAAAGTTCCAATATCAGTATCATAAGGACAATGGCGCACGGAGATTAGCAAATGATAGCAAGTGCCCACCTGGCCTCTCAATTTCCACGTACGGTGCTTGGGGTGTAGGAGGACGGCACCTCCACCAATCAGTGCAAACAAAGTACTCCAGCACACGGTTTTAACCCGTGTTTCATGTCAAGCCAGAAAGGTTACAACATTTCAGGGGTGTACCTGACAAAAGGGTATGCCCCCGAAATGTTCTAACCTTTTTGGCTGGACATTAAACACGTTTTAAGACCCTTAAGTGGATATGTGTGCATCAGGGCCGCCATCAGAAATCACAGGGCCCCATACGAAAAAATTTCCTGGGCCCCCTGGTCTGCGCCCACCACAAGCCCCACCTACAGGTACCCCCCCCCACCACCACACACTAAAAAAAAAAAAATATGTTGGCAATGGTTCCTACATGTTAATAAAAAAATATTGGTGAGCAGGCCCCACCATTGAAAAAACATTTGTGGTCAGGGCTCCCCCCATTAAAAAAAACATTTGTGGTCAGGACCCCCCATTAAAAAATATTGGTGGCTAGGACCCCACATGAGGAAAAAAAATTGTTGGCCAGGGCCCCCCCCCCAAGTTATAAGAAAATTGGTGGCCAGGGCCCCCCTTAAACGTCCATGTAAAAAAAACTTCCCCCCCAGAAGTTAAAAAAAAAATTGGTGCCCAGGGCCCCACCACACAACAGGGACCACAAAGGGTTATCTTTAGGGGGGCCCTGCCATGTTACACTTACTTCATTAGCGTGGCCCACCTGCTGTCAGTGAGCTGCCAACTACAGAAGGGAGGAGGGGAGCACAGGTGGCTGCATCTTCTTCCAGTGACAGCATTTTCTTCCCTTATTGGTCACAGAATTTCAAGTCCTGGTAAAGCTGCATGGTGATTGGATGAGCTGGAGGAGAAGTTCAAACCTCAGCTATCCAATCCCTGAGCAGCTCAACCGGAATTGAAACTCTGTGACCAATAAGGGGAAGTAATGAACAGAAGATACCTCCCCTTGTGCTCCCGCTGTGCCTTCCCGAAGTCAGCAGCTCTCAGAAAGCAGGGGGGCCCGGCTAATCAAGAAAGTGTGGCATGGCCGGGCCCCCTACAACTCTCCCCCTTGTCCCCCCCTGATGGCTGCCCTGCGTGTGCTGGAGTACTTTGTTTGCAATGGAGCACGGAGCAATTCAGGATGTTCTGTAGTCCAGACAATTTCCATAATGAACATTTGAGTGAAGTATGATTGCTTTTTAAGGTTAACTGTCCCTTTAATCTAGCAGGGATTAAGGGAGGAGGTTCTAGCAGGGATTTGGGCATACTGTATATTATGCATAAAATTTTAACACTGGGCAAGACTGGGTGACCTGACTAGAACTGAAATTATCACTGGCCCACCTAGACACCATTGACTCCATCTTAAACTAATCACCATTTGATAAATATGCCTCCTGCTTGGGGCAGTGTTACATTGGAATGATGACAAGGCCATTTTGCAGTCTGGACAGAGGGTTATATTAAAGGAGTGGTTCACCTTTAAGTTAACTTTTAGCATGCTATAGAAAAGAACAAATGCTCTGTAAGGCTACAAATGTTAAAGGAGAAGGAATGCCATTTTGCATTTGGGGAGCCAAAAGTTGGGCACCCGACAGTGACGACTTTTACTTACCTGACACTCTGGGCCAGTAGAAAATGTTATTCCTTCTTCTTTTAGGGCCTCTCCTACTCATATTCCAGTCTCTTATTCAAATCAATGCATGGTCCCTACCAACCCTACTTGGGACCCTACCAACTAGATTGCTGAAATTGCAAAATGGAGAGCTGCTGAATAATCTGATCTAATAATATCTACTAAGGAAGTCCATGGCTGGGTCAGAGAAAAACAACGCCGGTGAATTTTAAGCCACAGTTTTGCGAATTTATTCGCTGGCAGCGAAACACGGAAATTTTCTACGAATTCGCACCTGGCGAATTTATTTGCCCATCACTATACAGAAGAGCTCTGTGCTAAATGCTGCTGCAAAGTACAAAACACACTGATCTGAGTATATCTGGTATATACAGTGTGTCCTCATTGATTCACAAGGTACAAGATATATGGGACCACCGTTAGTGCAGTCATTAAGGCCATGATAAATGAACCCGCTACATTCCATCCCTATATAATATCAGGTAACACTGCCTGGCTGAATACTGTGCAAGTGTGATCTTTATAATTCTGCAGGCTTTCATAGGGTGCAAACATTTGTGATCATAACAGCTTAATCTGGTTTCATCAGCAGAAAGCATGCAAAAAGATTTAAATCCTCCTGGGGGCTTTCTAATGGAAGCGCCTTAAAAGGGTTTAGAAAAGCAGCTTTAGCTGTGTGTCTGAATTATCTCATCAGATTAGTGTATTGACACAGTTATTACTAAATTATTATTACAGCTGGGAGAGAAAAGGGAACTTGCAAGCAATGGGCCGTGATAGTAATCTGGTCATAAATACTCCAAATGCAACACATATATACCAGCACTGAGGATCCCGTCACATGAAAGAAAAGCAATAAAAGTAATAGTGATATCAATCTATAGTCATTGTTATTGCACTGATTTATCCCAGCAGCACACTTACGCATAATAAAAATTGAAATGGCTTTTGTGATGCTATAATGTCTATAATACTAGTATGGTACAGTTGGTAGTGTTTTATTTGTTACTAAAGGGGATCAAAACACTCTTGATAAACCAGAAGATACCCAAATGTTGCTGGACTACAAATCCCAGCATACTTTGAGACATAAATGAGGTTAAGGCATGCTGGGAGGTGTAGTCCAACAACATCAGGACTGTATGCTTAAAGCAATAAAGTAAGATAATTAACAAAGTGAATGCAGCTTATAAGCACAGTTTTCCTGCTGTTATATGAAATAAGGAGAGTATTACAGTATATTGTTTTGGCTTTATGGTATTACACCATTATCAACTATTAAAAGGAAGGACATACTCCCTTCTGATAGGGAGGAAAATTGGGGCAGATTTAGGGGTACTAAGGGGCCGATTCACTAAGGGTCGAATATCGATGGTTAATTAACCCTCGATTAGGAATTAAAATCCTTCGACTTCGAATATCGAAGTCGAAGGATTTAGCGCAGATAGTTCGATCGAACGATCGAAGGATAATTCCTTCGATCGAACGATAAAATACTTCGAATCGAACGATAAAATACTTCGAATCGAACGATTCGAAGGATTTTAATCCAACGATCGAAGGAATATCCTTCTATCAAAAAAAGTTAGGCAAGCCTATGGGGACCTTCCCCACATTGACTTCGGTAGCTTTTAGATGGCAACCTAGAGGGTCGAAGTTTTTTTTAAAAAGACAGTACTTCGACTATTGAATGGTCGAATAGTCGAACGATTTTTACTACGAATCCTTTGATTCAAAGTCGTAGTCGAAGGTCGAAGTAGCCCATTCGATGGTCGAAGTAGCCCAAAAAAACTTCAAAATTCGAAGTTTTTTTACTTCGAATCCTTCACTCGAAGTTAGTGAATCAGCCCCTTAGTGTTATAGATTATGCTGGTGCATTTATAGGGCTGAAGAGTATTCTGTATTGTTGTTTGGTGTAAAAACTGAAGAGGTACAGGCATACAGAAGTGCATAAATCCTATGTATACTGTGTACAGAGGGGTAAAATGACACACTGTGGATGAGGATCTGGTGATTTCTTTTTAGCCTATGATTATATAAGTCGCCATGAACTCACATAATTAACTGTGAGATAGAATAGCTGCATAGCCTGAGTGTTTACAGGATTAAAGCTCTCACAACACTTAAGGATTTAAGCATTAGAAGTAGGCAATGCCAGACACTATTTCTGCATGTAATCTGAAAATGTACTTTTATGTTTTAATTACTCCGTTAATCTTTTGATATTAATATAAAAGGGAGAATAATAGGGCTCATATCCAAATGCAAGTGCACCGTGTCAGACTGGGGTGTCCTGGGTGTTCCCCATCCCACTATCCAATGCTGATTTGTTACCACTGGAAATAAATGTGTATTAAAGGGAAAAAGATCATATTTAAACAGTTATAGGGTTATGTAATAAAAGGAGCTAAATTTGCCCAGGGACAGTAACCCATAGCATCCAATCAGCAGGTACAGTTTACTAGTCACCTTTTCAAATGCAAGCATCTTATTGGTTGCCACACCTGGGCAAACATAGTGCCTTATATTACATATGGAGGTTAGAAAGGGGTGCAACAAGTATGTGACCACAATAGTCATACAGACAAGGACAAGAAATCCTTTGCACTCTATGGGGCAAATTCACTAACCTCCGAAAATTCACCAGCGTCGGCTTTGTTCACATTGCAACACTTCGCCAGGCGAAATACGCCAGGACCACGCTAATTCACCAAAATGCGAAGTTCCCTCCAGGGCGCCAAACTATGTTGAATTTTCGCTACCGTTAATTCGGCAAGCAAAGCGAAGTTGCGCTAGTGTTGGCTAATTTGCATTCGGCGGGAAGTTAAATTTCAGTGGACGTATATGTTGCAGCAAATACATTACACTACACAAGCCCAGGGAAGCTTCATAAAAGAACATAGAGCTGTTATATTGCCCTACACATGAGTCCAGTGTATAGTTTATGTGCCATATGTTAGGAAATTAAGGGGGGAAGCCGGTTACCTAAAAAATAAATGTAAGCTCTTTTGCAGCCTATCACCCTGAAAAACTGAAAAGCGTTTTTTGGGACTTTTTTTTGAGGAACTCCTATTTACTCTATTGCATTTCGCCTGGTCTGAGGTGGTGAAGGCAAGTCTGGCGCAAGAGGTAACATTCAGTAAAATCCGCATCTTAGTGAATTTGCGTAGTTACGTCCATTCGCCAGAGAGAAAACTCGCCTGGTGTTAAAGTGAGAAGTAGCGCTAGAGTTTATCTCCTTCGCTAGCAAATTAAAGCCAGATTTAGTCACTTCGCCCTTTCGTGAATTTGCCCCAATGACATTTGCACAAAGCTACTAAAAGTGAAATCCCCTTTAAAGGGGTTGTTCACCTTCCAAACACTTTTTTTCAATTCAGTTGTTTTCAGATTGTTCCCCAGAAATAAAGATTTTTTTTTCAATTACTTTCCATTATTTATTTTTTACTGTTTTTCCAAAAATCTAAGTTTCAATTTGAATGTTCGTGTCTCTGGTGTTTCATTCTGGCAGCTCAGTAATTCAGGTGCCGATTCTGAACTGTTACAATTTTGCCACATTTAGTTGATACATTTCTCAGCAGCATCTCTGGAGTATTAACAACTATTGTATCAAGTCTAACAGCTGCCTGTAATGAAACCCAGAGATTCTGCTCAGCAGGGACAAAGATAAGAAATGTATCAACTAAATGTATCAATTTAGAATAGTTTACAGGGTCGGCGACTCCCTCAATATTAGGAAAACGGTGACACATAGGGGCACATTTACTATGGGTCGAATATCGAGGGTTTATTAACCCTCGATATTCGATCATCGAAGTTAAATCCTTCGACTTCGAATATCGAAGTCGAAGGATTTACCGCAATTCGTTCGATCAAACGATCAAAGGAAAAATCGTTCGATCGAACGATTAAATCCTTCGAATCGAACGATTCGAAGGATTTTAATCCATCGATCGAACGATTTTCCTTCGATCAGAAATTGCTAGGAAAGCCTATGGGGACCTTCCCCATAGGCTAACATTAGCTGGCGAAGTAGGGGGTTGAAGTTTTTTTTAAAGAGACAGTACTTCGACTATCGAATGGTCGAATAGTCGAACGATTTTTAGTTCGAATCGTTCGATTCGAAGTCGTAGTCGAAGGTCGAAGTAGCCAATTTGATGGTTGAAGTAGCCAAAAAAATACTTTGAAGTTCAAAGTATTTTTTATTCTAATCCTTCACTCGAGCTTAGTAAATGTGCCCCATAGACTATAGAAAGTAATTATTTCTGGTGATCTATCTGAAAACTAGTTGTTTGCAATCCACTGATTGTCCATATATTGCAATATATTCAAGCTTTCCACTCTACATCAAAGTCATCCCTGGTCTGGCCAGTCCTACACTCCTTTTATCTGATTAAAGAGGATTTCTTGTCTTTGTCAATCATTTTTTTTGTAAAAAAAAAATCAGAGCGTCAAAACGCCACAACAAAATCGAACATCAAATCGTACGATTGACTGATTGAGGTTTAATAAATGGGCTCCTCAGTTTCCTAAAAAGCATTTGAATATTAATTATACAAAATATGATGTTTTGCCTTCAATAAGGATTCCTTTTTATCATAGTTACGACCAAATACAATTTACTGTTTTATTACTACAGAGAAAAAGGAAATGTGAAATATGAGTCTATGGGAGATGACCTTTCAGTAAGTCAGAGCTTTCCAGATAATGGGTTTCCAGATAACCGATCCCATACCTGTACCTGCCTACCAAAATCACGTAGTTGCAATATAATACATTTTAATTTATCGTAAGACTTGAGAAGAGGATTATGCCATTTCCTCTCGGGCAACTCCCACCAAACAGAAATGTCTAGTGGATTTAACAGGGGGACTATGAATCCAAACAAAAATCTAATTTGAAGCCATGTATGTATTAAACTCAAAGAATATATTACTGGTAAAGCTTAGCAATATCACTGGAAACTGAGTCGAGAGATGAAGTCTGTTTGCTTAGGGATTGTCACTTTAATCCTTTTCGGCACAGAACAAGAACTCACTGAAATGAAAAAATCCATGAGTTGATATGTCTAAATTCTGAGGATGTTCCTATTGAATATGAGTCAAGGACTACATCATTAACACATTTTTTTGTAGTATTTAAACACTAGAACAGTCGTTCCAAAACTATGGGGCCGTGGCCTAGAGCCTAGAGCTAAGGGGAGTCCAGAACAAAGGCCAGTTCGTAGTGGTTTAAGGCCAATGCCTATATGTTCCCTTACATATTTCTAGAATGCCCAACTGAAGGTCAGTGTGAATGAAATGAGGAGTCAAACACGTAATTGCTGCTTTAGATATACCTGGAACTAAGCTTGATACAGTGATGCATATGTAGTAGGGTAAAGGAAAGGTGTTTCCATCATTCCATAAGCTGGAGGAGCTTTGGTTACTTATTTAATGCTGTATATAGGGCTCATTGTATAGGAGGTTGGAAGGTGCAAAATGGCCATAATGCACCTTCCACCCTCAGATTCAATTTGCACCTTTAGGTGCAATTATTTACTTTTGCACTACAGTTATGAGACCTGTTATCCAGAATGCTCGGGACCGGGGTTTTCCAGATGATGGATCTTTCCATAATTTGGATATTTATACCTTAAGTCTACTAGAAAATCGTCTACATATTAATTAAACCCAATAGGCTGGTTTTGCTTCCAATAAGGATTGATTATATCTTAGTTTGGATCAAGTACAATAAACTGTTTTATTGTTACAGAGAAAAAGGAAATCATTTTAAAAAATCAGAATTATCTGATTATAATGGAGTCTATTTGAGACGGCCTTTCTATAATTCGTAACTTTTTGAATAAAGGGTTTCCGGATAACAGATCCCATACCTGTACTCGAATAGAATGCAAAGAGTTTGACCTCTTTCACTCTGCAGCAGTCTGGACGTGGCACTGCTGGATACTGGATGGTGACAAATGAGCAGAACAAGCAATTCTGTACCCAATAGAGCTCCAGAACATGCACTTTATATATTACATATAGATACGGGCAAGTTCTGTCCCAGGTCAGGCTACTGTACTTCTATATGGGGCTTTATTTAAAGGCTAAGTAAACCTTTAAAACAAGTGAATGTAAAATTGATGAGAGTGCTATTCTAAGCACTTTTGTAATTAACATTAATTATTCATTTTGTTTTAATTCCAAGATATTAAGGGATACGAGAATTATTAAGGGATTTGTGAAAGGCTTCTAATTTTTTTTTACTAAGCAGAAGAACATCAGAGCAGCCTCTTTCTTTCTCCTGACAACCTCCTTGACTACTTGGTGGTCAGACTGGTGGGAAACTGACCAGTAGGTTGTGCTGTTGTAACAAAATTCATTCATATTAACATTACGGGCCCATTTATTAGCTCGAGTGAAGGAATAGAATATAAAAAACTTCGAATTTCAAATGATTTTTTTGGCTACTTCGACCGTCTAATTGGCTACTTTGACCTTCGACTACGACTTTGAATCGAACGATTCGAACTAAAAATAGTTCGACTATTCAACCATTCGATAGTCGAAGTACTGTCTCTTTAAAAAAATCTTCGACCCCCTACTTCGCCACCTAAATCCTACTGAAGTGCAATGTTAGCCTATGGGGAAGGTCGAAGAAAAATCGTTCAAACGATGCATTAAAATCCTTTGAATGGAACAATTCGAAGGATTTAATAGATTTTTCGTTCGATTGTACTATTTGCGGTAAATCCTTCGACTTTGATATTCGAAGGCGAAGGATTTAACTTCGACAGTTAAATATCGAGGGTTAATTAACCCTCGATATTTGACCCAAGGTAAATCTGCCCCTACATGTATCCCTTAATATCTTGGAATGAAAAAAGAATAAATAATGACTGTACATTGCAAAAGTGCTTAGAATAGCACTCTCATCAATTTTACATTCACTTATTTTAAAGGTTTACTTATCCTTTAATCAATTCCAGTATAAACACAAGTGAACACTCTGTTATTGCATTTGAGGTATAAAAATAAAGGAAGGTAGCCTGACGTTGTGCCACATTCTGATATGGTCAAAGCATGACCCAATATCCAGGAACTGCCTCGGGCATCCATCTCATTGTGTTGGCTTCTCCAGGCAACATGATGTCTCTGAGATTAGACGCCCCATGGGATTCAGTCATGTACAAGCTTGCTGACTGATGGGAAATGAAATGATAATATACAAAGAGGTTCTCTTTTTCACTTTGTATTTATATTGCATTTAGCAACTTTCCTTGAAATGTTCAGCATGGTTTGTAATGCTTAAAGGAGAACTAAAGCCTAACTAAAGAAGTAGCCAGAAATATCTTACATGATGTTTTGTGCTTTTGTACCAGCCCAAGGCAACCACAGCCCTTTAGCAGTAAAGATATGTATCTCCAAAGATGCCCCAGTAGCTCCCCATCTTCTTTTCTACTAATTCACTGCACATGCTCTGTGCTGCTGTCACTTACTGAGCTTAGGGACCCACTCACAATATACAGTACACATAGAATAGAAATGTCACAATATAAGGCTGATTAGTAATTAATACACATAATTACTACATGGCAGCACAGAAACCAGTGCAATTAGCATCAGAATTTAATAATCAGCAAACCTGTAGCATCAGCTTATATTACAGGGGAAGCTCATTTTCTGCTGGATCATTAGTGACGACCCCTAAGCTTAGCTTCTCAACAGCTGCTCAGAGCCCACTGAGCATGTGAGTGTCACAGACACTTTCCAAGATGGTGACCCCCTGTGACAAGTTTGAAGTCCTGGATCATTGCTGCTATTGACAAGCTGAAACTTTAGCCTCGTGCAATAAGTTCACTATATAAAATAGGACATTTTTAGCCACATTAATTTTTAAGGTTAAGTTCTCCTTTAATATGAGAGATACACCCAATCAGCATCAGTGGCATCAATAAGTGACCTCCCAATGTGTGTTTTTATGCTAGGCCAGAGGAAGCCTATGAATTGTACGGATGCTGTTCAAAAAGGTACCTGTATGGGTGCCAATGTGTCCGTTCAGCTTTTTTTAATGAACCTTGGAATTCCAGGGTTTCCATAGCAGCCTGCATCCATGGCTGCAAGGGAACTGGATTTTTTTTAAAATGCTCCCAATACCAAACCAGAAGTAATGTCAACTAGACATAAAACGCGCAGTGTCGGTTTGGGTGTGTGGGGCCCGTCGAGGCTGCCACCTAGAAAGCTCACCACCCCAGCCATGGAGGCACCATATATAATCCCCCAGCCAAACCTCCTCCACAAGATGTACCTCCACACTGCACCTCCCTCCAAAACTCGTAAATCTGAGCCATGCCAAAAGGCTGTCTGTGTCTGCTGCAACCATATTTCATAGCAGGGTACACCACAGTTTTAGGCTGGTTGGGCCACGAAGGCCAGGGCCCACAAAGTTTTCTCCCAGTGCCCTGCTGGCCCAGTCCAAAGCTGGAAACGCATGGAATCACTTGTCAAAACAGACCCTAATTTGTATCCAATCTGGTGCACGGCATATAAATTATGGCAGATGCTACTTAGCAGGTGCCCATCATTATTCTGGAATCCTGAATTGTGAGTAAAAAAACACACAACAACACAAATTCTGCACTTTGCTCATTGCCATGTATTCATGAGCTCTAATATATTTGCAAGTGTCCTCTGCTGCTTAGAACGTTTGTTTTCTTTTCTTGGTCCTCTGGTAAATGTGTGGCTGCGTTATGACTCTGGTAAAAACAAAAGAGAAGAAAAAAGAAACATAGCAATAACTTTATCTGTTTTATTACTGCTTGTACTTTGTACATTACCTTCTGGATAATAGCTTTTCCCTGCTACAAGGATAACAAATCCCTTACCTGTTGTAATAAATATAAATATTATCGGGAAATAAGAGGTCATTAAATAGCAGCAGAGGAAATCATAGCCCCGTATATCTCGTTTATTAGCTGTAAATGGGGTCATTTTTTTTTAAAGAGAAAATTACAGTCCCCCTATTTAACCTAATGTTCCAAGACTGATATTATACTTTTTTTCTGGCTCCTTATAGAATACACAGCATTACAAATTGTGAGTATATGTTGGATAATGGAGGAGGTGTGAGCAATAAGATACCATTTATTGCTCCCAAAGATGCCTTTGACAAGGTTAGAAATTTAAAATTTGGAGAGTATAGTTTCAACAAATGAACTTGCCATAAACTAACAAGTGTGCACCATATCTCCCAACATTTAAAACTGAAAAAGAGTGAAATTTTTATTCTTCCTCAGTCACACCCACTTTACCCAGATAATCCCAAATCACTTTGCTGTCCTTAGTTGAGGACTCGCCAATGGAAATCAGAACCATTGGGAGGTATGTCACATCCAGAGGTAGAGGAATAGTGATTACCAGGCTCTGCCACTTCAGTAGATGAAATTGGTCCAACCAAATGAATAAACAAAGTGAAAAGGGATCGTCAGATATTTTATCAAAACTATCCTCTAATAGTGACATTGATGCACATATGATACCTACTTCTGAGACCTAGGGTTGGAATAGTGTGAGCTTTATAAAAGGCGAGGCCATTGGACACATACAAAATTACTACTGAAGATAAGAAAGGTACCTTGGACCTCATTTACCATCAGCCAGTATCAGTGCTAATGACATGTTTCTTGCACTTTGCAAACTTCTCCGCTCTTGACACCCACAGGCACAGGTCCTTGCGTTTCAGCATTGCATTTGGCAGGACTGTTTTCATGAAGGACATGCCGGAGATGGTACATGGGTGCCTCCATGGAAGTGCTATTGCCATACCTCCAAACTATCCTGTTTTCCTGTTTCCCAACTCCCAGAAATGTGTTCAAACTTTCATAACCTGACACATTTTGTAAAATGGACATGGTAATTAGGGGGCCATAAAATGAGCATGGCCACATAAAATGGGCACATTCGCAGTCTGAGCTTGGGCCATAAAACACAGGGCCGGAACTAGGCGTAGGCAGAGCAGGCACGTGCCTAGGGTGCAAAGCTGAGGGGGCACCAGGCACATACCTGCTCTGGCGCCTACCCCATGACTGGTCCTCTCACTCCCAATCTTCCTGCACTTCTATAATACTGTACCATAATCATAATATTTCAGCATAGTGTGTGTAGTCATGTGTCTCTCCTGCACAATGGCTGCACTGTAGCCTCACATGCAATTTGTATTGGGTCTTTGAAGTTTTTCATTGATCCAGGTCATGGTACATCTAGTAGAATTGAATATAGTTGCTCACAATTTACTTCTAGTAAATATTTTGAGGTGGAGATCAATAGATGGGTTGCCAGTGCCCATTGCTTCTCACTGTCAAAGTCAATCTTGAATAAAAGCTAACTAATACATTTTACACCTACAGCATTGGTTTGGACTCTTCATTGCACAGTGTCAGCCTCTGGAGAATTCCAAATCGTTAAATATGCCATATAATATATGTTGTCTTTCAGCAGAGCAAGAGCTAAATGAAAGACGCATATTGCTTGCTCATTTAATAGGCAACGGCATCTCAGCATAAGCAATGAGAAGGCTCATGATCCATGGAAGCCAATACAAGTTGCCGGAAGCATTTTAATTCATTTATCTGCCAGAACCTAAACCACAGTCAAGCAGCAGTCTCTGTGGGACTCATTAGTAGCGCTCAGCTATTGCTCCAACGAATAATCGTGCCAGCTTCTCCCTAAGAGTTCCACATGCAACTCTTTGGCCATGTTCCATTCACTGACAATTCCAATAGTAAAGGGGACATTAGTACAAGTTCCAGACACAATGCATTTTTTGGTTCTATTTTGTGTTTTGTGTGACCACAAGCAAACAATGGAAGGAGTACAACTATTTATTTCTATAGCACCACAAATGTGTGCAGTGATTTACAAGGCCTAAACACAAAGAGGGTATAGTTATTACGAATTAGATAATGAGTATAAAGTCTTTAGTGCTAGGAGCTTCAATACACAGTTGAAATGAAGTTCCTGCCACAAGAAGCTTGTAATCTATTAGGAAGAGGAGACAGACAGTCAGGAGTGTTTTGTGGCAGACAATTAGTTTCCTCTAGAAAGTGATTCTTAGGGGTTGTTCACCTTCCAAACACTTTTTTCAGTTCAATTATTTTCAGACTGTTCACCAGAAATAAAGACTTTCTTCAATTAGTTTTTCCAAAATCTAAGTTTAAAGGAGCAGTAACATCAAAAAAAATGTTTAAAAAAAAAAAATTTGTTAGTAGCAGTATGCACAAAATGTCTCTGTCTTAAATATATTGATAATGGGTTGAGTGCAGAGGAATCTTGTATTTGTCTATATGTATTTTGTGGTCACAGCCTCATTGCACCCCCGCCTAATGATTTTAAAAACTAGTGGTGAGCACAACTTTCCCTTGTTTGTTATAGTCTTTATTTAGAAATAACTTACCGAAACTGTGCTTCGCTCCTCTTCAGAAAAGGCGACAGGGCGACGATCCTTTGTGCGGCACTCAATTTCTCCTCCCTGGCTATCTGCTTTAAGGAAGGCAGGGAGGAGAAATCGAGTGCGCACGATGGATCGCCTTTTCTGAAGAGGAGCACAAGCGGAGTTTCTGATAAAGAAGCAAAGTTATTTAGAAATAAAGACTTTACGATTTTAAAGTTTAATATGTGTTGGACTTTTTTTTTTTCATAGTATACTTACAATTTTTTTTTAATTTTTTTTGATGTTACTGATCCTTTAAAGTTGGATGTTCCTGTGTTTGAGTCTGGCAGCTCAGTAATTCAGGTACAGATTCTAAACTGTTACAATTTAGCAACATTTAATACATTTCTCAGCAGCACCTCTAGAGTATTAGCAAGTATTGTATCAATTCTAACAGCTGCCTTTAATGAAACTAAAGCAGGGACAAAGATAAGAAATGTATCAATAAAATATATCAACTTAGGGCAGTTTACAGGGTCGGTGACCTCCCCCCTCCCAGAGCTGCTTTAGAAGGTGAAAAATGAAATTTAACACTTCAATATTAGAAAACTGGTCACACATAGAAAATAGAAATTAATTGGAAAAAGTCTTTATTTCTGCTGAATTATCTGAAACCAACTGAATTGAAAAAAGTGTTGGAAGGTGAACAACCCTTTCAATGAGCTTTGAGAAAAATGTTAGTAGAAGCTTTTCAGATGCAAGGTGGTAGAGCAGGGGTCCCCAAACTGTTTTGTAACCTGTGAGCCACATTCAAATGTAAAAAAGGTTGAAGAGCAACATAAGCATGCAAAAAGTTCCAAGCGTGCCAAATATGGGCTTTGGTTCACTATTGGTAGCCTCTGTGAGGACTGGCGGCCTACAAGAGGCTACAAGAGGTTTTTAGGCAACTATACATGCCTAATGCCAGGCCACTGGGAGCAACATCCAAGGGGTTGGTGATCAACATGTTGCCCGCAAACCACTGGTTGGGGATCATTGTGGTAGAGCATTCCAGAGGCATGGGATGATCAGGAGAAGATTTTATAAGCTCTTGGGACCAGGAGGGAGTGTATGGGTAGATGACAGCAGATATATATAGGCAGTGGCATAACTAGCTATTATTGGGCAACACAGCAAGTTATTTTGCAGGCCCCCAAAATGTATAGAGGTTGACCAATATTATTGACATTGTATATGAATTAGGGCCTCATGGGGCCCCTATGCCTCCTGGGCCCCCTGCAGCCGCAGGGTCTGCTTCCTGTGTAGTTACGCCCCTGTAAATAGGAGCACATTTGCTAAAGAGCAAATTGTGTTTTACTGACAAATTTTCACTAAAAAGACAATTCGTAATTACATCGCCTATTTACTAAAAGACAAGCAATACACTTTGCTAGCGAATTACCTTGTCGCTGAAGAACTTTTGCTGCGTTTCACAAGGTGACTTTTCGCTCAGGCAAATGATTGTAAATCCACTAATTTATCAAAGTGTGAAAATTTCAATACATTATCCTTTTCACCAAAATATATTTCAGGTGAATTAATTAGGGATGCACCGAATCCACTATTTTTGATTCGGCTGAAGCCCCAAATCCTTTGCAAAAGACTCGGCCGAATACCAGAATCAGAATCCTAATTTGCATATGCAAATTAGGGGTGGGAAGGGGAAAATATTTATTACTTCCTTGTTTTGCGACAAAAAGTCACACGATTTCCCTCCCTGCCCCTCTTTCCCCTAATTTGCATATCTGGATTCGGTTCAGCCAGACAGAAGGATTCAGCCAAATCTGAATCCTGCTGAAAAAGGCAGAATCCTGGCGGAATCCCGGAACCTGGATTTGGTGCATCCCTAGAATTAGTACAATGAAGCTGCATCCTCAATATTATTATGTCAGTGACATCATCTCCTGTATTTCAAAAAAATAAAGTATTAAACAAAAGTCAAAACACTGACATTTTTCATATTTAAAGTGGGATTGTTTACAAGTTGTAACTGTTAAAAATATCTTATTTACACTATTTTTAACATTTGAAGCTCATACCACATTTGTTTTAGGGTGGGTTCATGGCCTAGGACAATAGAGGATCTCTGTCTTCATTTTGCTTCCTTGGAATTTTTAATAAAAATTGGCCACAGCAATTTCACCATCAATAATAAATATATACATATGATCTTTATTTACCCATTGAATTCAATTGATAAAAGCGAAAGTTAACAAAGTTTCGCTAGGAAGAAAGTAATGCTAGAGAAAATTTGTTATGACATTTTCACGCCAACGAATCATCGCTGACAAAAGCGAATGTTCTTTTGCCGAGACTTAATTGCGCATTTTGATGTATATATGTATTTGTCACGAAATAACGTTTAAGGTATTTGAGCAAAGTCTGGCGGAGGCTTCCGAAGCAAAAATTAAAAAAAAAAAAGTTGTACCCCATAGAGAGGAGCAGGAGAATGCTAGGCTCTAAAGGTATGAATTTTATTCTTTATGCACTTCTTGTCCAGGAACCATGAGAGGGACTTTAGTTGTGATGGGTAGAAAGATTAAGGTGCAGGTGAAGATAAAATTCTGAGATACCAGCTAGTAATATCTATCCTGGAGAGGATAAGGGCCTTGTTACATGTTTTAGGGTCAGGCCAAACGAGCAGATATGGGGAGATTAGTCGCCCCAGCGACAAATCTCCTCTTCTTCGGGGCGGCAATCTCCTCAAACTGCCCTCTCCCTGACCTTTGCTGGCTAAAATGAAAGATGCCTGGGGGAAGGCACAAGCGGTGCTTGGTTTTCCGAAGTCGCCCGAAGTTTTCTCATAGGGCAACTTCGTGCGACTCCGGAAAACGAAGCATCACGTGTGCCTTCCCCCAGGCGATTTTAATTTTAGCCTGCAGAGAGCTGGGGGAAGGCAGTCCGGGGAGATTGTCAACCCGAAGAAGTCGGTGCGGCGACTAATCTCAATGAATCTGCTCGTGTCGTCTGACCCTTAGCAATAGACGGGCTGAGGGAGACGTATTTTTGTGATTTTCCTGAGAAAGCAATGGTATCTCCTGGTCAGGGATCCAATGTAGGATAAGAAAATGAGGGAGGGGTCAAAACTGACCCTAGATATTTGCCTTGAGAAACTGGATGTCGGATTATGTTGTTAACTATAATGTTAAGTGGAAGGAAAGGTCATGTTTAGGCAGAAATAAAGGCAGTTTGGTTTCGGACATATTGGGGGTTATTTATCAAGGTCCTAATTTTTCTAAGTATTTATAACATAAAAATCCGATCAATTCTGACTGCCCAAATGGACCTTATTTATCATTAAAAAAAAGTCTGAAAAAATTGGGTTGGGCAAAAATCCGATAACTTCGGAGTTTTTTGGTCCAAAATCCCTGAAATTATTGGATATCTGTACGGCAGCAGCGCAGACACTGGGACCTTCCCCATTGACTTATACAGGACCTTGAGAGCTTTGAGATGCCGGATTTTCGGAGTCAGACTTTTAAGACCATCAGGCTTTAATAAATACCAAATAATTTGTACCCAAAGTATTTAAATTTCGGATATTTGGAGAATAATAAATAACCCCATTAAATTTCAGGTAGTGAGCATCTATCCATGATGTTATGACAGTGAGGTATTGTGTGACATTTGCATGAATAGCAGCAGTCAGACCAGGGCAGGAAAGTCATCACAAAGGTGATATTGGCACTTGTCAGTGGCGTAACTAGATGTTGCTGGGCCCCACAGCAAATTAATTCTAGGGCCCCCAACATATCCAGTGTCCTGTTTTAACAATATATGTTGAAATTGCTCATCAATGAGAGCCTCATGGGGCCCCCTGTACCTCCTGGGCCCCCCCTGCAGCCGCAGGGTCTGCTTCCTCTGTAGTTACACCCCTGGCACTTGTAGTAGTACATTTTCTTCAGCAGGGGTGTAAAGATAAAGGAAGCATGGATGCTAGTGCAGCACCAACATGTAAAAATAAAAATCTTGTTCTCAAAGTGTAGGGTGCCCTGCTGTTCATCAGCTGCCAATTTGCTAAGCAATCCAAGTTGGGATTCATGCACAGCCAGCTTATTGTAGTATCATTTCGTAAGGCACAAATTCTGACGTTGCTTATGCACTCCTCTTCAACACTTTGCCCTCTCCCCATATATATACCTGTAAATCCTCAATTATATTTTAGAAACTGAACTTTCCATAGTGTTTTTGTACAGGCATGGAATCTATTATATAGAATGCTTGGGACCTGGTATTTTCTAGTTAAGAGATCTTTCCATAATTTGGATCTCTATACTTTAAGTTCACGTAACTTAAAGTATCTATTGTTTCCCTAGATATGTGAACGGCTATTTATTTGAGTTTTAGATATTAGGTACAGGTACAGTATGGGGCCTGTTATCCGGAAACCCGTTATCCAGAAAGCTCTGTATTACAGGAAGGCATCTCCCATTGACTCCATTTTACTAAAAATAATTCTAATTTTTTGAAAATGATTTTCAAAGTAATAATAAAACAGTACATTGTACTTGATCCCAGCTAAGATATAATTAATCCTTTTTGGGGGGTAAAACAATCTTATCAAGTTTACTTAGGGGCCGATTCACAAAGGGTCGAATATCGAGGGTTAATTAACCCTCGATATTCGACTGGGAATTAAAATCCTTCGACTTCGAATATCGAAGTCGAAGGATTTTAGCGCAAATAGTGCGATCAAATGATCGAAGGATTATTCCTTCGATCGAACGATAAAATCCTTCGAATCCAACGATTCGAAGGATTTTAATCCAACGATCAAAGGAATATCCTTCGATCAAAAAAAGTTAGCCAAGCCTATGGGGACCTTCGGTAGCTTTTAGATGGCGAACTAGGGGGTCGAAGTTTTTTCTTAAAGAGACAGTACTTAGAATGGTCGAATGGTTGAACGATTTTTAGTTCAAATAGTTCGATTCGAAGTCGTAGTCGAAGGCCGTAGTAGCCCATTCGATGGTCGAAGTAGCCCAAAAAACACTTCGAAATTCGAAGTTTTTTTACTTCGAATCCTTCACTCGAAATTAGTGAATCGGCCCCTACATGTTTAAAAGATTCTTTAGCAAACATAGTATGGCAATCCAAATTATGGGAAGATCCCTTATATGAAAAGCCCCAGGTCCAGAGTCATTGATGATACCAGCATCCTGGTATCATCATGACAATGGCAGAAAACAAGTAGATATAATTTACATCAGGCATATTTTCTTTTGTGCTTCCTCTAGGCAAGGCTTTATTTTGAGTTTAAAATAAATATGATTTATCCTTTCTTTACCATCTCACTGAATTCTGCCATGTACCACAAGTACCGTGTTGGAAATGCCGACAGCTGAGCCCCTGAGACTTACCTGATATGTAGATAGTAGAGCCATGCTTTCTGATACTGTACTAGACTTTAGGCGCACAGAGCACAGCACACAGCCGGCTGCTATTTATTGAAATGAATACTCTGTTAAGATTTTAGGAAACTGTTTTTAAGCTCCTTTAATAATTCATTGGATTTCAGTGTTTTCCCTTCACTTGTTTCTCCTTTGAATCAATTCGTCCTCATATTTATGAAGCCACAAAAGTTACAGCATTAAAAATGCATGAGATGCTAGATAAATAGAAATCAAATTAAAAAGTAGAACTATTAAGGAGACACGGTTAGAATATCAAGTGGCAAGCAGAGCTTTAGGGGGTACATGGGGGAGGGATGCAACGGGCCCTGCATACACAATGCACTCTTTACTAACATATTGTTGCTGGGAGTTGGTGAGCAGCACTGGAGCTGGATAAGCAGGCAGGAGAACTTGTTGCCTATACAGTCCCACTTCTGCCCCCCAATGTCTGACCATACACGATGAATAATTTTAAGGGCACTAGTATTGTTAATTGTTGTCTCTGGGAAGGGAGTGTGACTGTGAGATAGCAGGTATAGTAGGGAGAGATGGTGCCTATAGTAACAGTGGATAATAGTCTCTGGGAAGGGAGTGTGACTGTGGGATAGCAGGTATAGTAGGGAGAGATGGTGCCTATAGTAACAGTGGGATAATAGTCTCTGGGAAGGGACTGTGGTTGTGGGATAACAGGTTTAGTAGGAAGAGATGGTGCCTATAGTAGCAATGGGGATAATAGTCTTTGGGAAGGGACTCTGGCTGTGGTATATCAGGTATAGTAGGGAGAGATAGTGCCTATAGTAGCAATGGGGATAATAGTCTCTGGGAAGGGAGTGTGGCTGTGGGATAGCAGGTATAGTAGGGAGAGATGGTGCCTATAGTAACAGTGGGATAATAGTCTCTGGGAAGGGACTGTGGCTGTGGGATAGAAGGTATAGTAGGAAGAGATGGTGCCTATAGTAACAGTGGGATAATAGTCTCTGGGAAGGGACTGTGGCTGTGGGATAGAAGGTATAGTAGGGAGAGATGGTGCCTATAGTAGCAGTGGGATAATAGTCTCTGGGAAGGGACTGTGGCTGTGGGATAGAAGGTATAGTAGGGAGAGATGGTACCTACAGTAGCATTAGGATAATAGTCTCTGCCCTAAGGTACAGTTCCTTAATTGCTGCTGGACGATCTTTCTATATAGATTTATTATAGTGATCTAATGTTTCAGGTTCGTTCTTGTCTGCAGTTCATTCCCTCCTCACTGATACTGTATGTGTTTGTTTTTAATCCAGATCTGCTTTTGTTTTCTGCAAACAAAGTATCTTTATTAAATATAAAAAAAAATGTATAAAAAAAATACAGAAAAAGACAGAAAGGCCCAGGACAATATTTTGGCAGCTGCATTTAATAAAAGCAGGAACAAGGTATCCGCAAATGCAGAACCAAGAGGGAGCCTTTTGAAGCTCGGCTCAATGGTTGTGCTCTGATGCTCTTTGTTACTATGGCAGCTCCTGTTAAATCATGAGAGCAGGAAAGTTTCTCTGTTTGTTCGCTACCTGTTTATGTATCAACAAGCACAAATAAAAATGTTTTCTGCCTGCCTGAATGATAGATTTCTGCTATATGAAATATATATATATATATATATATATATATATATATATAATATATATATATATATATATCGATAAGGAAGATAAGCACTCCAATGTTACTGGTCAATAATCTTTTATTCCACTGTGCATACCAACGTTATCCTTGATAAAGGTCCAAACTTGGGCCGAAACGTTGGTATGCACAGTGGAATAAAAGATTATTGACCAGTAACATTGGAGTGCTTATCTTCCTTATCGCTATTTATCATGTTTTGATATAGCACCCACTTGGACAAGTCAGAGTGTGGATACATACCTGGACTAAATAAAATATATATATTATATATATATATATATATATATATATATATATATATATATATATATATATATATATATATATATATATATATATATATATATATATGTGTGTATGTTATAGACACGATGGATTGCCTATGCTGTACTATGGGAAATAATCCCTGATATGTGATTATATAGTAGAAATCTCTACTTTGATAGCTGATCACTGATCATCATCCCTATTGGCACAGTCATGTCATGTCAGATACACTGATACTACTGTATAACTGTATAGATTGCCAGTGCTTGCCACTGCCAGCCAACTTCTATAGGACACCAACAGGGAACCCAAACCGTTCTGATCAGATGTTTCTTGGTCACATCTAATTTGCCCCGGCCATGTCACCATTCTGCCAGGCCTTGCCCCTGTTCTGCCCAGGCTTTGCCCCCGTTTTACCCAGGTCCAGCCCTCCAACATAACTCTAACTGCTTCTAAGGATTTGGGTGAAACGTCTATAAATTTCAATGACGAGGGTAAGTTGAGATTCGGCTAGGGCTGCCTCCTTCCAAATGTGGCACATCTGGAAGGTGGAGTCTTGGGTAGTAGTAGTATATTTAGGTCCAGTGCTGCCCTAGGCATTGAACCTCAGAGTGCCCCCCATTATGGAAGTGATGTTGTGCATATGACATCATGCAAGAAATATGACGTAATTTCCGCCAAATGAGAAAACTGAACGCTTACCCCTGACCCCCCCCCCCCCGCTTAGTCGCAGGTTGAACTCGATGGACATGTGTCTTTTTTCAACCTTACTTACTATGTTACTATGTTACGATGTTTTTTCTTTACATACTTTAATCTATTATTCCACCTATTTAGACACTTTGCTCTCATAGAAATAGGGAATGGCCATGAAATAGGCCAAAAGTTTAGCAGCACAAGGGCCCCCTGACACCTGGGCCCACCGGGAGTTTTCCTGGTATCTCGGTGGGCCAGTCCGACACTGATTGTAAGCAAAGCAAGCAGTACATGTGGTCATGTAGTTGACATAACTTCTATTTTTTTTATTATGGTTGCTGAACTAAAGCTACCATCATGCTAAAACTTGATAATATTCTGAAATATGCTGGGAGTTGTAGTGCAACGACATCCGAGTGGAGCAACCCTGCAATGTAAAGCATGTGTATCCTCTATTGTGTCCCAAAACAACAATAAAAGTGTCCTTTCCTACCCATTGGCCCTTAGGAATCTTTCATTCCAGCAGCTGGTGCTCCATAAGTGAATTTTAAATGACCCAATCTCTTGTCCCTCTTCCAGACTAATGAGATCTGGAATCTTATCTGACATGAAGTCATTTGTCGTGAGTATGAATGTGGCTGGGACTGAGAGAACATACAGTATATACAGTATACGGAGCTTCTTTGTTAGCCCTGGAAGTTGCTGTGGCACGTTCCCAAGAGCTAGAGAGCCATCTGCTGTAGGAAATAACTAGGGCACACAGCTGCTCCCAGTTGGCACTGCAAAGCTTTAGGGGTCTCGATGTCTGTAATGATTACGTCTTTTTCTATAAAGGAAATATGAGGATAGGTATGGCAATGCTCTAATAATAACCGGGTGAGTTCATAGCTTTTCCCTGGTGAATTACAGTTCAGTTATGTTAAAGAAACAGTAAGCACTACTTCACCTTTAATACTGGAGAGGTGCAAGGGTTTAACCCTTTTGGTGTCAGCCACTGGAGAATACAGACATCTGTTTTAATGGCTAACATAGGAAGCTATATTGAGACTACTTAGTTCCCTGCTTTAGGAATGCTATGACAGTACTGATTGTTTTGCTTTCACAAAGTTAACCCCTGGTACAGTTGTGCGGGAATTGGATAGGCTGGAGGGCAACCTCCTTCCAGCCTATCCAACTACTTTCACAAAGTTCAGGCAAGAGAACGTCATGGTTAGTGCAAGATGGAGGTTAGGCAGTGCACTAATCTAATACTACCATGGGGAGCGGCTCTTGGGAGTGGGCTGGGAGGGCCCACCAGGGTTTTTTCTGGGTATGGTTACAATTATAAATAAATCGATGATACCACATAGTGTCATACAGGTGCATCAGAGGCCCACGAGGACTTCAAGGGCCAATGTCGCAACCTCTAGAGCCCTCCTGGCAACGTCTGCCCCTCCGTGTGCGCCAGAAAGAAAGAGAGTATGCCCACCAGTATGCCCACCAGTGCCTTTCACCTCCTTCCTCCTCAACTCTGATGGTGCAGCCTGGGCAGGGGAACAGTCTGGGTCAATGGGGCCCACTGGGCTTTTTCCCCATTGTCCTGCCGGCCCAGTTCAACCCTGCTATCACCGCAAAAAAAAAATCTGATTTATTGGCATGAACTTTGTCAAAATTAGACGAGAAGAAACTTTGCACTTTTGTAAATATACCCCTTGCACTGCAATTTATCCTGCTTTATCATCGACTGACCTTGGGCAAATTACATTAACTAACAAATTAAGGGGAGGTACAGGTGGTACTGCAGTCAGGGACCCTGTAGCAGAGGTTGAGATGAGATGAGAGGTCCTTGTTGGTGGGGTTTGGTCATGGGAAGGATTTTGGCACAACTGGGGTGTGGACACAGCAGATCAGGGGTGGGGGCAAGCGTGGCCATTATTTATTCATTAGGTCCCCATTTCACTTGTTGGCTGAACCCACAACCCAGGGTGCCTAGTTGAAAGGTGGGTACTTATTAGGGCCACCACGGGGCAGGACATTTTTCTGCAGGGTTTAGATTTTCCCCAGTTGACTGCAATTAGAATAGCTTATGTGGCTAGTGTGATTGAGGTGCAAAGTGTACTTTGTTGAGCACCCAATAGAACAAAGAATGGCCCAGCTAATGCCCACCCATGCCCAATGATTATAATAAGCATGGAACTAAGGCAAGCATTTCAGCAGTACCACTCTATATAGATCCAGAGCCCCCTGTGAAAAATCAATTATTATGACTCTAGCCTTGTGAAATGGCATGAAATATTTGTTCATAAACATCACAGCCTGTTCCTCTCCTGCTTTGTCACTCGTGGTTGCTCTTGAACTTCACATTCCTTTTTATTCAATGAAAAGAAACGTTAGAACTACTGCAAACCAAAACGTTTGAATTCATGTTCAAACCTGCTTGATCTATACTAATGGAGTAATACCATGGACCTGAAAACAAAGACCTGTATGCCCTCTGCTGACTAGATGAGGTATTAGCAATGTTTAATCCCCCCCCCCTCTTAAAGGAACAGTAACACCAAAAAATGGAAGTGTTATGTATGTATGTTTATGTTATGTACTGTTGCGATGCACTGGTATAACTGATGTGTTTGCTTCAGAAACATTATTATAGTTTATATAAGCGGCTGTGTAGCCATGGGGGCAGCCATTCAAAGGTGAAACAGGAGAAAAGGCACAGGATACAGCACAGATAACAGATAAGCTCTATAGTATACAATGGGATTCTTCTGCACTTATCTGTTATCTACTGTGTATCCTGTGCTTGAATGACTGCCCCCATGGCTACACAGCAGCTTTTTTATATAAACTATAGTTGTGTTTGTGAAACAAAAACACCAGTTTTAGCAGTGCAGGGCAACACTACATTATATTGTTACTCCTCTAAAACGGTTTGATTTTTTGTTGTTACTGTTACTTTAAAGAGATAGTATAATGAAACAATAATTACGATTTCTGCTCCATTGGTTATTAGGGGTATTTATTAAGTGCAGTGCAAAGTAGAAAAAATGGATCCAATACATTTTATTTTTGTGCCCTGCACCTTGAAGAATTGCCATAGGTGTCTGAGTTTTAAATTGGAGAGCCACAAAGCAGCCTTGTACTTACTTCCTGCCCTTATGCCGTGCAATGCAGAGTTGCTAGGGCAAAAATTGCAAACTGGCGAGCTACTGAATAAAAATCCAAATATCTTAGCACAAATAATAAAAATGGAAAACCAATTGAAAATTGAATACCAATCTCTACATCATACTAAAAAGTTAACCTTAGGTTAGAACTACACGGGCGTTTTGACATCCGATACCTTCTGTTCCGGCGTGACTTGAGGAAGTGAAGGCGTCACGACTGATGCGCCGATTCTAAGGTAAGTAATGAGAATGTCGGACATTGTCGCAGCGTGCATTTGACACGACTGTCGGATAAAGATGCAGTGTTCGCATGCAACAGTCGTGTCATGACGGATGCAGGTGGTGGCAACGTCCGACATTCCTATTACTTACCTTAGATTCGACTCATCCAAAGAGACGCCTGCGCTTCCTCGCGTCCCGTCGGAACGGAAGGTATTGGATGTCAAAGCGCCTGTGTAATTTTACCCTTAGGGCTCTTACACATGGCCATTTTTGCCTGCGCTCCCCTTCATTGTGCTTTCTTCCGTTCAGCCGCAGGGGAGTGCAGTAGTAGATGCAGTCAATTAATTTGAAGGGGGCTGTACTCACACAGATTCATGTATGCGCCGAATGCAGGAGAAATGCAACATGCTGCGTCCCAACCTGCGTTTGGTGTTAAAATGCGTCTGTGTGAGTATAGCCCCCTTCAAAATAATGACAATTGCCAAAAATGGCCGTGTGTAAGAGCCCTTAATCTTCTTACAGGACTGGAACTGATCAACTAGAACAAGCAGCTGGGAATCCTTTGAATCCTTAGGGCCCTTACACATGGGAGTTTTGAGCTGCGCTCCCCCCTACTCACACAGACGCATGTAAGCGGCGAACGCAGGTAAAATACAACATGCTGCGTCTCAACCTGCATTCGGCGCTTACATGCGTACAGCCCCCTTGGCAGTAATGGCGTGTGTTTACTCCAGCGCTCCCCTGCAGCTGAACGCATGAAACCAGAACACAGGGGAGCACAGCTCAAAACTCCCGTGTGTAAGGGCTCTTATAGAAGGGGTTTCCAATTTGTCATGCTGGATATTGCTGGACCTACAGCAGAATGACCAATGGGTATTGTGCAGGTATAAGGGATCTTCTTTTCTTTAATTTGGACCAACATACCCATAAACATTTCAATATTGAAACTCACAAACTGGAAAACTGGTTAGCCATCAACATAGAAGGGTTTGGGGTAAAACATTTAAATTCACATACAAACACACACAAGAAACATTGTTCTACTTTGTTGTTGCAAACACAGCAATATACACAACCACCCACACAAACCCCCATTGCTAAAATCCTCGTAGCTCAGAGAATGCACAGCGGAAGGAATGTCGCACATGAATGAGTAATATGGGGTGAATCTTGCTTCATTTGCTGTTATAGAGAGTGGGAATATACTAAAGTGACGTGTGGAATCCTACAATGGACAACTATGGAAGTATTACTTTACAAAGAGTCGATTCTCACTGCTGTGCTCTCCATGCTAATGGAATCTGTATGGTCGTTCAAGAGGTTGCTCACCTTCAAATGAACTTTTAGTATGATGTAGAGAGCACCATTCTGAGACATTTTGCAATTGGTTTTCATTTTTTATCATTTGTGGTTGTTGAGTTATTTAGCTTTTTATTCAGCAGCTCAACCGTAGGCAAATTCAACAATCTGGTTGCTAGGGTCCAAATGACCCTAGCAACCATGCTTTAATTTGAATAGGAGACTGAAATATGAATAGGAGAGGGTCTGAATAGAAAGATAAGTAATTAAAAGTAGCAATAACACTAAATGTGTGACCTTACAGAGCATTGTTTTATAGATGGGGTCAGTGACCCCATTTGAAAGTTGGAAAGAGTCAAAGAGGAAGTCAAAAACTATATAAAAAAAAACAAAGTCCAATTGAAAAATTGGCTATTCTATGACATACTAAAAGTTAATTTAAAGGTAATTTTAAGGTAATGTTACTGCCCAAATATGAATAAGCCGTCCTCATGGTGCTGGACTACAACTCTCAGCTGAATAAAAGCATGATAGCAGCAGACATCCAGCAACCCCAGAGATGGATATTTAAAGCAACAATGCATAGTAAAAGCTTTTGAAAGCCCTCCTAGGACAGCATCAGTTAAAGCTATAGAATAAATCAGTAGATATCCTACTTGATACGTTTATATATTATTATATATTGTTGGTTTTCCACCCCTGGTACCACTTGAACTATAATTCTTAACCTTGCCTATGGCACTGGATACTGGATTCGAATGGAGTGAGTTATGACAAATTGTTCTTTGTTTATTATCCTTTGCTCATATAAGGGGACCATTTTACACCTAAAGGTGGCCATACACGGGCAGATAAAGCTGCCGATATCGGTCGTTTGGACCAATTTGACAGCTTATCTGGGGGCTTCCGACGGGTCTTCTCGATCTATATCTGGCCACGATATCGATTGGGAAGGTTTGTTTTTTACCAGACCGACCTGTCGGAGCCCCTTGGCGTATCGTAATTCGATCGTTCGACCATATGGCAGAACGTTCGAATTACCACCGAGGTCCGATCTAGCCATGCCGTTAGTGCCATATCAGGGAAAGATCCGCTCGTTTTGCAGTGTCGCCAAACGAGCGGATCTTTGAGTCTATGGCCAGCTTAAGTTAATACACACTAGAGTCAGCCTCATCAGCAGATAACATGACTATTTGCTTTTGGACTGTAGAGGGGGAAACGCACCCAGACACAGGGAGACCATACACACTCCATACAAATAGCAGCCTAGCCAGTCAAACCGAAGACTCAGCATTGCAAGCCAGTAGTGATATTTGCTGATCCATCAGGAAACCCAGCAAGGATAAAATAGGGTGCATATCCCAGTTAGCAGTCCCACTGATGTGTGGGGGTGGTGTATGTAAAGGCTTAACTGGATACAGTTACAGTTCTGCACACCTCCTGCTTGCTCCTCATTCACAGGTTGCTCCAGGCCAATATCCACCACAAATTAAAGGGATAAGGCGCATGGGGGGTTCTTGGTTCTAGGAGAACTAAAGCTTAACTAAAGAAGTAGCTAGAAATGTTGTACATCGGCTTATATTACAGACAAACCTCATTTTCTGCTGGATAATTAGTGACGAGCCCTAAGCTTAGCTTCTCAACAGCTGCTCAGAGCCCACTGAGCATGTGAGTGTCGCAGACACTTTCCAAGATGGTGACCCCTGTGACAAGTTTGAAGTCCTGGATCATTGCTGCTATTGACAAGCTGAAATTTTAGGCTGGTGCAATAAGTTCAGTATATAAAATAAAGAATTTTTGCCACATTCATTTTTAGGGTTTAGTTCTCCAGCACCAGAGACAATAAACAATTTCTGTACATTTTCTATTAAGCCCACGCCGACAGTTTGGCTAGTATTTATTTCCCCATCATTGTCGCTTTTGTTTCCTTCTTAGCACCTTTCATTTTGCAGCATTAATGATCATTAAAAACCACAGTATGTGAATGAAGTTCGATAAAAGCAGGAACACATTTTACACCTTGTAGGGCACGATTAACATCACAACAGGGGTGATATTTTACTGAGCGGTAATGAGAGTTACCTATACTTTTGGGTATTCTCAGCATTTAATTTGCAAAGTGCTTTATGGTCAGATTTCTAATCCTCATTAATGTCCAGTAATTTGCAAGCAAACAGTTATATATTGTAACTGGATATGAACGTTATCAGTTCAGCCTATGGGTGAAGCCAATAGCCGCTTGAATAAGATCAATGCAAGGTGGAGCTTGAGGATCATGATTACGACACCGAATCCACTATTTTGGATTTGGCCGAACCCCCGAATCCTTTGTGAGAGATTTGGCCGAATACTGAACCGAATCCGAACCCTCATTTGCATATGCAAATTAGAGGTGGGAAGGGGAAAACATTTTTTACTTCCTTGTTTTGTGGCAAAAAGACACGTGATTTTCCTCCCTGCCCCTAATTTACATATGCAAATTAGAATCCTGGATTCGGTGCATCCCTACTGCAAATCCATGCTGCATGAATATAATGGCGAATTCATTCTCATACAATGGTATAAAAGGACAACCCATACCTGTGGGCGTGTCCATGTCCAACCTGACAGTTGAGAAACCTGCTGCAGCTCTCTTTCAGCCCCAGGAGGCACAATTAGTCCACCATGTCAGTGGGCCCAAGTTAGTAATGAGATGTCTCCTTTGTAGGTAGGGTTGATACCTTTAATGGAAAAAAATACCGGCCTTCCTATATTTTTTCCCTATTAATAAAATTGGGATCAACAATCATTTTTACCGGCCAGGCCTGTGAAAAAAACAGGTGGCAACCCTATTTGTAGGCGCTAGTAGCTCTAGATTTGTGTAAAAAAATCATATTTTTATATACAGGTTCCCGATGGATGTTAACAAGAGTTCCTGATTTTACACCATGCAAAGGATTTCTTCTTGGCCATTATAGTGGTGCCTGCCATTCAATACTAGTTTTGAACTACAATGAAGCACCTCTCAGAAATGGCAGGACTTGTGTTTTAATAAGAGGCAGTACTTGCCCTTGAGGGTTTATGGTCTGTAAATTGTATCTTCGTGACCGTGTTCTTTCAATTGTCTGCTTAGCTCCTTGCTGCTCAGTTGGCTCTCATGGAAGCAAAAGTAAAATTGCCAAAAGTCACTAATGTTTTTATACCTTCTATAAGAATCACTGGGAGTCCACAATGCTATAGAAAATGGCTGTGAGCCCAGATGTTACATGACACAGAATTCTGAGCTTACAGCCAAGCCTCTTACTCATGATCCCTTCTCCAGGGCAATGAAACCCGACTGCAACTTTAGGCACTGCTAGTATTTTACCTGGCGTAGCTCTAAGGTAAGGGGCAGATTTATCAAGGGTCGAATTTCGAAGTGGAAAATACTTCGAAATTCGACCATCGAATAGAATCCTCCGACATTCCAAATCGAAGTCTGAGGATTTTATTAATCGTATGATCGTATTCCGATCGTACTATCATTGTACGATCGTACTACGATCGTACTTCGAATCGTACGATTCTAACGATTTTCCTTCGATACCCAAAAACTTAGAAATATGCTCTGGCAGGTCCCCATAGGTTAACATAGCACTTCGGCAGGTTTAAGTTGGCGAAGTATTGAAGTCTAAGTTTTTTTTAAAGAGAGAGTACTTCGACTATCGAATGGTCAAATATTCGAAAGATTTTTACTTCGAATCAAAGTCGAAGTAAATTCGAAGTCATAAGGGCAGATTTATCAAGGGCCGAATTCCGAAGTAAAAAATACTTTGAAATTCGACCATCGAATTAAAATATCGAAGTCGAAGGATTTTTTACAGAATTTTTGGCAATCAAATGATCGAACGAAAATCGTTCGATTGTACGATTAAATAGTTCGAATCGAACGATTTTAGCGATCGATCAAAGGATTTTCCTTCGACCTCAAAAGACTTAGAAAACTGCTCTAGAAGGTCCCCATTGGCTAACATGGCACTTCCGCCGGTTTAATTTGGCGAAGTATTGAAGTCGAAGTTTTTTTAAAGAGACAGTACTTCGATTATCAAATTATATTTGAATGATTTTTTCTTCGAATCGAAGTCGAAGTAAATACGAAGTCGTAGTATCCTATTCGATGGTCGAAGTATCCAAAAAATTACTTTGAATTTCGAATTTTCTTACTTAGAAAATTCCCTCGAAATCACTTCGACCCTTGATAAATCTGCCAAGTAGTATCCTATTCGATGGTCGAAGTATCCAAAAAATTACTTTTGAAGCTTGATAAAGGGCTGGAAAAGCTTGAAACGTCGCTTAGCTTGAGGCACGAATAAAGTACCAATTTTTTCACCATAATCGGAGTGCTGCTGAAGTATTTTCTTGTAAGTGAATTAGAGGCGAGAAACCCGACAACTCGAATTGATCAAGTCTTTGGCGCAAAACAAACGGATTGAAGTTTTTGAGCAAAACCCACCGAAAAAAACTTGTGAAAACATCATGAATGGGCGAATGTGTCCTGTTTTTGTCGAAAAATTCGAGAAACTCAAATTTTGACATTAGTCTTAAAGTCAATGGGTGTCCGAATAATGTTGATGTGCGACGGTTTTGACGTGAGCGACTTTTCCGACGTGCTTCCAATTTCTCGAAACGCGACGGCAAAACGTGGAAATTCGCCACAAATTCTTTCCTGCCAAATTTATCCGTCCATCACTAATCATGAAGACTATTAACATCTTAAAATGATTCAAGAGACCTCTGCTATTGACTTCTACATGACCTCAACAGGTTTTAGATGGTGTATTTTCGGATTTGAGCTTTTTCCAGTATCGTGGTATACTTAATCTTGAAAAATTTTAGTTTTTTTTTTTTTTACTCGAAAAATTGATTTTTGACTAAAAAATACCATCAAAAACTCATGAAAAAAAACAACCTTGACTTTTGATAAATAACCCCCTGGGTGTTGTAAGGGTTCTCTTTCCTTGTGCAAGGTGTTTGTGAGAGCAGCGCTCAGTAGAAGGGCCACACAGGTGAGGTGCCATATGCACAAAGATTTATGTCCATTATGAGCTATGATAAAGCCTGGAATACAACTGATGGGCAGTCATAGAGTTGGGTGACGGGTCAATAGTGTTACACTATGAGCTCTGATGGTGCCCATATGTACGTGTTATACACTGTATCACTGATGTTTAAGCATAAGTAAAAGGTTCCCTGTGTGTAAATGCTGGTGATCACTGCTATTGCTTTATGCACTTTTTATTCTTTCAATATAAATATGGGCACTTTCTGCCATGCTGTGCTCTGAAATGGGGTTTAATGGTATGCCATTAATTAGGGAGGTGGTTATAAGCAAGCGTGTTTCATTTGTTGTCACTCTGTTTATGGTGCCTGAAGCATTGAATAGTGTTTATTATAGTCAGTGGGGCAGATTTACTAAAGGGCAAAGTGGTTGTCGCTAGTAAAAATTCACCAGAAATCCCATCCGCAGGGACATCTCCAATTTACAGGTGTAGAGGACAATTTACTATTCCCTAGTCAAAGTACACAAAAAATAGCTTGACATTTTTTAAATTCGAAAATTCACCTTGACCTTTGATAAATCTACCCCTTAGTGTACTTCGGCTAGGGAATAGTCCAAATTTGATTTGAGTTGAAAAAAATTTGAATATCGTCATCTAAAACCTGCCGAATTGCTGTTTTAGGCTATGGGGGACCTCCTAGAACCCATTTGGAGTCATTTGGTGGACTTTAAAAAGTTTTTTTTTTTCGATTTGAACGATCGAATACAGCCTATTCACTCGAAGTTAAAAAAAATTAGATTGGTTGGTCTTTTTTTATTTGAATTTCAAGTTGATAGGAGTTTAAAAACTCGACCCTTGATAAATCTGCCCCTAAGTGTCCACTTCAAGCATTTGCACCAACCGCTCTATTCAAATTGACCTAAATGCAAGAGCACTAACGAAGTTTCGCTAGGCAGAAACGAACGTTAGCGAAAGTTCGCTATGAAATGCTCGCGCTGACGAATTAACGCTAGCGTTCGGCTACAGATTCGAAACTTCGCATTTTAGTGAATTGGCGTAGTGGTAACGAATTTAGACCTGGCGAAGTGGCGCAATGTGTGGCGGAGCATGCGCTGGCGAAAATTCACCCTTTAGGGGATTCCCCCAGTGTATCCCTAGTGGCTACACTAGATATATACTCCAATTTGAAAGTGGCTTTGATCACAATCTCAGCACCAATGAATCTCCCTTCTGGCCTGTAAAATTCCCCTTCATAACCATGAAGTTGCTCATCTCTTTCCTTTGTTGCCCAAGCCAGCATGTGCAAATTTATCTAGTGAAATATGGATATTCGTATTTGCCATGATTCCCATCATGCCCAGAATGCCTTTCTTAAAAAAAGTAACTTGTCAATACTCCCATTATAGGAAATAAAGTAATTTCTTTGGCCAAATGGAACCATGGAATAAACATGTTATATATACCAACACAAGAGGCACTTTTTCATTTCATCTGACCTCACAATGTTGTTCTAATTCAGAACTGACCTATGAGTCTGCATAATTAAGTCCAGTGTGTTCAATAACATCAGACTCATGAATGAGTTAGGGAGAATCCATTCAATCTTCACAGCATATAATGCCTGGCCGGTGGAGCACATCCCTCTAATAGTGGTTGTGCCTCTTCCTCAGTTCTCGGGTCAGCTGTACAATGGGCACAGAATCCTGGGACAGGTTCCTGACATGTTGAAAGTGAAGAGCGCTTGTCATCACTTGGAGTAAAGTCAAAATCTGCAACCTGAGAACAAATGGGGAGGCAAAGGTTTAAAAGAGACACTATAAAAGGAGAAAGGAGGAGAAGGACAGATACAAGTGAGAATCATAGCAGAGAATAGAGGGTGGGTAGGAAGGTGGGTGTTATATGCACTTTATAGTTTATAGGCAGGGGTACAACTACAGAGGAAGCAGACCCTTCGGCTGCAGGGGGGTCCAGGAGGTATACAGTAGGTGCCCATGAGCCCTCATTTTTATAAAATCTCAATAACTATTTGTAAACCAGGCCAACCTCTAGACCAGGGGTCCCCAACCTTTTGAACCTGTAAGCAACATTCAGAACCAAAGCAGCAACGCTAGCATGAAAAATGCTCTTCGGGTGTCAAATAAGTGCTGTTATTGGCCAATGTGGATTGTCAATCTACATTGAGGCTCTGTTTGGCAGGGCACCTGGTTTTTATGGAATTAAAACTTGCCTCAAAGCCTGGAATTCAAAAATAAGCTCCTTCTTTGAAGCCACTGGGAGCAACATCCAAGGGATTGGGGAGAAACGTGTTGCTTATGAGCTACTAGTTGGGGAATACTGAGCTAGACATTTTGGGGGCCTGAAAAATAATTTGCTGTGGGGCCAAATAATATCTAGGTGCGTCGCTGTTTATAGATGAAAGCCTGTGTGTCAGCTAGGCCTAAAGAGCTAAGACAAAAAGTTCTTTTGAGCCTTGTTGCTTTAAAGCTCCATCTCAGCATGTGTTAACCATTGATTATATGATGAAAAATCCTAGTTGTATTCCAGCCTTAAAGGGGTTTTTCCCCTTTAAATGAAGTTTTAGCATGATGTAGAGCGTGACATTCCTGCGCTCCCCTGCATTGCGCTTTCTTCCGTTCAGCCGTTCAGGAGTAGACGCACTCAGTTATTGTGAAGGGGGCTGTACTCACACAGACGCATGTATGCACCGAACGCAGGTGAAATGCAACATGATGCGTTCTTCCTGGGTTTGGCGCTTACATGCATCTGTGTGAATACAGCCCCCTTCACAATAACTGAGTGCGTCTACTACTGAACGGCTGAATGGAAGAAAGCGCAACGCAGAGGAGAGCGCAGGAAAAACCGCGTGTGTGTAAGAGCCCTAAAACCACAATTATAAATCTAGGGCAAGGCTGTTCCTGGACAAGCCCAATGAATACATACTGGGTATTCTGTCGACTTGACATCACTGAAGATTGCCTCAGCTGACTAAAGCAATTTTTGCAGCTCCCACACCTAAGTAGACTGTTTATGTTTTTTAATGAAAACTTTACAACAAAAAGACAAGGGGATCTGTTCCAGCGATGGACAATATTATAATTCTTTTCGTAGGAAGGACAGCAGTAAAACCCCACACTCTCCAACTATTTCCCAGAATTATTGAAATTAATAAATATTAGTGCAACAATTTTTACAAAGTGCTATGTGCCATTTCATACATTGTGCTCTAATCTCCAAATCAGTTCTGTGCCATCTCCCATAGACTCTGTTTTATCCAAATAATCCAAATATTTAAAAATGATTTCCTTTTTCTCTAAATAATAAAACAGTACCTTGCACTTGATCCAAACTAAGATATAATTAATCCTTATTGGAGGCAAAACCAGCCTATTGGGTTTATTTCATGTTTACATGATTTCCAGCAGACTTAGGGTATGAAGGTCCAAGTATCAAAAATTATCCAGAAAGCCCCAGGTCTCGAGCATTCTGGATAACAGCTCTTAGGGGATCTCTGCCCAAAAAGTAAATGTCATTCCAAACCAATTCCGCTATTCAGTGATTAAAATGTTTTAAAGGTTTTACAGTTACTTGTAAATGTAATTGACAGCAGGATTTGTTTATACTTTCCGGTTCTCTGGTGCCAACTCTTGAAACAGTGTAGCAGAAGTCAGTACCAGCAGTGCAAAGAACAATGCTTTCAACAGCAATTACTAAACAGCGAAATACAGTTTTAGGGTGAACATTCCTTTTAGGAGAAGGAAAGTCCTGTTATACGTGGGGGCAGGGCCAGGGCTAGGGCCCTGTGATTTCTAATGGCGGACCTGCGCGGGGGTGCCAAATTTAGGCACCCCAAGTGATCGAATTTACTTACCTGATACCCCGGGTGGGTGCTCCTATCAGCAGAAAACAAACATTTGGCACCCCCAAGTATAACAGGACTTTCCTTCTCCTTTTAAAGGAATAATATATATTTTAAAAGATGTTAAAATTTATTTTATCACTTATACTCAAGGGAATGGCAGAAAGTAAAAAAAGAAGCTGAGCTGTGCCACCTTTCATGCAACCTTCCATTCCTAATTATTGTGCCAAAGGGGGAAATAAATCTCACCCGCCTCAAGCCCCATCTCCCCCCCCCCCAACAAGCGCTAGACCATTTTGAAGTTTGGAACAGGCGATGCTCATTAGAGAATTAAAGGCCCAGACCCTCTGTTCTTCCTCCTTGTTTGCTTTCTTTCTTCCTTTTTAGAACCCTGCCACGTAGCTTCTCCATAATCCGTCACTGGTCCCATCAAGCCCACTCAATACTGTGCCAGCACACATGCCGCTCCAGATAATGAAAAGCAGATTGTGATCTCTCAGGATCAGCTTTATGGCTTTGATGTGGAGCATATTACGGAGCTGTATAGGACTGCATATCGGGTAGAGCTAATAACCTATTATTCTGCGTGGTACCATTCTGTGCCAACCACTGGCATAAAGGGGGAAATAAATCTCACCTGCCTCCAGCCTACCCACCACCCTGAACAAGCGCTAGACTATTTTGAAGTTTGAAACAGCTAAGCAATTTAATATATGGACATGTGTGAAATCCTTTAATCTCTGAAAGTGACAAGATGCCATCAGGTACCCACTGGGGATGAATCAGACTTGTTAGATATCAATTAGGAGGCTTCCCACTCTGCCTCATTTTAATGGAAGCTCTATTATACAAGATAATGGGAACCACAGGCATGTATTTAAATACTCATATTTATTTTCTTGACTATTCTTGTTAACTACATGTGCCTAAACCATCCACAATACTCCATCATTGCTCCTTCTAACAGTTTTCCAAGGTACGAGGTCCTTTCAACTGTATAGGGGGCGCAAACCTTTCCTAAAACTCAGTAAAATCAATGGCACAAACACCGGATGTACAAACGCTATCTTACAAACATCAAAGAAATCAGATTAAGGCAAATCAAGACAGAGCCATCATGAAGTCAGCAGTAATTGGCTACTAGAAATACACAACACAAGCATGGAAATTGATTTCTGCTTCAGGGGAATGGTTGTGCCTTTAATCTCGGCAATAATCAAAGCAAAAGATCCTACAGATAAATGTGCAGCAACACAGTTAATCAGGAGCCCAAATGCTCAGCCTTTTGGTTAAATAGTGTACTCTGTGTTGGACGTTCCACAGATCCTAGGCCGGGTAACAAACCATGCAATCAGCAGCACACTACAATTTCTCTGTGATAAAGGCAGACAATTTGCTATTGTTCCCTAAGTATAAAGCTTTTGGCTTTTCCCCGTCACTATGATATAGTAGGTAATGCCATTAGCAGGCAATGCTGGCTCGTGACTATACGTGGAAATCAAACATAAATGGCTGCAGAACAAAATAATTATAGATGGGTGTTATATTTAGCAACATCATTAGTAACCAATACTGCTATTAATTTGCTTCGCCCCCTCCTGACTACACAGAAGTTAGAGGATTTCTACAGAGAAAAAGACACATAGTCTAGCAATCCTTCTGATTTCACTGCAGATTTAGGGCAGAGACACACAGTCAGATTCGGGGAGATTAGTCGACTGGCGACAAATCTCCTCTTCTTCTGGGGGACTTATCTCCCTGAACTGCCTTTCCGCCGGCTAGAATGCAAATCGCTGAAAAGGATGGCACTAGGAGCTCTTCATTTTCCGATGTCGCCCAAAGTTGCCTCACGATGAAACTAAGCACTCCAAGTTAAAATCATTAAAATCAGAAGATCAGACACCAGTGGTGGAACTATCAGGGTTGCGATTGCACTTGGGCCAGTGATCGTTATGATACTGGCAGACAACTACATTTTACTCTTATAGTATACGCTGGCCTGCCTGAGTATTGCAGCATCTCCCAGTGGGCTTCAGCCCTAGTGGGTCCCATCTAGCCTTTCCTTTTTCTGCCATAAGTCTGTATGGCACCTATTAGATTTAGCACTGTTTACATCTAATTAGAGTAAGAGTCAGGTTCTCTGGTGGGCCCTAGGAGGCCCAATATAACACTGAGTTTTAGATCAGAACAACCACTTCCAATCTACAATTGCTTGAGTATTAAATAGCAGACAACCTCTTCAACTTCCATTTCAAAAAGGAACCAACACCCAAGTCTACAGGAGTATGTGGATTTGCAATATGGCCCTTCTAGTTTGCTGAACCCACTGTGTAACTAGGTAATACTACATGACATTCACTGTGAAGCAAAACTAGAGGTTGCAAATACTAGTGAGTTATATAGCTACATATTATGAATTTAGTGCCACACAGGTCAGAAGCAGGTAGAGAAGATCATGGTTCCCATACATTACTTAAGGATGTAACAGACAATGGTTTAATTTGATTTGGAGCAGTGCTGTCCAACTTCTGTGGTACCGAGAACCAAAATTTTACTGGCCTATGTGGTGGAGGGCCGATAATAGAAGTCAGTGTTGGCCACTCCCCCTTTTAAACCACACCCACTGTAAACCACCCCAACGTTACCACAAGAACTTTTAAGATCATATCCACATTAACAGTGGTAGCACACCAAAAAACCAAACTGCAGGGAAATCCCTCATCACTCATATGTGAAAAATTGAAGTCATGTTAAAACATACCCTTAAATTCATATGCCTCATCCTCCCCTGTGGATAATACAACAACCCCCCAACACATGATTAAACACCTTAGGGGCCCTTAACAACAATTTCCAAATGCTAATAACCCCAAGAACAAACCCCTAACAGGCTTACATTGCACAGGTAGCGTAGGGCAAGCAGAGAATGGCACACCCAAGCAGCACTGGGCAAGCAGAGAATGGCACACCCAAGCAGCACTGGGCAAGCAGAGAATGGCACACCCAAGCAGCACTGGGCAAGCAGAGAATGGCACACCCAAGCAGCACTGGGCAAGCAGAGAATGGCACACACAGGCAGCACTGAGTAAGCAGAGAATGGCACACACAAGCAGCACTGGGCAAGCAGAGAATGGCACACACAAGCAGCACTTGTTTTTAATGATGATGTTCCAAATCCTCTGTACACGCCAAAGTACACTGCAGTCACAATTTCTTGAGCAAAACTTACATTCATATTATTCCCAGCAAACACTGAAAAGAATATGTTCAAAGAAATGAGAAATGAGAAAGACACATGGAAGGAAACCATAAGTAAAGAAGGAATGGGGAATTTTAATGGAGGCAAACAAGACAATAAAAGATTCTAAACTTGTATAATGCCTTCAAGGGAGACAAAGAAGCACAGAATGGGGGTACCTGGTGGCTAGAGAGGCTCATAGGGTGATAATGAACTCTTCAACGTACCTCAATTGGCATTTTATGTTGTGAACTGTTGCCGCCAGATTTGAGTAGGATGGAGATGATGAAACCAATGGTTGTTGTGATAAGCGCACAGCAGGGCAAAACAAACCATAGTGGGTAAATACCTAAGTAAGGAAGCAAACAGTATTAAATTAGCATAAGGATTTGAGAATTTGATTAATATAAATCAGCCCCAGAGAGCAGTAGCTTGTACAGAATCAGCCACTTTACAGTCTGTAGTAACCTGGGCTCTTCTCTAGTGGACCAAGAAAATGCAAAATATTCCTTAGCTAGCAGCTATATTGGAATGTCCGCTGATTTAGCTCTTCTCGGCCTATGATAAGGGAAAATAACTAGAAAAACTAGAAAGCAGTCCATAGGAATTTTAGGGTGAAGACACAAAGCTACTAGTAGCAGTTACTTGTCTACAAAAGTTATTAATAGTGATAACTGGCTTTGCTAAGACATTACGATTGTTTTAGTTGAGGCGATTCTCAGTATTGCCTATGGCAGGGTATTTTGTAGCCACAACAAGTAGCTGCTACTGGTAGCTATGTGTGTCTTCATCCTTAGACACTCTTGGGACAGGCAAGAGTCAAGGGTCCAATCAGATAAAGGGACCCAGACTGCTGGGCTGGAGCTTCCTATAAAGGGTGTGGGGGTTGGATAGATTGAAGGTGAGGTTTAAGGAGACTGGTGGCTGATTTAGCATGGCCAGGCAGATATAGGGGGGCCCCACCATTCATCAAGGCAATGCTGCATACTAATGCATACATATTGAACTGGACACACATATTTCAACATTAAACAGCAGGAGGCATGTCATTCAGTAGAACCATTAGCAGGGGATAATAAATGTTTTGCAAGACTGCATCAAGTTGCTGTGGCTGGAGTGGAGCCTACAATTTAATTTCCTTGTCCCATTCATACACGCAACACTATGACACCATGGTTATTTAAACCATTAAACATTCAAACTCAGTGCAGCCTATAAAAAAAAAACAAAAAAACATTTTATCTCCCACCAGCAAAGGCATTACTTACTTGTGGAATATACTGTGATACTATGGTAATTCTGTAGGGTGCTGACTTGATTTTCCACTCTGACACTCAGGCAGTAATGTCCAGCAGAGTAAAATACATGCCCGATGCTGTAAGTGGTTTCATTAATTTCCACTAGGGGGCACTCGTGTCCATCCAAGGACACGCAATCTGATTTAATTAGCCAGCAAACCATTAGCGGGGGACTAAAAGAACATGGGTAGACAAAACAGACAGATCATTTGCATTTTTATATCTTTCTGCTAATTTAATTTTTAGAATTCTGCATTAACATCTATATATATTAGCAGAACTTTACAGTGAGTTAAGAGCAAGGCACGATGCACATTTTAATTGCACACATCAACTTGTACTATGATACTATGAGTTACCTTTCACAACCCTGTAAGCCCTCCAACCCTTTATTAAAGATATATATATATATATATATATATATATATATATATATATATATATATATATATATATATATATATATATATATATATATATATATATATATATATATATATATATATAGGTGCAGATTTGGCGAGTGTTTATAAATGAGCCCCACTGTCTTTTAAAATAACTCTGAATTTTTCATTGATTATAGTTAGAAACTTTCTTATTGTCATGAATGTTTTTGCAATAGTGACTGTAACAAGCACTGCCATATCCCATTAGTTTTTTTCGTTTTTTTTTACTTCTAGAAATGTAATCTTGTGATCTTGCAAAACCTTCTGCTTTTCAGTTACTGTGGGATTTTTCGTTACTGGAAATGCCAATTGTGGTTGTGGGATCCCATTTGATGTAGGGATGTAAAGTAGGGAAGTAAAGTGCTTGGGAAGTAAAGTGCATGGCATGAGATGGGTCTTGGAAAAGTGAGCGCCCTGTACACATGAATCAGTAGTAGGGTGCTGTAAATGGGGTACCAGAGTTAACTTGCATCAGTGTTTGCTGTGAGTGCTTGGGCATCAAATGGCACAACAGGTTGACCAATTCTGGGTGCTCCATCTTTCCCTCGACCGACTGAGGCAAAGAGGTGGAAGCACAACTCAATGACTCGTGATATACAGATTCATAAATCTATTTGGGTGTAACTTAATTTGTATGGATCAGGAGGATCTTGAAATAACACCTCCGTTATGGATTTCTTCAAAATGGTCTCTCTGCCATGGTTAATGTTTAAAAGAAAATGTTTACTTCTATCTAGACACCAAACATATAAAACGCAGACCAAAGAGGGAGAAGATATGAAGGAGAGTGAATCAAATAGAGATGCTCATTATCCACAATTTAAGGATCCAGCTGAATACAAAGGATTAGTACAAATCCTGGACAAACTCCGAACCCTAATATGCATATGCAAATTAGCATAATCATGGGGGCTGCATAGAACCAGTCACGGTATAGTGCATGCATTCGGTGCAACAGTCTGGGAGGGAGTTTGGTGATACTGGGAGAACAAGAAATTTTCACCCAATCAAAATGAGACAACTGCATGAAGCATGAGAGGACAACTACTCAACACTACATTGGTGTCTCTGAACTACAAGGAACCTGCGCTGTAAATATGCATGCATTTATATCTGTAACATGGGTCTCAAGAGCAGTTCCTAATGGACCAATATTCCCAATATTAATGTATATATATTTTTTTTTTTCCATTTTTCTACCTGCCAAAGAAATGAAGCGACACGTTGTACTTGAGCCTAACAGTGGCGTCTGTAGAACCAACGACAGTGATATTTCTAAGGGCATCTGAAAACACAAAACCAATGATATGTATTGTCTGTAGGTTTTATTTACAACATTAGCAATGTTTTCAAATTGTTAAGGGGGAAAATAGGGCAACACCTTGTATTTCTGTGATCTGCATGTAACTGCGTTATAAGGTGGTTTCCTCTATATGACTAGTTATGACTGAGAGCTTTTTAAATAACAAAAATAATGCTCTAAGTTATCAGGAGGGATCTGAATACCTTGAGATGTAAATCTTCTAGGAACCAGATCCATTGAGTTGTTGGCCATTCCTACAGACCCCCCTAAAACACTTCTGCCACATACCTTGATCCATTCCCACAGGGTGGGTGGGTTTGCTATATTTATGGGGTAATGCAATAAAAGGCACTCAATTTGCCCAGGAGCAGTAACCCATAGTAACCAATCAGCATTTATTGGCTACCTGTTTAAAAGCAAACATCTTATTGGTTGCTAAGTGTTACTGCTCCTGGGAAAACTTAGTGCCTTAGGGCCTTTTATTACATAAGGGGGTTAACGTGTTTTACCAACACATTCCTGCTTTTTTAAGGAACTGCATCAGTGATGAGGGTGCAAAGTGAGAAAAACAGCTGAAAGCCCTCCGTCAGCTTACACAAGCACAAGTTCTTAAAGGGATACTGTCATGGGAAAATTTATTTTTTCAAAACACATCAGTTAATAGTGCATTCCTTTAAACTCCTGAATGGATTGCTTATAAAAGCCCTATTCCAGAGAGGAGGGAAGTGGAAGGCACCTACATATCCTCTCTTTCGCTCCCTTGTGTCAATCAAAGATTCGGGGCATTACTGCAGAGGGGGAAGACCCTGTGGTTGCAGGGGGACCCAGGAAGGCCATAAGTAACAAGCAACATCAACATCTTATTAAAATAGGTCAACATGCCAATGTTTTGGGGCCCTAAATTGAATTTACTGTGGGGCACAGTAACATCTAGTTATGCCACTGGTTTAATGTGGAGAGGACAGGACAGGAATACCCTCAATGCAAATGCTTACTGAATGAGCAGTAAGGGTCATGATTTTGTGCATTGGGGCATTCTGTCTATAAAAATAACAGCTACAAAAATCAACAAAGATATTAAAAGTAATAAAGAAATGGTGTCAGTGAAGAACAAAAGTTAAGTACAGTAAAATGAATACCCAGTAAGGTCAGCTCCACTGCAAAACTGCCTGTTTTCCTTTCTGCTTGTCTACCACGTCTTGGGACCTCAGCGGTTATGTAGAGAGACACCTTGTACTTCCCAGGACTAGAATAGTAATGGTGAGCGTATGGATCAGCCATCACCAGTTCAGTTCTAGATCAAAGATAAAGTTAAATGAATGCATTGCATATACACAAACATATTATGTTGTTATGCTAGTGAAGCCCCACAGCTTTAAAATAGGTTCAGTTTTTGCCTAACGTGCCAGTGCTAGCTTCAACTTTTCTGTATTAATGGAAATAGGCAATCTGTGCACAATTCCGACATTGCCTATTTGTTAAGTCCTACTGATAATTAACATATATTCTCCATTTAAATGTGGCCATTGCATGGGAAGGAAAATGTTCACATTGAATTTAGTCAGTTTTCTTTCACCGGAGCCCAACGTACAACAGAGTATCAGTGAATAATAAATTAGTTGACCCTATTTGCCTGTATTCATGGACTTACCCATCCCCGAGTGTCCAAATGTATCTGAACTCAGCTGACTTAAAAAAGTCACTTGGGTCATGAATCTTGAAGGACAGATAGACATCGGAGTCCGTGGCCTCAATAAAGCCATCTCTGATGGAGGAATTGGTGCCTTCTGCTTGGCTGGCGGCGAGATTCCCAACTATAGAATCTGTAGATGAATGTAACAAGAGTTAGCATCTCTCTGTCACCATCCTCACCAGCTCCAATTCCTTCCCCTAAAAACACAGATCAACCCAATATGGAGGCAGTATATTTGTCTTTGAGATAGCTTTTCCATATCCAGTTCTTGGAAAACACATGCCTGGCCATAAAGTATGGACATCACACAACTCTTTCCTTTTTGTATTAAGAATTCCTGGCTGAATGAGGTAGCAATTTCTCCCTTCGGCTGCTAATGGGTGGTGTGCAGATCTGACAGACAGGAGGATTTTTTCTCCTCCTGCTCCACAATCCCACAAGAGTCCTACACCTTAGGTTGTCTTAAGAGTGGGGCCCAAATGTCTAGTTATTATGAGAGGCATGTGTGAAGCAAAGCTGTAAACAACTTCTCTTTTTTTCTTCTTTCAGGTTAAAAATCAATATTATCTGTTACATTCAAATGAGGGGAGGGCATGTCCTAACATTCCCTGGCAGAGGCACAGCAGGAGGGGGACAGCCAATCACAGCCCTGCAGTCACACAAGCAAAGACAGGCTTCAGTTCTCTATCAGGTCAGCCTAGCTGTTGATTGGTTCCTATCCTACAGTACAGTGTGCTGAGTGCCACCAGCTCCCCTGCACAGCCTGGGAAAGGAGGCAGCAGGAAGTGGAACAGATGGGCGGGACTAGTATTTTTTTTTGCAGAAATGTTCAATAAATCAGAAACAATACTTTTTTAAGCACATTCTTTCTATACTTACAGGACTAAAATGCACTGATAGATACTTTTCAAACAATATGTCTCCTTTAAATCAGTCTACTGCAGTTAGAATAATGGAAGCAAATGTCGTATTGGTTGCTCCAGATTTACAGGTATGTTAATAAATGGGAGGCTGAATGTTATTTGCAACAGTAGATAAACTCAGGGCACCAGCTATTATATACCAGTGTGTGCTTTTCTTATATTCTCCTGATGCCAACATTGTGCAGCTTTAGGAATATAGCACCGAGGCTATAACCCAGTGAGGAGAACAGCGGGTTCATCCCCAGTGGCAGTACCAAGAGGTGCATCTCTTTTTACAGAAGACTTACTTGTAATGTTGAGATATGTGCTGTTCCTAGCAACAGGCTGACATGACTGGCAATGCCTCTCTGTTACCCAGACTGATATGGAATAGTTTCCAGGGGCATTTCCCAGCACAGTGATGGATGAACTGGATTCATTCTCTGACTGGTGGGTAAGAAGCAGAGGGGAGTACATCCAGTGAAAATGATAGAATTTGGGGTCAGTGGCTACAGTTGCACTTCCATTGGTTATAAATAAGGTGGCATTTACATAGGCTTGGGCTCCTGATGTTACAGGACCATCCGTGGAAATCTCCAGCACATAATAGGAACCTGAAACGAAACAGGAATTAGCAAAAGGAATTCAACCAAGGAGAAATGTAACACATGGACCAAAAATGTTTTATTAAACATTGATTAATCATCCCTTATACCTTTACAGGTATGGGATCTGTTATTCAGAATGTTCTGGACCTGGGGTTTTCTGGATAAAGGATCTTTCCATAATTTGGATCTCCATGCCTTAACTTTACTAAAAAAAAAATTAAAACATTAATTAAACCTAATAGGATTGTTTTGCCTCCAAAAAAGATTAATGATATTGAAGATTGGATCAAATACAAGGTGCTTTTTTATTACGGCAGAGAAAAAGGAAATCATAAAATTTAAATTATTTGCTTAAAATTGAGTCTTTGGGAGATGGACTTCCGATAATTCGGAGCTTTCTGGAAAATAGGTTTCCAGGTAATGGATCCCATTCCTGTATAAAGCACTAACATGTTACCCAGAGCTTTTACCTCAGTGCTTGCCCCAGTGTAGCTTGCAATTTAAGGTGCCAAGAACCCCAGAGCTACAAGGCAGCAGTGCTGCCAAGTTCACCCTTCCAAATATTAAAGGGGACCCGTCACCAAAAAAAATTATTCAAAATCCTATTTTATCACATTAGTCAAGCAATATGAACTTTAATTACACTATATAAATTATTTGAATCTTGTTTCCTTCAGTCTGGGATTTCAAAATTATAGCAAGCAGGCAGGAGCCATTTTGTGGGCATTGTTATTAAGACAAGCCTTGCATAATCTCAGAATCTTGTTTATGCACCAGAATGGGGGACCTTATGTCCATCCCCATGCCCTGGCTACAGATTTAAATGGTAAAGAGAACGGGGGAATATGTGGAGAGCAGTGACATCTAGGAAGTGCTGAATGGAAAGTGAAAGTAATTGTTTGCCCCGCCTCTATGCCCGTGGCATAGAGGAGTGGCAGACAATATTTGATTGACAGCTGAGATTTTTAAATGAGCTTATAACAGCTATGAATGCTTTAATAAAAAATAGAAATTGGATTTCATGTTTAATTTGAAAAGGACTTTTATTATACAGATTTTTGTGGCTGGGTGACAGGTCCACTTTAAAGGAAAAGAGGAGGCTCTTCCATTTGATATGCATTAACCCCTTTCTTGGCCTTATTAGAATAAACTCCATGAACATTATTAGAATAAACACAGTATAATGAGAGTAACCAGTGTGAGGCAGAGCGAGGGTGAAATCAGTCCATATTTACATATATATAGAGAAATAATTTGTGATCAAATAACTCTGTGTATGCGGCTAAGTTCTGCCCAGACTGGGCATGTAGTGAAAAAGCCTCTGTGTGCCCTATTTCATAAAGCTACACCTTCCAGTATTCTCTAGCAAAACTTACAACCTTTAGCTACTATGGATACAAGTAGATGTAATTCAAAATCAACTTGAAGTTGCAGGTTGGAGACCCTAACTATATAGGTTAACAGCAGTTGCAGTGACTTTTAACTTTTAGTATGTTATAGAACGTCCAATTCCTAGCAATTTTGCATTTGGTCTTCGTTTATTATATTTCATTATTATGCTTCCACTTCTACATCTTTCCAGCCTTTAAATGGGAAGGGGGTCACTGACCCGACAGCCAAAAACTATTTCTCGGTGAACTTACAATTTTATTATTATTGCTACTTTTTAATACTTACTTTCCTATTCAGTTCTTCTCCTATTCATATTCCAGTCTCTCATTTAAACCCCTGCCTGTTTGCTAAGGCAAACAAGACCCTAGCTACCAGATAGCTGCTACAATTCCAAGCTGGAGAGGTGCCGAACAAAAAGCTAAATAACTGAAAAACAAAAAAAAACAACTGCAAATATTAATGTCGCTATCATACTAAATGTTTAATTTAAAGGTGAACAACCCGTTTAGCTGCCAACACTTTTTTCAGTTCAGATGGTTTCAGATAACGATTTTTTTCCGATCTACTTTTTTTTTCTATGTGTGACCATTTTTCTAATATTGAAGTGTAAAGTTTAATTTTTCACCTTGTTTTGTCTTTCTAAAGCAGCTCTGGGAGGGGGGGTCGCAGACCCAGTAAACTTTTCTAAATTGATACATTTAGTTGAGACATTTCTTATCTTTGTCCCGGCTGAGCAGAAGCCATGAGTTTTATTTAAAGAAACAATACCATCAAAAAATTAAAGTGTTTTAAAGTAATACAAATATAAAGATATTTTATATTTGCATTCCGGCCAGCTACAATGTGAATCACTGGCATTTTTCTGAAGTTGCCCTAACTTCCACATGAGGCAATAGTCACATTAGATCTTGCCCTAAAGACGAGAAGGGACCATCCAGGAGTAACTTGGATTTCCAAATTTAACACTTGCAGTTAGGCAGGTTAAAAAAAGTTAAAAGGTTGAACTTGATGGACGTGTGTCTTTTTTCAACCTAACTTACTATGTTACTATGTTACATCTTTTAGCCTCATCGTTTACTGTAGTAAGTACATCATATTATTTCTTATAAAAAAGAAATATAAAGTCATCAGATACCAACATCAATTTGTATGGTTATATTTTAAAGGGTGATGATTGCGTGTATTACAGGCACAAGCTTGTCACCATATTCCATCTATCTCTCTCTCTCTCTCTCTTTCTCTATTTATCTCTATTTAAATCTATCTATTTAAATCTATCTATCTATCTATCTATTATCTATCATCTATCTATCTATCTATCTATCTATCTATCTATCTATCTATCTATCTATCTATTTATCTATCATTCTATCTATCATCTATCTATCTATCTATCTATCTATCTATCTATCTATCTATCTATCTCTCTCTCTCTCTCTCTCTCTCTCTCTCTCTCTCTCTCTCTCTCTCTCTCTCTCTCTCTCTCTCTCTCTCTCTCTCTCTCTCTCTCTCTCTCTCTCTCTATCTATCTATCATTCTATCTATCTATATATCTTTTATCTGTATAACTATTTATCATCACCTATAATCTATAGATGTTCTATAATCTATCATCAGGGGTGCTTCACCAATGAGGCAAGTTGAGGCTGTCGCCTCAGGCGGCAGCGCCCCACTAGGTACCAGAGGCAGCAAAAATGCTGCTACTGGTACTTTAAGATCGAATTTCCAGGGGAGGGGGGGCAGCAGCAAATGCTGCTGCCTCAGGTGGCGGAGAGGCCAGGATCACCCCTGTCTATCATCTATCCCCCCCTCTCTCTCTCATCTATTTATCTATCTTTTATCTGTATAACTTTTTATCATCATCTATATCTATCATCTATCCCCCTCTCTCGCTGTCATCTACCATCTATCCATTTATCATCTATCTATCTATCTATCTATCTATCTATCTATCTATCTATCTATCTATCTATTTATCTATCTTTTATCTGTATAACTTTTTATCATCATCTATATCTATTTCAGTCCTTACTTATTACATTGCATATTACATTGCAGTTCTGCCCTTTCTGAACAAATAGGGCATCTAGTTGTCCCTGGGAGTCTGGGACCTAATCTGAATGGACATATAAGCAAAGTACTCACTTGTAGGTGACACACAAATCAGAAGAGACAGCAGTAGGGAGCTGGAGAACCGTGGGATGAAGGCCGAAGCCATCAGAGCAAGATACAAGGTGTGGGTTGCAATGAGATTCCTTCCAGCAAATGAAAGCATCAAGTCACTGTTATGCACATCGGGCTTACCGGGTGTTCTCCTGTCCCCTATAGGAACATTATCGGTACTACACAAAGATGACTGCTTTCCAATAAACGGCTTTTGTGTCCCCCACAGGCTTCTTTGCATGCAACGCATCACGTTTAATAAGTAGTGACCGGTCCCCTGCATTTATAATAATAGACTCCCCATAAAGAGAGAATCAGAAAAAAATAAAAAGACTGGCTTTGCTACAAGAGCTTACAGTCTAATAAAAAATGTTGCCACATATACACAGGTTAAAAATGTGCTAGAGATTAAATGCAACAATTTTCTCCAGGAGAGCAGAGATTCTCAGCCCCTCAAATGCTAAATGTGCTCTGAAGTCGTAAAATAGGAATATATCCCTAGGGGACCCATGAAGAATCATGTAGTGCCCTGACAGGTCAGTTTGACTCTAGGTGGGAGGGCTAGATTCACACTTCAAAATCATAGGCGGAGAATAATAACAATTTAGAGAAGCTTAGCCAATTGGAATTAGGTTAAAAAAAACCCTGGGCTCACATATTGGGCTACACATTATCACCCTAATAACAATTGAAAGCTTCTATGTTTTAAACAAAGATTAAAACATAGATTGAAACAACACTTTGGCCCTTAGTACTAAATAGAGAGTACAATATTTGATGAATGTGATAATGCTTACTGTTTGAGGTTTCTGGTGGCATAAGGTGGGTTGGCACATTTTTGAGTTTGAGTTTGCTGACTCTGACTATTTTACCAATCACCGCATCTTGAGTCTTCTAACCCCCTTTCCTTTTAGATTGTATGGTCTATTGAGCAAGGCCTACCCATCTCTGTTCTGTATGTTATCTGTCAATTTTAACATATGGCCTAGAAAAATACCAGCGAGTTGTCTACCCTAGATACATGTGAGGTCAATAAGCCTAGCGTTCCTTTACCATAAACCATATGCCACTCCACCTGCTAAGCACAATACTCGGTGCCAGACAGTGGTTGGTGCCCCATAAGTCCTTTTTGGACTGTTGGTGTAATTGAGTAGAGGTAGGGCATAGGAATGGAGTATGGGCACCGCAAGGTGACTTGTGGGTGGAATAAAAGTAGAACAGAAATTAGGGCCCACAGAACACTGATGTGCCCTGATGTTGCCACATTTATCAGTTTGCGGACTTATTTTACCCATTGCAACATTTTGTGTCTTCTAACCTCCTGCCTTTTTAGATTGTATGCTCTAGTGAGCAAGGCCCTTATTACCTCAAGTATCAGAATTTGTACACTATATGGCCAAAAGTATCAAGAATAATAAGTTGGGCTTCCCTTTGCTGTTACAACAGCCTCTACTTTTCTGGGAAGGCTTTCCACTAGATTAAGGAACATAGATGGTGATCTACTTCCATTGGGGATCATGTTTGGCTTGCGGTCATCATCCAATTCATCTCACAGGTTTTCATTTGGGTTACGGTCAGAGCTCTGTGCAGACCAGTCCTGTTCTTCATCTACCATCTCTGCAGACTTATTCTGTACAGACCAGGCTTTAACACCAGGACAATCCCTTTAACCGTTTTTCCAAATAATGTTTCCTCTCTTTGGTGTTTGAGTCTGGCAGCTCAGCCATCCTTGTGCACTCTGACCTGGTCCAATTTGCTGCATTAGTTACATTACATTAGTTACATTTCTCAGTATTTTCTTAGGAATTTATTGTATCAATTATAACCTGCTTTTAAAGGACCAGTAACAAAAATGTGTTTGTATTTAATGAAAAAATCACCACCAAGACACTTCTAACCTTAAATTCACAAAGTCTTTATTAAGAAATAACCGATTCTCCGCTTGCGCTCCCCTTCAGAACCGGCGACAGGGCGATGATCCATCGTGCGGCGCTCGGTTTCTCCTCTCTGCCTTCTAGCCAGGGAGGAGAAATCGAGTGCCGCACAATGGATCGTCGCCCTGACGCTGTTTCTGAATAGGAGTGCAAGCGAAAAATCGGTAAGTTATTTCTTAATAAAGACTTTGTGAATTTAAAAGTGTCTTAGTGTTTTTTTTGTTAAATACAAACACATTTTTATGTTACTGGTCCTTTAATGAAATTCAAGGATTATGCTCAGCAGGGTTTAAGCCAAGATATGTATCAACTCAAGGTATCAAATCAGAACTGTTTAAAGAGTCGGTGACCCCCCTTCCCTTCCCAGAGCTGCTTCAGGGAGAAATGAGAAGGATTGAAACTATAAAAGAGACATATAGGATATATGGACCCTCCCAATTTTGTAGGCAATAATGAATAATCTATGGTAGTGGTTTCACACTGGGCTAAAAATTATCATTATCTTCTAAAATGGCCTCTTTATTGGAGCTCCCTATAGATGTGCTACAGTCCCTGTCCTGTTTCAAATGAGGGGGTGGACGTGTCTTAACAGTACCTGCCAGAAGCACAGTAGGAGGGGAATAGCCAATCACAACCCTGAGGTCACAAAGACAAAGGCATAAACAATGTATACAAACTGTAGCACGAAAAACTTTTTTTTGACACCCATTCAATTCTTCAATGCATTTTCAGGACAGATTCGCTCTTCACTAATGAACATGTTTCGAATCCTCATTTAATAACAATGCTGCCACCATAAAAGTGACCCTTAGCAACGAATCAGCAACTTTTAAAGGAGAGGGAAAGCTATCAAAGCAGTTGATTGCCAATAGATTAGCCACAATCGTGCTAGCTAGAACACTATATTTATTCTGCAGAATGCAGCTCTAGAAGCTCTCTGTTTGTTTAGGATAGCAGCTGTCATATTAGCTTGATGTGACATCACTTCCTGCCTGAGTCTCCCCAGCTCACTCATAGCTCTGGGCTTAGGTTACAGCAGGGAGGGGAGGGGACAGGAGCAAACTGAGCATGCTCAATCCCTAGCTCTGGAGGTTTAAGCTAAAAACAGGAAGTCTGATACAGAAGACCATGTGTACACAATAGAAGGAAACAAATGCAGTTTTTCTTTTGACAGAGGACTTTGAGGGTTTACTGGTGTATTTATATAGATCTTTCTGATAAAGCTTCCTTAATTGTAGCCTTTCCTTCTCCTTTAAAGGAGACATATAGGATTGCTGAAAACCCTCCCTAATCTTGTAAGCAATAATGAATAATATATGGTGCTGGTTTTAAAATTAATAAAAATGAATATTATCTGCTACAGTCAAACGAGGGGGGGAGCAGAGGCAAAGTAGGAAGTTGATAACCAAAAAATATAGGAAGGCAGGAATTTTTTTTTGCCAGAAAAAGTTGCAACCGTCATTTTCGATGGGAGTTCTTAATTCTTTTGCCCATATTGTGTATATCATTTGTATTCATTCATTTTAATAATTGTATTCATAAAAATAATAATTATATAATTATATATATATATATATATAAATAACTAATTGGTAGTAATTATATCAGGGTATGAAATTCTGACATCAGAAAGCACCATAATATTACATTTCACATGCCATTTGATCATTACACAGGATGGTGGAAAATAAAAAGCCACATGGATAATTTAGGTACATTATATTTTACATTTCTAGTTCAAATTTGCATACACGTTTCCTTTCCATGATAAACTCTTCTAACAAAGCCGCTCAACCACACTTGATTCGGAAGCGGATCTCATCTAACCCATTGTTTTCGTATGTAAGCGCGGACGCTCGACAGTGACGTCAGAAGACCATCGAAAGCTATGGTCATAATAACCGTATCACTGCGCTTTACAAAATAGTCCATGGCAATTTTCCTTAGTATCACGCGTTAATCCAGCCAATTTAAGGACACGGGGCATTTTAATCATTGAATCAGACGCGGTCGCAATTTATGGCTGGGGTTTTTCTCTGTAGCGATGCCGATTTTTTTCAGCTGCTGTAAAGGAGGCTTCTTGGCGCGAGGGCTGATGGGATTGGGAACGGGCCCACTGCAGAGCGGGAGGTGGCGGATGCGGTGAGTTGCAGCTGCTGCGAGCGTAGAATGCCGGTGCGTGTTGGGAAATAAGGTGCAATTGGGTTTCGCTGTGAGTTCAGGGCTGGAGGGATTGTTTTTTGTCTGAGGCTTAATCCCAGGTGGGAATGGGATGGCTGCATTTGTAGGAATGGAGGGAACCCAGGGCAGTAGGAGAAGGCAGAGGCTTTATTTAAAGGGGGATACATTCACATAGCACATAGGGCATACATCCAGGCCCACAAACTGAACTTCTGTTGGAGAACTACAGCTCCCATCATCCCCTCACAGCCGAAGTGAGTGCAGCTAGTGCTAGAGGTTGCACTTGTGTGCCTAATGTAATATAGCCTGAGAATATATAATATAACCAGTCCATTGTGCTTAGATCTACTCTTAAGGTGCCCCAGGGAAAGTGCCCTCTCATTCCATGGCCTCATTAGCCCCAGCTGTAGCATGTACCCATTGTATCCCAGCCATTCCTGCTGCTCAGCCTCTCTATTCATACAGGCAATTCTGTGGATATGGCCAATGGCTGCTGCTATGTGTTCCATTCAGTCCCTGTGCTGTAAAGCTCCATGTTATTATGCTGACAGGTCAAGGATCTCTGAGCAGTAATGCTGCTTATATTATTGCACTACAACTTCCATTACCCCCCCCCCCCTAATCTGAATTGGATGCTAGGGGTTATGGTTGGACGGAGACTAGAGGGGTCCACTAAATGGACATCAAGGGGCAGATTTACTAAGCTCGAGTGAATAGTTTGAATCCAAAAATATTCGAATTTCGATCAAATCGAATGATTCGAGAGATTCAAAGTAAAAACCATTCGATAATCGAAGTACTGTCCCTTTAAAAAATCCTTTGACTCAATCCTTCGCCAAATAAAAGCTACTGAATTGAATGTTAGCCTATGGGGACATTGTATATAGGTTTTGGGCACTTTTTATGATCGAATAAAAATCGTTCGATCGATCGCTTAAAATCGTTCGAATCGTTCGACCTTTTGCGCTAAAATCCTTCGAATTCGGTATTCGAAGGATTTTACTTTGAGGGTCGAATTTGAGGGTTTTTTTAACCCTCGAAATTCGACCCTTGATAAATCTGCCCCCAAGTGTAGTTATAACTAGTTGCAGTATACTGTAACAGGTATGGAATCTGTTACCCAGAAATGTGTCATCTAAAAAGCTCAGGATTATGGAAAGGCCATCTCCCATAGACTCAATATTATCCAAATAATCCAAATTCTAAAAAAAAATTTCCCTATATCTGTAATAATAAAACCGTATCTCGTACTTGATCCCAGCTAAGATATAATTAATCTTTATTGGATGCAAAGCCAGCCTATTGGGTTTCTTTAATGTGTTTTAAGTGATTTAATAGTAGACATAAAATATGCTGATCCAAATTACAGAAAGATCGGTTATCCAGAAAGCCCCAGGTCATGAGCATTCTGAATAACAGGTCCCATACCTGTACTGAAATATACAAATATACAAAATATACAGGGGATAAACAGGGGCCCTGTTGATTGTAGCTTACTGCCTGAAGGTAAGATCTCATGGTTAAGCTTATGGCAGGAATTCTGACATGTAGATTTAAAGTACGAAGATCCAAATTACAGAAAGATCTGTTGTCTGGAAAACCTCAGGTCCTGGGCATTCTGGGTAACCGTTCCCATACCTGTATATGCATTGCCTGTCAGAGGGACTCTGAGAATGGATGTTGCAGTTGGTCTTTTAATTATATTTGCGTCTCGCTTTCTCTCAACTCTGATGTGGTTTGAGGTTGCATTGGACCCGTAAACTATTCTAATTGCAAGGGTCTACAAAATGTGATTTGGGTTCATGTTCGTTCAAAATTAGAGTCATTCAAACACAGGATGTTTATATTTCCCATTACAAATGCACTTTTAGTTCATTCATATTAGGTATTCCTTCCTTTACAAGTGGATCCAACAATGTGGGTATGTTCGCCTTTAAATGAACTTTTAGTACAGGTATGGGACCTGTTATCCAGAATGCTCGGGACCTGGGGTTTTCCGGATAACAGATCTTTCCGTAATTTGGATCTTCGTACCTTAAGTCTACTAGAAAATCATGTAAACAATAACCATTAAATAAACCGAAAAGGTTGGTTTTGCTTATAATAAGGATTAATTATATCTTAGTCAGAATCAAGTACAAGCTACTGTTTTATTATTACAGAGAAAAAGGAAATCATTTTTAAAAATTTGCATTATTTTTTATAAAATGCAGTCTATTGGAGACGGCCTTTGAGTCAATCTAACATTTGTATGCTGATGTTTTATTGCTTTCTATTTCTGTTGTTGTAGATCAGGAGTGCCCATACATTACTTATGCGGGGGTCTACTTTTAGTGATGTTGACCCATTATGATCTACAATACATCCATAATATCAATTCTGTTCCATGGAAAATATTACTTAAATATTATATTGATTTATAAGAGAACTTCTATAACTATATTTAAAAAACCTTAACAATATAAATATCTGAATGAAGAGAAGAAAACAGAAGCTGTTTGTTGGCAGAGTCTTGAGATTTTGGGATTTGGGAATTTGGAGAAATTGGGATTCGGAATTGGTTCGGTATTCAACCAAATCTTTCGCGAAGGATTCGGGGTTTGGCTGAATCCAAAATAGTGGATTCGGTGCATCCCTACTGGGGTGGTTCACCTTTAAGTTAACTTTTAGTAGGAATGACCAATTTTAAGCAGCCTTTCAATTGGTCTTCATTTTTTAAAAATTGTTTTACCTTCTTCTTTGCAACTTTCAAAACAAATGCTCTGTAACGCTACACATTTACTGTTATTGCTACTTTGTATTACTCCTCTCCTATTCATATTCCAGTCTGTGATTCAAAACAGTGCATGGTTGCTAGGGTAATTTAGACCATAGCAGCCAGATTTCTAAAATTGTGAACTGGAGAGCTGCCGAATAACTCAAAAACCGCAAATCATAAAAATGAAAACCAGTTGCAAAATTGTCTCCGAATATACTCTCTACATCATACTAAAAGTTAATTTAAAGGTGAACAACCGCTTTAATGAAATGGAGTTAAATATATAATTTCACAAACTGAAATATGGCACATTGTAAATACGCACTTGCAATGGTTGTGTAAGGTATGTCATACTGTAAAAGGTCTTTTGTGTATCTATATGTAATCAGCTTTTAGCTCTATAAGACTTTTTCAGGCTTCCCAAAGCCCTGATACTTCTCCATGCAGAGTTTACTATCTGTTCTCCAGTGTGTTCATGTTGCCTTTCCTCTGTTGCACAGCCTTTGAGCTTTGACTGATCAATGGATACACCTGCCAGTCAGAGCTGAGTGCCACTTGCAAATAATGACACTTTCAACCCTGTTTCTAATTTTTCTTTCTTTCTTTTTTCTTTTTTTTTTTTTTTCAATGAATGATTTAAAAAGAAATTGGTTTCATATTCCTGCCCCCATATAAGCACTGTATGCACACATTCTAAACTGGTAATAGCTGATATATTTCAGAGCATTATCAGAAAAAAAATTCCAAAAAAGTTCCAATTGTGATGACAGGCTTTAGTAAAGCTCGAGGAGTAAATAAAGAAAAATATTTTTAAGCATGGCATAGATTGCTGGTCCTCTTAGACATCTGATCAATAAGGTCATAAGCTGTTTTTTTTTTTTTTTTAGTTTCCCGAAATGAACAGGTCCAAACTAGACCACAAGCCCATTTGAGGCTCTAGTTTTGGGTCCAATCTTATGAAGTTTCTATACCTGGCCACATGCAATTCAGATTGCTCCGGTGCCCTGATCAGATTATGGCCTCTTCAGTTTCCAGGCCATCTAAATATTCATATTTGAGCAATTTATTACCCCACTGATGTCCAGCTATGCGGGCACAGTAGGATTTTTATGGATCAGCAAACACGCTATTTTTCCTGCAGTTGGGGAGCTTACCCCTTTTATTTAGACATCAACAGTATCAACATGTGGGGGGGTAAACCCTCCCTTCCTTAGGATAGAGAATCAAGTGCTCAATCACCTTTATACCCATAAACCCTGCCCAAAAGCCTTTCACATCAAATGGAAGTCCAATTACGGTATTAGAAAGTCGATTCTTCGCTGCAGAGTCCTTTTTAAAGCTTAATTGAAATGCCCAAATCAAGTCCATAGTGTGCAGTTTTCAAAAAAAATACTTTGACATTTGATTTTTTTTTTAAAAAATATAAATCACTTAGGAAAATCAGTCTAATTACTTCCTGCCAGTGGGGCTGTTACTTTTACCTCTAATCTTTAGGGTCAGGCCACTTGAGCAGATTTTGGGAGATAAGTTGCCCCAGCTACAAATCTCCTATTATAGTTTACCCTGCTACTGCGTATCTTGACAGCGCTATATAAATAAATGATGATGATGATTCTTCGGGGCGACAATCTCCCCCGAACTGCCCCCTGCCCTCCGCCGGCTAAAATGAAAATCGCCTGGGGGAAGGCACACAAGGCGATTTGTTTTCCTGAAGTCTGCCGAAGTCTGGGGAGTCAATAAAACCTTGGAAACACTCCGCACTTATTTAAATGGTCATCTTGGACTTGTGTGCTCATAGATCAGGTGATAGATTCTCAAAAATTGTAGTTTTAGTGTTTTAAAGCAACATTCCACTGACCCAAAAAATATCCACAAATTGAGATACAAGCTTGCATCGCTGAGATGAGCCATTTTCCATTGCCCTAATGGGACGAATTGTTGTTTTTTATTTATTAATGAAAAGCAGCAGCTGCTATGCTTTCAGTACAGATAACTGGAATAAACCCGCATGAGGGTAACAGGGAATGTCAATCCAAAAAATAATGTTTTGCCCAATACAAGAAAAGATCATTCTAAGCCACTTTGCAATATACATTCATTACCAATTTTCTATGTTGTTTAAAGTAGTTGTTCACGTTCCAAACACTTTGTTTTCAAAATTTTCTCCAGAAAAAGTTTTTTCAACTACTTTCCATTTATTTATTTTTACTGTTTTTACAAAGTCTAAGTTTAAAGTTTAATGTTCGTGTCTCTGGTGTTTCAGTCTGACAACTCAGTAATTCAGGTGCAGACTCTGAACTGTTACAATTTGCTACATTAGTTGATACATTTCTCAGCAGCATCTCTGCTGTATTAGCAACTATTGTATCAATTATAACAGCTGCCTTTAATGAAACCCAGGGATTCCCAACAGCAGGGACAGAGCTAAATGTATCCGCTAAATGTATCCGCTAAATGTATCCGCTAAATGTATCCGCTAAATGTATCCGCTAAATGTATCCGCTAAATGTATCCGCTAAATGTATCCACTAAATGTATCCACTAAATGTTTCCGCTAAGTGAACAAGTTATGTGTGTATGTGTTGCTATTGAAAGCAGTGTTTGTCCCTTTCTGTTCTGTCTTCGTGGCTCAGACTGTTGAAACAATGTCAAACAAACCAGTTGGGGAACTAAGACTTTTGCAACATTGTTTAAAAAGTTACAACCAGGAGTCAAACAAATGCCTCTTTCAATAGCAATTGTTATTATACATAACTTTAATAGCACTGAATTTTTATTTTGTGGTTGACTTGCCCTTTAAATGGTCCATAGTCAGGGCACATTGAGTCACAGTCCGTGAAAAGAGTTCTGGTGCATTTTATGGCTTTAGGAGAACATGAAAGAGCATAATCATGCCCTTGGCCCTCTATATTATCTTATACTAATTCATCCTAAAAGCCTTTTCAACCACTAAGTGAGATGTGCCTTTTCAGAAAGGAAAGATTTTTATTTTTCTTATTTTTTGCTTGTGAGCCATGACCCACAATAAGTTGTACCCCCTCTCCATGGAGTTTATCTATTCTCATTTTCTTATGTTTGTTTCCCTGTAAAGATTTACAGAACTTCACCTGATATAAAACTTTCCTCTCTCTTTGCAGGTGAGATGACAACTGAGTTCTGTTTGTGTCTGTAACTAAAAACTTCCAAGAAAAATGGCCTTCGTACCTCCGGCAGGGCCCACCGTGGTCGACCAAACTACACTAATGAAGAAATACCTTCAGTTTGTGGCTGCGCTTACAGACGTCAACACCCGTAAGTCTCTTCTTGACTGATCCCTTCTACACAGGTTGCTCTCTTGTCGTATTTGCCATTTTGTGTGCAAACGAGTGAGTGCAGCATTTGGGGCATAAGGTTTGAGGCCCCTCAGCAATAGGTGTGTGTGTGTGTGTCTTCTAATATCCTCATATTTTGCAACTGCAGGTACTTTATTTATTATAATACACAAATTTCAGTGAGTCATGTGACAGAAATGACACCAGAACTCACCTTTATAACTGATGACATCAGAACTCACCGTTTATAAGGATATAATTTATAAGATATTCATGGCTTTTGTGTAATATATAGTGGATAATGTACCCCCTACTGTAATTTATAAAGATATTATGTTACCGAGGAGTTATGTGACCATATAAAAGCACGAGGCCGAAGGCCGAGTGCTTTTATACAGGTCACATAACTCCGAGGTGACTTCTAATATCTTTATAAATTATAGCAGGGGGTACATTATGCATTATAATCTACAAAGATGTCTGGCTCTGTTCTGCCTTTGCCTTCTTGCCTGCCACAGGTGATGTCATAGGGGAAAGGCCAAGGAAGTAGGGAAACTTAAATCAGGACTGGAGACTGAGGTGGGAGGGGGTGTGTAAGTTAAGAGGGAGGTTATGTGAAAATTGGGAGAGTTGGTGAGAAAGAATGGAGAGAGACCAGAGAGGGGGTTAGACAGAGTGGACACAGAGATACAGGGAGTCAAAAGTCAGACTGTGTCAGTGCAAGATGCTTCACACCCCTCCTGCTAGTCTCTCCCCATCTGCAATGAATTTTGAAGCAGCACCAGAGCAGTACTGGTTAAATGGGAATGAGCTACAATCAGCCTGTCAGCCAGCAAGGACTGACACAGAAAACCAGCATACCTGCTCCTGCTGCAATCCGCTCCGCTTGTCACCCCTTTGATAATTACTCCTCCCCCTCGCCAATGAATTTCCCCGCACTAACAACAAGGGGAGGGGTATCTGAGCAGACAGGGATCAGCAGGGGGAGCACATGAGACGGAAGCTATGAGGGGCCATATCTGACAGGGAGTGAGAGAAAAGGAGCGCACTGTGCTGTAAGTAAAATCTGAGCCTGCGAGTCAGATGGGAGGGGGGAAGCGTGCTGAGAGAGCAGCGGCGGAAGTGATGTAACATATAAACGGCGCGTTCTGGCTGTAACCCCATCTCTTGTCTTTTTCAGCTGATGAAACCAAGTTGAAAATGATGCAAGAAGTCAGCGAGAACTTTGAGGTGGGCATGTTTGGTGAATGCTAAGATGTTATAAGAGTATTTGATCTATCACATATGCAAGTGCAATTAATATATGCTGCTATGTCTACATTTGTTTTGAAAGGGGCTGTTAGTCTGTTAGGTAAGTTAGAAGGAACTCCCTATTGAAAGCATAATGTGAAGGGCAAAATGATGAGATCATCAGACTTGATTCCTCTTAAAACAGTGTGATCTGTGGCACTAGTGTGTGTTTGTGTGTTTGTGTGTTTGTGTGCTTGTTTGTGCATGTGCGTGCCTGGTTGAGTGTGTCAGTGAGAGCACCTTCACACTGGGCACTGAGAGCTAAACTGATAAGATCTGATTGCTTTCTGCAAAAAGATGACAATCTCACGCTTGATTCCCATTCAAAGTGTGAAATGTGACTCACTTGTGTGTTTGTATATGCGTATCTGTGTTGAATGTGTAGGTGGGAGCTAGTGCACATTTCACATGGGGAACTGAGAGCAAAACTGATAAGATCTGATTGCTTTTTTGGGTATAATCTTGACATTAGGCTTGAGGTGGTCTCAAGTATTTTTCTTTTTTTTTGGCGAGCAGCATCATTCGTGGATATTTCACACTTTAGGGCAGAGACACACGGGGAGATTAGTCACCCCTCGACAAATCTCCTCTTCTTCGGGGCAACTAATCTCCCCGAACTGCCTTCCCGCTGGCTAGAATGTAAATCGATGGCGGGATGGCATTCGGAGCGATTCGTTTTCTGAAGTCGCAAGAGGTTTCCTTGTGAGGCAACTTCGGGTGACTTCAGAAAACGAAGCGCTCCAAGTGCCGTCCTGCTGGCGATTCACATTCTAGCTGACAGGAAGGTAAAGGCAGTTCGGGGAGATTAGTCGCCCCAAAGAAGAGGAGATTTTTGCCGGGTGACTAATCTCCCCAATTCTGACTGTGTGTTTCTGCCCTTAAACTAAATTTTTTTCTTTATCTTACAAAAATTATTTTGCAAAACCTGTTACTTATTCTTGTTGGCAAAACTAATGTTCATGACTATATTACTTCACTATGTATTCATATCTGTTTGTTGGAGCCTTGCAGAGGGCATTGAGACCTGGACTAAACTTGTATGTACTCTTGATTCACTACTTTTTTTTAGAATGTCACCACCTCGCCCCAGTATTCCACGTTCCTGGAACACATCATTCCACGCTTCCTTACTTTTCTACAAGATGGGGAAGTTCAGTTCATGCAGGAGAAACCCGCTCAGGTATCTAATAAACTGTTTACGCGCACGATTGGATTCCTCCAGCCGCCTAGCAAATATGATGATGATAGTGGGAGTTGTAATCCTCATCAGAGGGACTGCTAGTCTTCTAATGCAATTTGGGTAAATTAGTTTGCAGTAGGATGATCACAGAGCTAAACTCTCTTGGATATGTAATAAGAGATGAAATCTTTGCTTCAGTTCTGGTAAACTTTATAAACCATTCACCTGTTTATTGCAGGTTGCTAGACCTGGAGCAAATTGTACACCTTATAACAAGAGTATCCAGTTTGGAGGCTTTTGGACTAGATATGGCTTTTCAAGGCATTGTGTGGCTGGAGCCTGTTGGCTTCCACAAGAGATCATTTGACAGCTCTGTCTTTTAACCTTGCCTCCTTTATTTACCAAGACCATGATCCCACTGACTTCGCTTCATGTCATAACATTATGCTTTACAGAGTCTTCTTTTGCCTTTCTTTCCAGCAATTACGGAAACTGGTCCTAGAAATAATCCACAGAATCCCCACCAATGAACACCTCCGGCCTCATACCAAAAACGTCCTCTCTGTAATGTTCCGCTTCCTTGAGGTATGTCCTTACAAACCTAAAAGAAGAAAGATTAATGGAATCTGAAATGTCCCTGCTTTTGTTGATTCATAACTCCTATGGGATGCTGGGCATTTTGACTTATTATGGGCAGCAGGATGTATTCCTGCGGGGTTGGGGTTGATAATTCAAATTCATTTAAAACTGAACTCTATCTTTCCATTGTTAGACTGAAAATGAAGAGAATGTATTGATCTGCCTGAGGATCATTATTGAGCTGCACAAACAATTCAGGCCACCCATTACTCAGGAGGTAAGCCAGGAGTGGGATCTTGGAGTAATCTTCTTACAAATGTTATTATTTTGAAGACACCCTAGGAGAGTGTGACTGTGTAAGCAACAGTACTGTTACAAGTTAGTAAAGATTTTCTTAATTTTTCTAGATCCATAATTTTCTGGACTTCGTCAGGCAGATTTATAAGGATCTTTCCAAAGTTGTGGTAAGTTTTCACATCTAGTTTCACTTTGTCATTTTTGATTATGGCAAGGAGTATGAAATGCAGTAATTAACATTTCCCAGTGTTATAACATTACGGGGGTTTATTTATTAAATCTCAAATTTCTCTCATATTTTTACTTATCCAAGCTCGACTAAACTCCCATCCATGATTTTATCAATAAAATAACTTGGGTCTGGAAAAGACTTGATAAAATTGAGCAAAATTTCGAATTGTATGAATTCTCCGGATTTGACTCCCGAATCGCTCAATCTTTTTTTTTTTGGTTATCCCCCATAAACCCTTAATTTTTTGGTTTATTGGTTGAAAACCAAAGCAGATCACGATATCTTCAAATTATAAAAGGGACATCTACCATTGACTTCTTCATGACCTTTGAAACTGCAGATTTTTGGATTCAGGCTTTTATAGCAGCTTTTCGGGCTATAATAAAACGTAAAAAGCTTTTTTCCTCTATAATATTGAAGTTTTTCCCCCAAAAACCTTGACCAAATAAAAATCGAGGCTTTGTAATAACCCCGCAAAAGAAACCAGTCTGCGACACTTTTGATCAGGACTTGAATGAGTTTTCTTGCCTTGGCTGAAAATATCGGGATTAGGGCCCTTCATTTTGAGGATTCAGCCGTGCTGGGGTTAATACACATTAGGCTTTAGGTATGGATAGCATTAATTCCTAAATGACCATGCATGATAGTTTTTGTAGAGATAATGTAGAAATGATTTCCTATTACACTTCCCCTTTTTTCAATTTTAAAGTAGTAATGTTAATCTTCTCATTGTGTCCTATGTATACAAGAACCGTTACTTTGAGAATCCTCCAGTAATTGCCGATAACACTGTTCCCACTCCTGAAATGGTTGGCATGATATCTACCATCGTGGTAAAAGTGAATCCAGAACGGGACGACAGTGAAACCAGAACTGTGAGTCTTACGTTTGGTGTCATTGGCAGGTGTTGGCATGAATATTAAATAAGGCAGATAATTATTAAATAAGGGCCTCCTAGGGCATGAAAAGGACAAAAATTGGTTCTCTGTAATCCCCTGAATGCAAAACTGATTCTGATATAGTTTTTTTGCATTGCCAGTTTATAACCCCATAATAATTGTTGGACTTGTACCCATAAAAATTTGCTTCCAGTGGGAAGCATCATGTTCATAGATGGACTGGAAAATATATGTATGTATACCCAATAGTGTGAGTCTTGTAACTGGGGTAGTTCAGAAATATAGGGATATATACCAAGTAATGGGAGTCTTTCGACACAGAAAACCATGTCAGGGGTCCAGAGCATTGAAATTACAAACGCTTAAATATGCCCCACCATGCTCGTATACCTGTCATCCTTGGAAGTGCTTAAAGGGCATGTAGAGTCTAAAATAGAATAAGGCTAGAAATGCTTCATTTTGTATACTAAATATAAACATGAACTTACTGCACCACAAGCCTAATCAAACAAATAATTTATGCCTTCAAAGTTGGCTACAGGGGGGGTCACCATCTTGTAACTTTGTTAAACATCTTTGCAAGACTAAGACTGTGCACATGCTCAGTGTGGTCTGGGCTGCTTAGGGATCGTCATAAACAAAGCTGCTTGAGTTCTGCATGGCTGGGAAGTAAGGTGGGGGTTCCCCCTGCTGTTCATAAGTATGATTGTTTCCCTGCTCAGCAGTTAGGGACCATCTGACAATTCCTATCCACAGCAGTAAATGAAGGGAGAATTTCACTGCATACAGTCAGGTTTCTTATAAAAACGGTAAACATTTTTTTATTAAAGTATATTGGAGATAGGTTTCTTTTTCATTAAAGAAAGTAAAAATGGGATTTTATTTTTTTGCCTTCATATGCCCTTTAACATGTGTTTGCTTGAAAGAAAGGCTGTATTATGTACCTGCGGAGTGTGGATGTGAAAAGCAGTTTGTTTGTTAGATACTGATGTAACTCTCATTTGTGCAGCACACTATTATTCCAAAGGGTTCCCTTTCCCTGAAGGTGCTGGCTGAGCTGCCCATCATAGTGGTTCTCATGTATCAGGTAAGGAACTTCATACATAATTTAGATATATAATTTCACACACCAGATGGGTATTTTTAATGGAATGATTTGCTGTAGAGCCAGTTTATTTGGTGAAATCTGCTTTAGAAGCAGGGCAAATCAGGATTTGTAGCAGTTGTGTTGTAGGCCTGGGCAAAACTTATGTTTTGGTGCCAGATATGGTATATTTTGATACAGAAATATAATTCCAATGAAATAGCCCTCTCTCACCATTAAGTTTATCGAGGGTCAGAGAGCACCAACATAGGGATATAATGCCCTTTAAATTGTTTGGAAACTTGCTTTACATTAATGTTCAAATATGGTTCCTTCCTACCAATAGAAACTTTATGGCAATGAAACCAGTTAATAACAAATATTAAACATAATGCATTGCAGACCACTCACTGTTAAAACTACTTCTGATGAATTGTTTCTCCTCCTTGCAGCTTTACAAATTAAATATTCACAACACGGTTTCAGAATTTGTGCCGCTGATAATGAGCACTATCATCACCCAAGTTTCTCCCAACGCCAGGTAAGGATGAACCCGGCAAATCCATATGTGCCGTATATAACTGAGCCACTAATTGTATAATTCTTATTGGGGCATAGAGCATTTTGGAGCTTTTAATATTGCTTGGCATCTGTATATTAAGTGATTTCTGATACTAGTGCCAGTTGGTTTGAAACCAGTGTCTCAGCCTTGTGATCCACTGTTAGAGGGGGAAGATGGTTGTGCAACTTCTACTCATATATACTAATGTCTAGGTCAAGAAGCTGCTGCATGAACAGCATTTTGCTTTCAGGAGGTCATGGTTATCTCCTTTTGCCTCTATCCAAAAGGCATTGCTGCTGCTTTTTGCTCCCGTGCCAAATCTATGTCTGTTGATTGTTGCCCCTGTTCTAAATCTATGAATGCTGCTTCTTTCTCTTCCCACCAAAACCACACTGGTATCTATAAGGGATGTTAATAAATATGAGACCTGAATTTTCCTGCTTTGTCAGATAGATAGATAGATAGATAGATAGAGTAGATAGAGTAAATAGATAGATAGAGTAAATAGATAACGTGGTAGATGGATAATGTGATGAATAACGTGATGGATAACGTGATAGATAGATATAGATAGATAGATAGATAGAGATACCGTGATAGATAGAGATACCGTGATAGATAGAGATACCGTGATAGATAGAGATACCGTGATAGATAGAGATACCGTGATAGATGAATAGAGATACCGTGATAGATGAATAGAGATACCGTGATAGATCTATAGAGATACCGTGATAGATCTATAGAGATACCGTGATAGATCTATAGAGATACCGTGATAGATCTATAGAGATACCGTGATAGATCTATAGAGATACCGTGATAGATCTATAGAGATACCGTGATAGATCTATAGAGATACCGTGATAGATCTATAGAGATACCGTGATAGATCTATAGAGATACCGTGATAGATCTTTAGAGATACCGTGATAGATGAATATAGATAGATAATGTGATAGATAGCGTGATGGATAGATAGCAGATAGCGTCATCGATCGATAGAAGCGTGATAGCTAGATAACTTTATCGATAATGTGATAGATAAGGTAAATAGATAACATGATAGATAAAGTAAATAGATAGATAAAGTGTAGGTATGAAATGCCTAAAGCTTGTGTGACCAAAAGAGCTCATGTTCATCAGGGTCTCATCACAGGAGTATAGACGGAACATTTCTAATGTAATTATCTTTGTCTTCTTTTCAATTATAGGCAGCATAAACTGTACAATAAGGAGCTCTATGCTGACTTCATTGCAGCTCAGATCAAAACATTATCGTTTTTGGCTTATATCATAAGGATTTACCAGGTAAGCTACAAGGGCAGTGATGGGAAACCAGGTGTAGGCTATGGTCATCACTTTGGTTTTTCTTTAAACTTTTTTCTTGTATTTATTTAATAGGATATTGTTGCTAAGCATTCCCAACAAATGGTGAAGGGCATGTTACAGCTTCTGACCAACTGCCCACCAGAGACGGCCCACCTGCGCAAGGAGCTCCTGATCGCAGCTAAGCACATTCTCAGCACAGATCTAAGAAGTCGTACGTATCTTGCTCTCTCACACACAGTATGATGCTAGTGTGTCTGACACTAATCTCTGTGTCCTTCCTCTTCAATTTCCTCCTATCAGATACCTAACCTAACTAAACCTGCTGTTCAGTCTTTGACTCTTATTTTCCAGGGCTGCACTAATGAAACCGTTTTTTACTCCACATACAGGCAGGTATAGCTAATAATTGTTCATTGCTCTAATTCTAGAATTCATACCATCTATGGATAAACTATTTGATGAGTCCATTCTGATCGGTTCTGGATATACTGCCCGGGAGACCCTAAGGTATAAATTCTAAATGTGCAACTGCTGGCTTGGCAATCATATCCCATGTGATCAATGGTGTCACCTCAGCCAATTATTTCTTTGTCAACAGGCCTCTGGCTTACAGCACATTAGCAGACCTTGTGCATCATGTCCGCCAGCACCTTCCCTTGAATGACTTGTCCCTCGCTGTCCAGCTGTTTGCCAAAAACATTGATGATGAGTCAATACCCAGCAGCATCCAGACCATGTCCTGCAAACTCTTACTCAACTTGGTCGACTGTATCCGCTCGAAAAGTGAACAGGAGAACGGGAATGGCCGTGATATTCTGATGAGAATGCTGGAGGTATTGATATTAGAAGTTGTAAGGCTGTTTTGGTAGTTATTTTTATTTCTTATCTCTTCATATTATATTTACGTTTACACCTTTTTTCTCAGGTGTTTGTTCTGAAGTTTCACACCATCGCCCGCTACCAGCTGTCAACAATTTTCAAGAAGTGCAAGCCCCAATCCGAACTTTGTGCCTCAGATGCTATTTTACCTACCGTACCAACTCCCGCCCCCACTACCCCGGGCAATGCGACCCCCGCTACCCCTGCAACTCCGCTCACACAGGTTTCACTTATGGTGTTTGATAAACAGGGGGAGAAAGACAAAGAAGACAAACAAACTTTTCAAGTCACAGACTGTCGCAGCTTGGTGAAAACGCTGGTGTGTGGAGTTAAGACCATCACATGGGGCATTACATCGTGCAAAGCCCCTGGAGGTAATGGTTAATATCAACCCCTGCCTGTTTTTTTACCTCATTGTCTCTTACCCCATCCCCTCACTTTGTATTCTGCTGTGTATTTTGCAGAGGCTCAGTTTGTGCCCAACAAGCAACTACAACCCAAAGAGACGCAGATTTATATCAAACTGGTGAAATACGCAATGCAAGCTTTGGATATTTATCAGGTACCCTCTCTTTTGTTTCTCACTACCATTATTTTTGTGTGATTGTAGATGGACCTCACTTATACAGAATGAATGTAATTTAGTCATTGTTCTGTATGTTTTGCTTTTGTTGGATCTTACAGTCCATAGTTGTTCTTGTTTTGCATAGCTTCCTTAGGTGACAAACAGTCATTATTATAGGTTCCTTTCTCTTTTACTATATAATTGCATATAGTTGTAGTCACCATCAGCGAATTGTAAAATTTGGACCTTTCTATGGCAGGTTCAGATAGCTGGGAACGGCCAAACCTACATTCGAGTAGCCAACTGCCAAACTGTGCGCATGAAAGAAGAGAAGGAGGTGCTGGAGCATTTTGCAGGTGTTTTCACTATGATGAATCCCTTGACCTTCAAAGAAATCTTTCAGACCACTGTTCCTTATATGGTGGAGAGAATATCCAAAAATTACGCACTGCAGGTATGTCATTTATATTTGGTTATTCTAACGCCCCAGATTCTCTGCTAACAACAGAGTTGGAGCAGCATGTTGCTCACCAACTCCTTGGATGTTGCTGTGGCCTCAAAGCAGGTGCTTGTTTTTGATTTCCGGGCTTGGAGGCAAGTTTTAGTTACATAAAACCAAGTGTTATGCAAGCAGGACCTCCTGTAGTCTGCCAGTCCACATAGGGGCTACCAAATAGCCAATCACAACACTTTTTCCATGCTTGTGTTGCTCCCTGACTATTTTAACATATAAAAAAGGTTGGGGACCCTTGATCTACACCCTTGAGCTAAACAGGGAAATTTAAGCAACTCCATGTTTGGCCCTTGAATGGTTCATAATTAGATTACCAGTATACAGCCCAACCTTCCCCTTTGTTGTGACTGTTTAGTTAACTGGAGTTCAGTATGCAGAGGGATTCTCTGTGAATTGGAAGGTGGCAAGCAGCTACAGTTTAATATAACAATGCTCCGCTTACTTGTGTGCAAGTATGGTGGTCCTACTTGGTTAGCATTTTCATTTATTCATTGTTGCACAACATTTGCCTGTGATTTGCTCTACTGTAGCCTTGTGTTATTGTACAGGCTATAAAATGCAAAGGTATAATTTCTTCTTTATATTTTAGAGATGCACCGAATCCACTATTTGGGATTCGGCGGAATCCTTGGTGAAAGAATCGGGCGAATATTGAATCCGAATTTGCATATGCAAATTCCCCTTTCCCTACCCACCCATAATTTACATATGCAAATTAGGATTCAGTTCGGCCAGGCACAAGGATTCAGCCATATCCGAATCCTGCTCAAAAAGGCCGAATCCTGGATTCAGTGCATCACTAGTATATTTATACCGCCCTCATATAAAATTCAACAAATGACCAAGTCTATTCAATAACTACTAGGTGTTTTAACTAGGGATGCACCGAATGCATCCCTAGTTAAAACACCTAGTAGTTATTGGATAGACTTGGTCATTTGTTGAATTTTATATGAGGGCGGTATAAATATACTAGACTGACTGAGTCGGCAGCTTATTGGCCTGTGTATGGAGGCCCCCGACGGGCTTCCCCGATCGAGATCTGGCCGAAAGTCGGCCAGATCTCGATCGGATGGGACTAAAAATCCCGTGGGATCGCGGCCGCACCTGTTCGTTGATGTGGTCCCACAATCCGACAGCCCGTTCGCTAGTATCCAATCGTTGGGCCCTAGGGCCCACGATCGGATTAGTCCGATATTGCCCACCTCAAGGTGGGCATATCGGAGGGAGATCCGCTCGTTTGGCGACATCTCTCCATGTATGCCCACCTTAAGCTGCCAGCCATATCCCTGCATGTAAAATCTGCTTGTGTAGGACTGTAATTGTTGCAGACGCCAGGCACCTGTGACTTCCCCTTGATTTGACTGGAACAAATCCTCTGTTTTGTCAGATCGTTGCCAACTCATTCTTGGCGAACCCCCAGACGTCTGCTCTCTTCGCTACGATCCTGGTGGAGTATTTGCTAGAACGGCTTCCAGAGATGGGTTCCAATGTCGAGCTTTCAAACTTGTACCTCAAGCTGTTCAAGCTAGTGTTTGGCTCAGTGTCTCTCTTTGCTGCCGATAATGAGCAAATGCTAAAGGTAAATCACTGGAATGAAGTTTCACAGCTACATATTCTTTTTAATTAGCAAATCAGAATTTACTCTGTTGGAATATTCCCCCCCTGCCGGCTTTGCTGCTGGCGAAACAAAAATGAAATTATGTTTGTCTTATTTTATTAGCATTCTTATTCTCTTAGGGTGGATTTAAAGGGAAAGGTCCATTTCAAACGAATATTTATTTATACAGCTTGAACAAAAGCCAAAGGGAGTCTGTACCTGTTGAATGCAAAACTCGGGTGCTGCCATTATTGTGGCTGAAATACTTTTGGACTAGTTCAGGCCTTACTCTAGTATTTTTATGAAGCGTTTCAGCTGGTCTTTTTTCCCCCACTCCCTTTTTAAAAATTAAAGCGGTTCCTGTTTGCTAGAAGCAGTGACCCCAGCTTTCTGAAAGACAAGTATTTAGATACCAATATGTAGAGAGTTGTTTTGTTTATTATGATTTTAGAGTTGCTAAATGTTGCATGACTTGTACAGCTGTGTGTGTTTTCTTTTGGTGCAGCCCCATTTGCACAAAATTGTGAACAGCTCGATGGAACTTGCACAGACAGCCAAGGAGCCCTACAATTATTTCCTGCTGCTGCGTGCCCTCTTCAGGTCAATTGGTGGTGGCAGCCATGATCTTCTGTATCAAGAGTTCCTGCCGCTGCTCCCAAATCTTCTGCAAGGTGAGTGGCCAGGACATGGTGTGCTCCTGCTTTTTTAGAAGTCCGCATGCACCTGGCTTCATTGGGTCTTTTCTCTTGCAGGGCTGAACATGCTACAGAGTGGCTTGCACAAGCAGCACATGAAGGATCTCTTTGTGGAACTGTGCCTCACTGTGCCTGTACGCTTAAGTTCCTTATTGCCTTACCTGCCTATGCTGATGGACCCCTTAGTGTCTGCTCTCAATGGCTCCCAGACATTAGTCAGCCAGGGACTCAGGACCTTGGAGCTTTGTGTGGACAATCTACAGCCTGACTTCCTTTATGATCACATTCAGCCTGTCCGTGCTGAACTTATGCAGGTACTGATTCGGCATCATCTTCTTTACTGGTGGTTCAGGTATAGGATCCATTATCCAGAAACCCGTTATGCAGAAAGCTCCGAATTGCATAAAGGCGGTCTCCCGCAGACTCCATTTTATCCATATAAAATAATATTTTTTTTTAATTATTTCCTTTTTCTCAAAACAGTAGCTTGTATTTGATCCAAACTAAGATATAATTAATCGTTATTGGAGGCAGAACCAGTCTATTGTTTATTTAATGTTTACATGATTTTCTAGTAGACTTAAAACATGAAGATCCAAATTACGTAAAGACCCGTTATCCGGAAAACCCCAGCTCCCAAGCATTCTAAATTACAGGTCCCATACCTGTTTGTTGGGGTTATTAGTTTGTCCTTCATTGTCTGTGTTTTTGTTTTAGGGCAAATGGCCTTGTTCACCTATAAATTATAGACGTATGTAAAGAGTGATATTGTGACAACTGGTCTATATTGTTTCATCTGTTTATATTTTTTAAATGATTTAGATTTATGTTTAGCGGCCTGCCAGTTTGCTATTTCAACATCTATCTGGTTGCTAGGGTCCAAGTTTCCCTAGCTGCTAAGTGGTGTGTGAATAGGAGAGGCCTGAAAAGAAATATAAGTACAGGTATGGGATCCGTTATCCGGAAAACCCGTATTACAGTAAGGCTGTCTAACATAGACTCTATCAAAATCAAATAATTCAGATTTTTTTTTTAAACTATCTTCTTTTTCTGTGTAATAATAAAACAGTAGCTTGTTCTTGATCCCAACTAAGATATAATTAATCCTTATTGGAAGCAAAACCAGCCTATTGGGTTTATTTAATGTTTAAATGATTTTCTTGTGGACTTAAGGTATGGAGATCCAAATTATGGAAAGATCCCTTATCCGGAAAACCCCAGGTCCCGAGCATTCTGGATAACATGTCCTATACCTGTACTGAAATATACAAAATATACAGGGGATAAACAGGGGGCCTGTTGATTATTGCCTACTGCCTAAAGCTACGATCTCATGGATAAGCAATAATAATAATAATAATAACATTAATAACAATAATAAGAAAATTGTAGCCTCACAAAACATTAATTTTTTTTTTTTTTTCTTCTGGGGTCAGTGACCCCATTATGAAAGCTGGAAAGAAGAAAAAGGCAAAAAATTCAAAAGCTATAAAAAATGAAGACCAATTAAAAAGTTGCTAAGATCAAGTCATTCTATAATGTACTAAAAGTCATCTTAAAGATGGATCACCCCTTTAAAGGAATTAGTGTCAGTTTTTTTTATATTGGTGGTGCATAAAGTTGTTATTTTCGGTCACATGTCTGATACGATTCAGAAAGATTTGTTTAGAGACAAGTGCCCTCCGTGTTCAAAAAGAGGATGACTTTTTCATTCTCCAAACAAGTAATTTTTATTTTGAAGTTATTTTCCCTTTTTGTATATTGATTTAGTTTTTTAGACTTTTAGACTTTTTTTCAGCTTTGGTTTTACTCTTTGCATCTGTTGTAATTAAATCAATAGACCCTGTAACCAACATTATAAGTAAAACACCCTGAGCTCATCTGCCAGTGGGTGGACTTAAGTACCACGGCCTGAATATTGGGCAAGACGACAATCTATATATGTTCTTAATCCAAAATCAATCCGTCCTTTTAGTCATCTATAAATCACTTTAACTTCCACAGTCCTACCAAAATACAATAGTCCACATATATTGATATTCTAGTCAAGCTTTGGTGCCGACATGGCCTTACCCTAAATGCTCCTTTGGAGTAGCTGAATCGAACAGACTTCTGAGCCTGTGCTGATTTGTATGAGTCATTGTGAAAAACCTAGAGCTAACGCGTTTCATTCTTCTCAGGCTTTGTGGCGAACGTTGCGCAATCCAGCAGACAGTATCTCCCATGTGGCCTACAGAGTCCTGGGGAAATTCGGAGGCAGTAACAGGAAGATGCTCAAGGAATCACAAAAGCTTCAGTATATAGTTACTGAAATTCAAGGGCCCAGCATCACAGTGGAGTTTACTGATTGCAAAGCCTCGATCCAGCTGCCAATGGAAAAGGTAATGCCTGTGTGTTTCATTCATAGCAAGGGATGGGTAACCCACAGCCCTCCAGTTCACTGGTTTTTGATGGACGAAATGCAAAGAGAAAAAAATATCAAGCAAAACTGCTCATGTTATCTCAATATTCTTAAAGGAGATCTAAACCCTAAAAATGAATATGGTTAAAAATGACGTTTTTTTTTTATATACTCATCTTATTTGCATGAGGCTAAAGTTTCAGCTTGTCAATAGCAGCAATGATCCAAGACTTCAAACTTGTCACAGGGGGTCACCATCTTGGAAAGTGTCTGTGACACTCACATGCTCAGTGGGCTCTGAGCTGCTGTTGAGCTAAACTTTAGGGGCAGTTACAAATTTACAAGCAGAAAATGAGGTTGGTCTGTAATATAAGATGAAGCTACAGGGCTGATAATTAAATTCTGATGCTAGTTGCACTGGTTTCTGTGCTGCCTTATAGTAATTATCTGTATTAATAAAAAATCAGCCTTATATTGGGACATTTCTATTCTATATACACATATTGTGAGTGGGTCCCTAAGATCAGTAAGTGACAGCAGCACAGAGCATGTGCAGTGAATCAGCAGAAAAGAAGATGAGGAGCTACTGGGGCATCTTTGGAGACACAGATCTTTACTGGTAAAGGACTGTGGTTGTCTTGGGCTGGTACAGAAGCCCAAATCATAATGTACAACATTTCTAGCTACTTCTTTAGTTAGGATTTATTTCTTCTTTAAATGGTATCAAGTATAAAAGTGACTGGAAATGGTAGACATTTGATTCATTATAGATTTTTTCTCAGCTTAAAATGACATTCACTTACCCATAATCTTCGTAGTCCACAATAATTTATTCATTTGCCTTTGACTTCTAGAGCTGTTGTGTTGCTTATTATGGAAAATGTCCTATTTTGTTATATTAGGAATGCCAGTTTACGGATTATAGTTGTTTTTGTGTTTCATCATAAATGCAGATGTTTTTCTTACCAGAAAGAAAACATGTTTTTTTTCCCCTGTGCAGGCCATTGAAACAGCCTTGGATTGTCTAAAAAGCGCAAACACTGAGCCCTACTACCGAAGGCAGGCCTGGGAGGTGATCAAATGTTTCCTGGTGACAATGATGAACTTAGATGACAATAAACATGCCTTGTACCAGCTGCTGGCACATCCCAAGTAAGGAAACCCTTGATAAATCCACTGTCCTGGAAGCAGTGTCATTTAGTGGCCATTGTTTTCAGGCAGGGCTTTTCTTTCTTTCTTTAATAGTTTTAACCTTGGTACCAATACTAGTTCTAGAATGTGTCTTTTATTAGGTTTTAATTCAGGTATGTGATCTGTTATCAGTAAACCCTGTAATCAGAAAGCTCCGAAATATGGGAAAGTCATCTCCCATAGACTCGGTTTTATCCAAATAATCCAGATTTTTTTAAAAATGATTTCATTTTTTTCTGTAATAATAAAACAGTACTTTGTTATTGATCCCAACTACGATATAATTAATCCTTATTGGAGGCAAAACAATCCTATTGGGTTTATTTATTTGTTTAAATTATTTTGGGCTTCTGTACCAGCCTAAGGCAACCAAGGCCATTTAGCAGGGATGATATGTGTCTCCAAAGATGCCCCAGTAGCTCCCCATCTTGTTTTCTGCTGATTCACTGCACATGCTCTGTGCTGCTGTCACTTACTGAGCTTAGGGACCCACTCACAATATACAGTACACATAGAATAGAAATGTCACAATATAAGGCTGATTAGTAATTAATACAGATAATTTACTACATGGCAGCACAGAAACCAGTGCTATTAGCATCAGAATTTAATAATCAGCCCTGTTGAATCAGCTTATACAACAGGCCAACCTCATTTTCTGCTGGATAATTTGCTACGACCCCTAAGCTTAGCTTCTCAACAGCTGCTCAGAGCCCACTGAGCATGTGAGTGTCGCAGACACTTTCCAAGATGGTGACCCCCTGTGACAAGTTTGAAGTCCTGGATCATTGCTGCTATTGACAAGCTGAAACTTTAGACTGGTGCAATAAGTTCAGTATATAAAACATGACATGTTTAGCCCTATTCATTTTTAGGGTTTAGTTCTCCTTTAAATTAGGAACAGTCAAACTATGTCAAGACCTGTTATCTGGTATACACCAGGTCCTGAGCATTCTGGATAATATGTTTCCCATTTAATAAAAAGGCTTCATGGCTTTTACAAGTAACAGAAAACAAAGCATTTCATGGGCCATGACTATTAAAGTCACAGGGCATGTTGGCTCTTCCCACTCACCCTCAATTTGCCACTTAGTTATTTACTGTCAACATAAGTCTGTTTCTCAGTGAGCATCAGAAGCCTATCCATATTCTCTCTCTCTCTCGCTCTCTCTCTCTCTCTCTCTCTCTCTCTCTCTCTCCCCCCCCCAAAGTAATGTTGCTCTAAGTCCTCTACCAGAGTTCCTGCCTTCATCTTAAAGGAAAACTATACCCCCCAAACAATGTAGGTCTCTATTAAAAGATACTGAGTAAAACAGCTCATGTGTAAAACCCTGCTTCATGTAAATGAACCATTATCATAATAATATACTTTTTTAGTAGTATGTGCCATTGGGTAATCATAAATAGAAAATTGCCATTTTAAAAAATAATGGCCGCCCCCTGAGATCGTAAGATTCACTGTGCACACATACAAACCACATGTAAGGTCACATGAGCCAATTAACAGACAGAGTTCTGCCTTTTGCTTCCTCACTTCTTCCTGTTACAGTTAGTGTTGTAGTATTTCTGGTCAGGTGATCTCTGAGGCAGCACAGATAGAGTCACGAAATGGTGGTTTAAGGCAAGAGATGTAAAAGGGCAATATTTATGTAAATATATATTCCAGTTTGGTAAGATTCTTTAATATGTCATTCAATTTGATATAAACTATCTGTTGCTTAAGTATTCATTTTGTGGGTATAGTTTTCCTTTAAACCTCATTGCCCTGGCGTGAGCATGCTCAGTTTGCTCCTCCCCCCTCCCTTCTCTACTGTAATCTGAGCAGGGAGAGACTCAGGCAGGAAGTGATGTCACACCACATTAATACTGCAGCTTCTAGCCTAAACAAACAGAGAGTTTCTAGAGTTTATTACTCGGGTATGGTAAAACATTCTACAGAATAAATATAGCATTCTAGCTTGCACTGTTGCAGCTAATCTATTGGCCATAAAATGCCTCTGTAGCTTTCCTTCTCCTTTAATCCTTATTGGAGGCAAAACTATTTTATTGGGTTTATTTAATGTTTTAAGTTGACTTAAGGTATGTTGATCCAAATTACAGAAAGATCCCTTATCTGGAAAACCCCAGGTCCTGAGCATTATGGATAATAGGACCCGTACCTGTATTTTATTCTTCATAGATATCTGCTAAACATCTCTTCTATTATATTTTAATCATTCAATATAGTCGCTTGCCTTTATCGCAAGTAGTCACCCTAGTCCAGTTTTTCTTTTCCATTGCTCAAGAGGACAGACTACTTCTTTTGTGGCTTTTCTGTTTGCAAGGAAGTGCTCTTATTGCGAGTATGTCACCCCCACTATGCAGTATGTAGCATTTGACTGCTGCCACTTGCTCTATGGACACCGTTTGGTATCCTTGATTTATGGGAATGGTCTGGTTTTAAGTTGATCTTCCCAATATTCCCTGATTTGGGCTTGGAAGGTTAAGTGCTTACATTGCTGCTGTTTTTGTAAATACACGGGTCGCTATGGACGGCACAAATTCACTTTTGATACTAAGCGGAGCTGCTCTTTTCTGAATCTTTCACGGCGAGAGGTGAATTCAACACATTTCCGATTCAACCTGTCAGCCAAGAAAAAGTACATTATTCCTAATGGCTGGGGCTTTGCTAAGGACAAGCAGCAGTAACGGTGGAACTTGTGCCCAGGGACTGTCTGAGCAAACATTGCCACCATCTGCTGCCTAAAATGAAACACTTCTTGCAGCCGGCTAAATGCGCTCATAAATCCCTTTATAATGGCCAATCTAAGGGAAAAAAAAGCAGAAAACACATCAGTAAAATGTGTTTTTGTTTAGGACTTGATATCCCCCTGTCAATGCTCTGCTGTGGCATTATGGAGGTGGGTGATAAGTGACTAGCACTTTCCTATTATGTTCATCGTAGGGATTGTACCGCAATACTTCTGCTTTGTGATGGCAAAGATTGTTTCAGGGGAGGAATTATGGAGAAAGAATGGTTTTATTTTCTCTTGATCAAGTAGTGTGGAGATTTAATAAAGCCGTTATGCATTTAAGATTCTCTTTGAACATTGCTGCACCGGGTGAGTTTCCAGTGGCAATGAAATGTTAGTGGTAATCACCCATAATGTTGGCCATTAAGACCGACCCACAACAGACCCCCAAGAGCGAGCTGGACAAGTAAATTCCAGGCAGGATACACGGTTATCATCCAATATGGTCGAATGACTTGTATTTGGGCAAAGAAAAGTTATAAATCGGAAAAATTCTAACTTCTTGATAGCCCTAATTGTTGTATATTTTTGAAAGATATTTTAATTGCTTCTATACATTAAGTCTTTTCACGTGTAAATGTCTATCTGTTCAAAGAAGAACTCCTTTTATATGTTAGGTCCCCTGTTAGATTGGCCCAGCCATCATGGTTTAGGCTAATGGGTGACGGCATGAAAATAATCTGTATAAGATGGATCAGACCTGTCTCAGATAGGGCCACGGTTAACTGATTTGTAGGTAAAATGTATGGCCCCTATACTTGGAAATAAAAGCTTAGGCTTCCTTGTGATACCTTGTTCCTTTGCAGTTTCACAGAGAAGTCCATCCCCAGCATCATTATTTCACATCGATACAAAGCTCAGGATACCCCAGGCCGGAAAACTTTTGAGCAGGCATTAACTGGAGCCTTTATGTCTGCTGTGATCAAGGACCTGCGCCCAAGTGCTCTCCCTTTTGTAGCCAGCTTGATTAGACATTACACCATGGTAGCGGTCGCCCAGCAATGTGGTGAGTAGCTTTTCCTTCCATATCATGGTATTAACGGCTTTCTACTACAGGAATGGGATCCTTTGTCCAGAAAGCTATACATCATGGAAAGGACATCTCCCGTAGACTCTGTTTTATCCATATAAAACAAATTTCCTTTTTCTCTGTAGTAATTAAACAGTACTTTGTATTATTATGCCTCCAGGTATAATTAATACTTATTGGAGGCCAATCCAGCCTATTTGGTTTATTTAATGGTAAAGGATTTTCTAGTAGACTTAAGTTAGGAAGAACCAAATTACGGAAAGATCTGTTGTCCTGAGCATTCTTGATAACCGGTCCCAGACCTGTATTATAAAATGTATTGGATTGATAGCATGTGATATGATTGACAGTGTTGCGTTGTACATATGGACACACCAACTGAATGATGTATGGTTTACGTGCAAAACTCCAAAAGTGACGCGAGACTTTGTATGTAGAACTGCCAAGAAGAACACTTTAGATATCTGAGTAATGAAAACAAGCAGAAATACTAGAATGTTATTCTTAATATTATCCGGAAGGGAAATCTGAATTTGGCTGTTTTCTTTGTCCCAGGCCCTTTCCTTCTGCAGTGCTTCCAGGTTGGAAACCAGCCAAGCACATCCATGTTTCATAGCGAAGAAAATGGCTCCAAGGGAATGGACCCACTGGTGCTCATTGATGCCATAGCAATATGCATGGCCTATGAGGAGAAGGAGCTTTGCAAGATAGGAGAAGTGGCCTTGGCTGTGATATTTGATGTTGCCAGTATCATTCTGGGATCAAAGGAAAGGGTAATTATATACGTGCTTTTATATCCGTATGTACTGCAGATCTCACAGTTCAACCCGAATGCTGAATGAGCAGCATATCTTAAGATGAACATGTTGCTCATCAAAGTGTTGGTATAGCCTCAGATTTGGAACGATTGAATGCCACCATTCTTTGATAGCTCTCGGTTGCTCAAGCAAGTGCATGCTTTAAAGGGATTCTGTCATGATTTTTATGGTGTAGTTTTTATTTCTAAATTACACTGTTTACACTGCAAAAAAATTCACTCTACAATATAAAATGTCATTCCTGAACCAGCAAGTGTGTTTTTTTAGTTGTAATATTTGTGTGTAGGTGCCATCTCAGGTATTTTGCCTGGTCATGTGGTTTCAGAAAGAACCAGCACTTTAGGATGGAACTGCTTTCTGACAGGCTGTTGTTTCTCCAATGCAATGTAACTGAATGTGTCCCAGTGGGACCTGGATTTTACTATTGAGTGTCGTTCTTAGATCTACCAGGCAGCTGTTATCTTGTGTTGGGGAGCCGTTATCTGGTCACCTTCCCATTGTTCTGTTGTTAGGCTGCTGGGGGGTTAAAAGGAGGGGGGGTGATATCGCTCCAACTTACAGTACAGCAGTAAAGAGTGACTGAAGTTTATCAGAGCACAAGTCACATGACAGGGGGCAGCTGGAGAACTGACAATAAAAAAATCTGTTTGCTTTTTTAAGAAACGGAGTTCAGTGCAGAATTCTGATGGAGCAGCACTATTAACTGATATATTTTGAAACACTTGGCTGAAATGTAGCTTTCTCCCAGGATGCATAAGGGCTGTTATATAAGCAGCAGGAACAGGCATTTTAGCGTTAACAGCCATCGCATTAAGCATTTAATTAAACTGTTTATCATTTTATAAAAGGGAGTGGTTTATTTTATTTTTCAGGCTTGCCAGCTACCTCTGTTCTCCTACATTGTGGAACGTCTCTGTGCTTGCTGCTACGAGCAGGCTTGGTATGCAAAGCTAGGTGGTGTGGTTTCTATTAAGTTCCTAATGGAACGCCTTCCCCTCATTTGGGTTCTTCAGAACCAGCAGACGTTCCTCAAGGCCTTGCTTTTCGTCATGATGGACTTAACCGGAGAGGTAAGTAGTGGGTATCCTCTGCGTGTCATTACGGCAGCATATGTAAAACAGATGCTACGTCATATTTTGCTTTATCACTCACTCTAACTGACTGTTGTTGTAGGTTTCTAATGGAGCAGTGGCAATGGCTAAGACTACTCTGGAGCAACTTTTGATCCGCTGTGCAACCCCACTCAAGGATGAGGAGAAAACGGAGGACATAGAGAATGCCCACAAGAAATCCTTCCACCTGGTAACACACGATTTGGTTCGGGAAGTGACATCTCCAAACCCCACCGTGAGAAAACAAGCCATGCACTCGCTGCAAGTCCTGGCACAGGTGACTGGAAAAGGGGTCACCATGATCATGGAGCCTCATAAAGAGGTAAGATGTGTGATTGGACGTCTATGACCATGTGGTTTGTTTCTACATTGAAAAAATCTTCATCCATTCCACTAACTTCTCTATCTAGGTCTTGCAGGACATGGTTCCACCAAAGAAGCATTTGCTCCGTCATCAGCCAGCAAACGCTCAGATCGGTCTCATGGAAGGTAACACCTTCTGCACGACTCTTCAGCCCAGACTGTTCACCATGGACCTCAATGTTGTCGAACACAAAGTCTTTTATTCAGAGGTATTTCTGCCCATTTTTAATGCATCTATTTAAAGTGGACCTGTCACCTACACATAAAAAACTGCATAATGAAAGTCCTTTCCAAATTAAATATGGAACCCCCAAAAAATTTTTCATTAAAACATCCATACCTGTTCTAAAGGTGTTTAAATATCTAAACTGTCAATCAAATATCACCTGCCCCGCCTCTATGCCCGTGGCATAGAGGAGGGGCAGTCAATTACTTTCACTTTCCATTCAGCACTTCCTAGATGTCACTGCTCTCCTCACATTCCCCCTTCCCTCCTCAGGCTCTATAATTGTGTAGGGCACTGCACATGGACATCAGGTCCCCCATTCTGGTGCATACACAAGATTTTGGGGTGATGCACAATTTCCCTTAATAACCGTGTCCACAAAATGGCTGCTGCCTGCTTGCTGTGATTGTATAATTCCAAAACAGAAGGAAACAAAATTTAAATAATAAATACAGTGTAAGTAAAGTTTATTTTGCTCAACTAACATGATAGAAAAGAATTTGAAATTATTTCTTAGGGTGACAGGTCCCCTTTAAAGCAGTTGGGTTTTGAGTTATATTTTAGATATATCTCCTGCAGCCTCGTATAATGTACTTCTCTCCAGGTACATTTATTGAGGCAGGTTTTGTGACCCTCTGCATTCCTGCAACAGAATTTAGCTTCACAGTGTTTGAATAGTTTAGACCTGTAAGAATCAACATTTTCTCAATAACTGTAAATTAACATGGCCATAAGAACTGTAGGGGTGGTAGTAGTGATTTCTGCCATTATGCCTTCAGCCAAAATCAGAGGTAATATCTAATTTTGTTCTAGATAAGATGTACTTTGTTGTCTTCTTAATGTGTTTTTTTTAATGAAATGTTCTTTAATGTGTATATAACCGGTTTCAACTTTTATTTTTGTGATGTTCCCACCTTTTTGGGAAAAAAATGAATATGCAGTTTTATTATGTTCCTGCTGCTAACAGTGTGTGATTGCTCCAACACATTCATTGGCAGAAGTGCAATGTTTATTTTATTGTAGCTGTGGCTTGCTAAAAATAAAAGAATCAATAAGCAATTTAACCTAGTGCTTTCCTCACCCTACTGGGTGACGCAGAAGTCTTCCACTTGGAGGCAGCACAGCTGAAGACAATCTATTCGATCAAAAAAGGACCTATTCGCCCAAAAAAACCCTTCGACTTAATTTCGGTTGGTCTTTTTGAATTTGAATTTTGATGTTTTTCAAATTCGAAATTCGACCCTTGATAAATATTCCCCTAAGGGTTAAGGCGCACGGGGAGATTTAGTCGCCCATCGACTAATCGCCTCTTCTTCTGGGCGCCAATGTCACCGATCTGCCTTCCCGTCGGCTATAATGAGAAATCGACCAGCGGGATGGCACTTGCGGTGATTTGTTTTCCGAAGTCGCCCGAAATTTCCTTGTGAGGCAACTTCGGCCGAATTCAGAAAACAAATCGCAGCGAAGGTTGGGGAAAGCAGTTCGGGGAGATTGTCGCCCCGAAAAAGAGGCAATTTGACGATGGGGCGACTAATATCCCCGTGTGCCCTTAACCTAAGGCAGGGGTCCCAAACCTTTTTCACCCATGAGCCACATTCAATTTTAAAAAGAGTTGGGGAGCAACACAAGCACAAAAAATGTTCCTGGGAGGTGCCAAATAAGGGCTGTAATTGGCTATTGGTAGCACCTATGTGGACTGCCAGCCTACAGGAGGCTCTGTTTGGCAGTACACCTGGTTTTTATACAACCAAAACTTGCCTCCAAGCCTGGAATTCAAATATAAGCACCTGCTTTGAGGCCACTGTGAGCAACATCCAAGGGGTTGGGGAGCAACATGTTGCACACGAGCTACTGGTTGGGGATCACTGCCCTAAGGGATACCTCCTCTGCTGAAGGTCATGGTTTCGTTAGGCTGCTTCCAATAGGATTAAACTTAGATTTTATGATTATGTTATTGCTTTTGATGGCTGAAAGTGTAAATACAACAACAGGAGGTGTTATATCCTTCCTACAGTAGGGCAAACTTACCAATAAATGTACAGCCGGGACAGAAGGATAAGGAAATGGCTTTCAGGTTTCTGCAGGGTCATCTTTTTTTCTGTCATATGGAACGGAAACATTAAAACCATAAGCTTAGAAGGAGGGGGGATAGACAGTCACAGCACTGCAGTCACACGAGCAAAACCCACTAACTCTAGCAATTAGTTAATAGTTAAATGACAGAGAGGGAAACAAATAGGAAAGTATGTGAAATCATCACTGTCTCATGTAACCAGGTAATGAGAGAAGAATATTGATTTATTTAAATGCCAATTTGCCTAGAATATTGTGCCTAGAATATCTTGCCTTGGGGTTGTGCTAGCTGGGAGGGTAATTCATCTGTCCACTGTTCTTGTGTTTTACAGCTCTTAAACCTGTGTGAAGCCGAAGATGCCACACTAATGAAGCTTCCCTGCTACAAAAGCCTTTCTTCCTTAGTGCCGCTGCGGATCGCTGCTCTGAGTAAGCACCCAGGATCAATTCCCATGGGAAAAATATTGGCTGATTCTGAATTCCATGCTTCACTAACCCAAATAATTTTTCTTTTTAAACATACAGATGCCTTAGCAGCTTGCAACTACTTGCCACAATCCAGAGAGAAAATCATTGCTGCCCTGTTTAAAGCACTCAATTCAACCAACAATGAGTTGCAGGAGGCTGGAGAAGCTTGCATGCGCAAGGTGAGCAAATGTTCCTCTGTTTGCAGTACCTGTCATTGTCCCAAACAAGTGAATTTCATGATGAGGAATGCTTGCTATGGATTCCGGGAACTGTAGTCAAGTCATAGTTTCTAGCTCTCCTGGGTAAAGGTTTATCAACCAAAATGATTGTCAACAAGATGGTCCTTGAAGCATTATTATATAGTAATATGTATTATAATGCTACAAGGAACAGCCAGTTGACAATCCTTTTATGATTTGTCATTGTTTTATTGTACTCTTGCAGTTTTTGGAAGGAGCTACCATAGAGGTTGACCAGATCCACACCCACATGAGGCCTCTCTTAATGATGCTGGGAGACTTCCGCAGCCTGACTCTGAATGTTGTTAACCGATTGACCTCCGTCACCCGGCTGTTCCCAAACTCCTTCAATGATAAATTCTGCGATCAGATGATGGTAAGAGATTATGCACCAATCTCAAGCAATGTGCAACTTAACGCTAGCTAGATATTGAATTACAGCTTCCAGCAGCGAATGTAAAGGGAAGGTGCTGAGGTTCAGTTTCGGCTTCAGAAATATTCATTGGCATGAGATCATATCAATACATATATATTACTGCTCAGGTGTCCAGTGTTGGTAAATGAGCCTGATAATTCCACATAACACTGAATATCATAGGGAGAGATGGATGTAGTAGGAGCATGTGATTGGCTGATGGATACACAGACAGAGAAAAGATGGCTGGTATTGAGCTTCCTTGTCCTAACCTCAAGTGATTCTCCTTGTCTCTTTCAGCAACACCTGCGCAAGTGGATGGAAGTGGTGGTTATGACACACAAAGGAGGCCAGAGGAGCGAGGGGAATGTAAGTTGGACTCCTGCTGCTGTACTTTGTACTGCTTGACCCTCCCCTTCATTATACACACTGGAGATTGGCCCGATTTAAGTTCCAATTAATAAGGGTTTATTGTTTCTACTAATAAAGCACTTCCTCCTGAGAGATGCAGTTTTATTTCGCCACTAATGAAAGGGAGAATAGCAGTCGGATCATAATTTTCACAGGGAGACCACTTCATAAACATTAGTACATTGATAGAATGATAGACACGTTGCTCACTTATTAGTCTCGGCTCCCTGCCTTAAAACCCAGGAGTCACATTACAACGCTATCCTCTGGAATTGACGATATTTATCCCCAGAAGAACAGCAACACCATTTGTATTACATCAAATAAAGCATTTGTAGCACCAAATGTGAGTGGGGGGAGCTTATTTCAGATGACACAGGCCTCAAGAAGCGCCCCTTATTTATAAGTCTTAGCCTATAGCCACTCTGAAAACCTTCAAATCCATACAGAATGTGTCAACAATCCCATGAGGCCTAATTTCAAATGCTTGTCCCTTTCCATTCCTACCTTTGTAAATCTTCACTTGCTTTTCTAATACTATAGTATTCATTGCATTACTGTAAGGGCCCTTAACATTCATTGGAATTACAGCATGTAAAATACACAGTCTATGCAGTGATCCCGAATAATCGCCCTTAAATGTTAAAAGAAGTTATTTTTGAGCGAGTACCCGTGTCGGCTCCCTAAAACTTGCAGATCCACTCTAGAAGCTGCTGCCGATTTAAGGGGGTAATCTGCAACCATTGATTCTCCATTTGTTGCTGAATTCAGTTCAATGAGTTACAGCCAATGAGCATTGCAGCTGAGCAGTACTTGGAGAGCAAAAAGGTTAAAGTCATTGATCTAAGCTCAGTGATCCCCAACTAGTAGCTCTTGAGCAACATGTTGCTCCCCAACCCCTTGTATGTTGCTCACAGTGGCCTCAAAGCAGGTGCTTATGTTTGAATTCCAGGCTTAGAGGCAAGTTTTGGTTGCATAAAAACCAGGTGCACTACCAAACAGAGACTCCTGTAGACTGCCAGTCTACATAGGGGTTACCAATAGCTAATCACATCCCTTATATGGCACCTCCCATGAACATTTTTTGTGCTTGTGTTGCTCTCAACTCTTTTTAAAATTGAATGTGGCTCATGGATGAAAAAAGTTGGAGACCCCTTGATCTAAGGTAACACAAAACAGATTAGGGAGCCCTTTTAGCAGTCTGAGTGCCATCCTTTGAAGGGCCATATGCTCTTCAAGGACCTTCACCTGGACAGCCTTGCTCTGTGGTATCCAATCAGTGAATGCTGCATTTATGTTTTTGCTTTTTAGCAAAAGGGGCTTTGGCCATCCTTTGAAGGGCCACTTGCTCTCCAAGGATCTCCAGCTGGACAACTTTGCTCTTTGCTGTCCTGTCAGTGACTACTGCCCTTATGCCTTTGATTTTTAGCAAAACTATATTTGAATCAGTTAATTTAATTTGAATAGCTAAAGGGGAAGCAGCAAAGGTTTAGGAATATCTGAATATGAACAAGATGTGCATAACTTGCCAAGCTTTGAACAAGTGCTTTTAAATACTCAAGTAGTTTGTCCATAAGCCTTGCCCCTATCTGTTGCGGATTGTCCAGCCATGGAGCTTAGAATACATGCACTGCTTGCGTGCTTTCATTGCTTGCTCTTCACAGCACAGTTGTAGCTAGTTTATAAACACTTCTAAACACGAAACCGCTTGGTGCCGACTAGAGAATATTAAAATGGCCTTTTATTTTCTCTTATAAGATGCCAAATGGTCCTTTTTCCAATCATTTTTCGCTATTTCACGGGCTAGCTAGAAATAGCTCAGAAGTTGTTTTTACAGCAAAGCAAGGTTCCTCATTATAAGTGAGCAAATGTAATCTTCAGGATCACTTCTGGGAAGCAGGTGTAGGGCTGCTAGGACCTTTAATGTTTGCACAGCTGCATTACATTGGACTGTGGATCATGGAGTATTAAAGAGCTTCAACAATGCACATACCATTCAGTCACAGAAAGGTGTTTGGCCAAGATTTTACAGTTCACTTTATTTTCTCCTTAAAGCCCCAGAAAAGGAAATGATGTTGAATGTCCGAAATCTAGTTTATTTGTCTTTCCTTCATCCTTAGCAATTCATCAAGGGCTGTTTGTCTGTCTGTGTATATCCAATTGTAGTTCCTTAGCCATGTTTGTAGAATATGCGTCTTGTATACAAATGTTTAGACAAGAGTATGTATAAATGTGTGTTTTATTTCTAATGGGAATTTTTTTCCCCATTCACTCAGTAGCTATTAGTAAGCGGTGGCTCTTTTTTATGTTTCTCCATTACTTGTGTGCATTCATTTTCTTGTACTGTTAGACAAGCTTTGCTTGAGAAACGTATTTAAACAGAGGAGGAAGAGTGTCCAAGATTTGGCTGAACTTCTACTTATAACTTGGGTTATTTGTCCTTTTTAGTGCTAAGGTGCTCCTGCTAAGTATCAGGGTTTCCCAGTCTCCCTGCAGGGGGAGCTTCAGCACAGCAAATACTGGTTTATCCTCATGCAGCTCATGCATTCAGAATCAAATTCGCTATATATCTATCATGTTGTTTATCTGCCTCAAAGGCATTTGCCTTAGGCTGGCCTCACATAATAGATGCACACATTTTTTAAATATCATCATTATCTCTGCCCCATTGATTTTAGTGTAATAAAAAAAAAATCTGTGGGTTTTCCCAAAAGGGACTTCTACATTTCTATGGCTGAGCGGCAACTTATGGCACTGTGTAATGCAGGGAGTTGTAGTGGGGCTTGATGTCCCTGAGTCTGGTGATATTAAGCAGTCTGCTCTGCTGTTTATCTTACTTATGAGGTTGTACATTTCCTACAGCTAAGTATTTAATAATGACTGATGGAGAGAAAAGGCTAGCATATATATCCTGGATTTGTTGCATCCCTAATTTAGATAGATAGATATAGAGATATATAGATATAGATAGATATAGAGAGAGAGAGTGATATTTATAGATAGATATTGATAGAGAGAGCCCTTTTTCAGCAGGATTCCAATATGCAAATTAGGGGCATGGAGGGAGATGGCATGACTTTTTGTCACAAAACAAGTAAGTAAAAAATGTTTTCCCCTTCCCACACCTAATTTCCATATGCAAATTTGGTTCGGTATTCGGCCGAATCTTGTGTGTGTTTTTAGGTTCAGACAAAATCTGGAATCTGAGAAGTAACTTGCAGCATAGCAATTAACCTTTAACCTCCTCTGTTCTTCCCCCTTGGAAAAAACTCTGAGGCACAGGGCTTGCCAAACTATGTGGTTGGACTCCCTAAATTGGACCAGCTGGAAAGTCAGTTAGGGAGGTGCAAGGGGTAAATTCACTGCTCTAAATATTCCTGGGGCAGGGTGGCTATTAAGGCAAGTTTTGAGCTAAAGGGGGGTGGTTATAGCATATAGTTGGACTGTAAAAGTAGAGCTCTCCATTAATGCAGTGACATGGCACAGGGATGTACAAGATGATCATGGACTGTCACTAGGCCTGTCTGGCTATTTTTGGTTTATATCCACATACTGTGGACTGGAATTAGTGAGAGACAATCAGATTTAAGTACCATAGCGGTGTCACCACTACTTTCCAAGGAAATCAAGCCTCAGGAAGGCACACTGGAAATATGTACCTCCATTGACTTTCATGGTAATCCCCTGCTGGTGCACTCGTGGGTCCGGCGATTATTGCTTGGGAAGGCAGTGAGTGTTTCTGAACGGTAATCAAATGGCCTGTGTGTGCACCAGCAGGTTGTTACCATTAAATTCAATTCTGTAACACCAAAACATTTAAGTGTTTTAAAGGAATTACAATATAACACTGATAAAACTGGTGTTTTTGCTTCAGAAACACAACTATAGTTTATATAATCAAGCTGCTGTGTAGCCAAGGGGACGACACGATAACAGGGTCTGAAGGATCCCATTGTATACTACAGAGCTTATCTGTTATCAGTTGTGTATCTTGTGCTTTTTTTTCCTTTTTCAGCTTTGAATGGCTGCCCCCATGGCTACACAGCAGCTTGTTTGTATAAACTATAGTAGAGTTTCTGAAGCATCACATCGGTTTTAACAGTGCAGCGCAACAATACATTATATTTTCATTACTCTAAAAGACATTCTTTTGGTGTTGTGGTTCCTTTAATGAAAAGCTAGTTACTGAGGTTTCCCAGCATTCCTACTCACAACTGCAATTTGGGCTATACGCTATGCAGATGGCAGCTGCTCTATGCCGCAATCCCATAAAGAGAGCCTTGTCTCCCCCTTGGTTTGTATGCTCACACCCATTGACTCCTATCCAGACAGTCACCTATTTAATAAAGAGCATAGGGAAACCACTTTCTCCTATAGTCCCATTATTGATTTAAACTCTATGGATGGGTTTAGTCCAGCTTAACATTTCTAAACTACCTGCATGGTCCGTACAACTATAAGTTTGCACTTAGTATCACTATATGTTTGCATGGATGTTAGTCATGTGGTCCTCTTCAGTGGTCTACAAAGACAAAAGGTAGGAATGGATACACCTGTACTTTTCATCACTTTTACCCTTCCGCAAGCAGAACTCTTACAATTCCCTCTCTTTGGTCTAGCCTGCCGTGGAAGGGGTAGAGGTGAGATATTGAGAAGATGTTGTCATGGTGTCTTATTATATGTCCCTCTCTCTATCTGCTCCTACTTAGAAGGTGTAATGTGTTGTGCAAAAGGTCCACATGCCTTCAAGTGCTGTGTACAGTCATTCAGTGTTTGGTTTTTTTTGTTAGCTGTTGTATTAACCAATCAGGTTGCATGGCTTGTTTGTACTGGCGAGTTTTTGGCTACTACAAGTAGTAATACTATAAGGGTCCTGGATACGAAGCAGAGGGCGGCACACTGGTTATCCATTCCTATTTCCGTCCAAAATAAAACTGCACACATATGCATATATTTGCCATACAACTATTTTCTTTTCAACCCTCCCCTAAATCCAATCTAACCCTGTTCCTGATTGAAATGGAAACATTTTCTGCAATATTCCTCGTCTGGCTTCAGAGAAAAAGTCATCCCATGTAATTTCAGATCTGCATTTTTCACTCCAGGAAATGGATTTCTTCATATATTGTAAATCCAGATAATATTCCTGCTTTCTCAGTAGCAAAGTTGTTTTATTAAACCAATTCCGGCCTGTGCAGCGGGGTAGCAATATGATTTACACCAATTGCTACAGGGAAACGCAGGCTCTTTCTGATGGAAATGTTTTCGGGGAAATTAAAAAAAAAAAAAAAGAGAAAAAAAACTGACAATGACTTTTTTTGTTTGTAATTTGTGTGATTCCCCCCTCTTTTTATACCATATAAATCTGGTGTTTTATATCACGGCAACAATACACTTAGCCCTAAAATATTTCCAAGAATTAGACCTTTTTTATTCATTGCCACTTTTCAGAAATATTAGGAGATGAATTTACAATTATTTCCCTCTTGCATTTTCCCCCTGCTTCTGTTAACTTGTTACCCACTTTAAATTTTAGGCTTAATACACAGGTAGTGTGTGTTCTCAGTCCATACGGAATTGCTCCACATAATATATCATCACCTATAGCCCTTGTATTTTGTTCTAATTCCATTAAAAAGACTGTAGGGTGTGTGACAATGCAGCTGGTAGAGATTCCCACATTTAGTATTAGCAGGGACATACCTGTATAGAAAGAGACCCATTGGTCCTGCAGCTTTTGGACTGACTTGCAAATCACTTAAATGTACCATTTATGACCCCATTGGACTGGTCATTTTTTCCTAGCTTCTTGCAATGGATCTATAAACCCTATGGGAGGCAATATGGAGCTTGTGGCCACTCTGCATTAAATCAATGTCTCCTTAGGCAACTGCAGCCATATCTTTACATAATTGTTGAAAAATATCTATTCCAATTGTTATATTTCCATCTGGCAAATATATAGGGATAATGTAAATACAAAGGTAATCTGACCCTTAAAATAAGAGATTTGTCTATTAAACAGAAAAAAATCCCACTTTTGCTTCCAAAATGGGCTCTCACACAAAGGTATTGCAGCTTTGCTCCAGTGCAGTAATCCACAGCAGCCAATGAGCATTTAGCTTTGTTCATTTTAGAGTAGTTAGAGTAATACCTGCTTGATTGGTATTGGTAACTGCTCTGTTGGAAAGTTCCGCCTTTGTGTGAATCAACTACTAATGTTCTGAAGACCACTAATGCCAACTTGCAATTTTCAATCTTAGGGTGCCAATTAGAGTTGATATTTAGAAGTATGCATGACTCCCATGTTCTATAACATGCTGGTCTCTCTCTATATATATCTAATAGGAAATGAAGATATGCTCAGCAATAATAAACCTGTTCCACCTGATTCCCGCGGCTCCGCAAACGCTGGTGAAGCCGTTGCTGGAAGTGGTTATGAAAACGGAACGAGCCATGTTAATTGAGGTACATTGACTTGGAAGATCTAGTCATGACTAATTACAATGTGAATGTAGAGCTCATGTAAATACTCACTCCCTTTATTTCACAGGCTGGAAGTCCATTCAGAGAGCCACTCATTAAGTTTCTAACACGCCATCCTTCTCAGACTGTGGAGCTCTTTATGATGGAAGCTACCTTGAATGACCCACAGTGGAGTCGAATGTTTATGGTATGAAATATCCCATTATTACATAATTATTGCTTCCTTTGAGTAACTATGGCTAATAGTGATGTGTGGGTTCACCACTGGTTGGGTGGGTTAGGTGTGGGTCACACTTCTCCACTGCTCTCAAAGTCTTGGAAACAGAGGCACTCACAAAAGAAGCGTAAAGAGCAAGAAGATGCTTGTATTGCGGGTTAGGGTTGAGTGCAAGTTAAGGCTTTATGGATTAGGGTCTGGTGTGGGTTGAGTTTTTCCAGACGCGCATATCACTAATAGGTAAGCTATATAGTGAATAAAGTACCCACTCTGGTAAAATATAAGGATATTGTAAGTTACCAAGAAGTTCTATGACCATATAAACACAAGGCCGAAGGTCGTGGAACTCCGAGATGACCTCTAATATCCTCATCTTTTGCAACAAGGGGTACTTTATATATTATTATACACAAGTTTCAGTGAGTCATGTGACCGAAATGTCATCACTAAACTCTGATTATAACCGATGACATCACTAAGCACCCGTTTATAAGGATATCATTTACAGGATGGTCATGGCTCTTGGGTATTGTAATGCTGTTTCCTTGGGTAAAGTTGTGACATTTGGTTTTTATGTTTGAATCAGATGTAATTAAGTCAGTATGGTTTGCAGCATTGTAGGCTGCAAAGGGCCTGTATTTTCTTTATTGTTTTTTCACATTGGGTCGAAAATGGTACCCACCTTGACAGATATCTGACTGGCTAGATAATCTAAAATCTGAGCATCATAGATCATCATTTTCTATTTCTTCATTTATTTGTTTATTTATTTTACTCTCAGAGCTTTCTGAAACATAAGGATGCCAAACCTTTACGGGACGTGCTTGCTGCTAACCCAAACCGCTTTATCACCCTTTTGTTGCCTGGTGTGACTCAAACTGCTGCGAGGCCAGGATCCCCTAGCACTGGTACCTCCACCATGAGACTTGATCTTCAGTTCCAAGCTGTCAAGGTATGGCGAGTTTTTGAGCACACCAAACATTTGCTTTTGAAAAGCGGGAGCTTTTATAAATCAGGCATTTACTATAAACCACAATCATTTATGATTTGCTTTGTAGATAATCAGCATTATAGTTAAGAATGATGACAGCTGGCTGGCCAACCAGCACTCGCTCGTGAGCCACTTGCGCCGCGTGTGGGTGAGCGAAGCATTCCAAGAGCGCCATCGTAAGGAGAACATGGTGGCAACAAACTGGAAGGAGCCAAAGCTGCTGGCTTACTGCCTCCTAAACTATTGCAAGTAAGGCTTTGTTATTGTCGAATGATTTTAAAAATGACTTGGTGCCTTGTACCTCTATAACACACAGTCTTTTATAGGCGCAATTTCGGGGACATCGAATTGCTGTTTCAGTTACTCCGTGCCTTCAGTGGCCGCTTCCTCTGCAATATGACTTTCCTAAAGGAGTACATGGAGGAGGAGATTCCTAAAACTTACAACATTGCTCAGAAAAGGGCCCTCTTTTTCCGCTTTGTCGAATTCAGCGATCCCAACTTTGGAGATGAGCTTAAAGCCAAGGTGATTTAAGGGCACACAATTGGTCTGCAGAATAATAGTCCTGTATGGAGAGAGATTGTTAGGCATGAAAGCACAGAGGTACAGGGATGATTTGTTTTCACAAATCCATGTACCGTCCTCCTGTGACTGTGGTAAAAGGCGTGTCCAAGTACTTTTGAACTGAAACTTCTAGTTGTTTGGACCTGGGAGTTGTAATTACGCTGAATTTGGAGGTCTGCTGGTTGTCAGGCACTGCAACTGACCAGGAAGTGAGAAGTGCAAAAGAAAATAACTCTAGTTTCATACTCGAGTCAATAGCAAGTTCTGTTTGGTGGCTGTTGCCCGTTAGTATCTTAGTTTCCTGCTTTAGAAGACATGTGATGTCTCCAAAATCCAAGGATCCAACACTCTATGGTTGGTTCTGCAATGCAGAATTGTCCGTAATATCTCTGCTTATTCTTTTCAGGTTCTGCAGCATATTCTCAACCCAGCATTTTTGTACAGCTTTGAGAAAAATGAAGGGGAGCAGCTTTTAGGACCCCCAAACCCTGAAGGAGACAATCAAGAAAGCATTACCAGTGTATTCATCACCAAGGTATTAACACCAATAATAGGCTTCAGAGCTGGGAGAATATCCTCACTATCTTCAATACTGCCATTACATCCTCCCTTTATAGCCTTTTGTGATATGGTTGCTGTTTTTGTATACCTTAGTTAGCACAACACTGGTGTATTACCACATCAGAGACTCTTAACTTCCTTCTGTCCTTTATTCTAGGTTCTTGACCCCGAAAAACAGACGGACATGCTGGACTCGCTTCGGATTTACCTCTTGCAGTTTGCCACTCTCCTGGTGGAACACGCACCGCATCACATTCACGACAACAACAAAAACCGCAACAGCAAACTGAGACGCCTTATGACTTTTGCTTGGCCTTGTCTCCTATCCAAAGCCTGTGTAGACCCAGCTTGCAAGTACAGCGGCCACCTTCTTCTAGCTCACATTATATCTAAGTTTGCAATACATAAGAAGATTGTGTTACAGGTACTGTATGGCTCTATGCAAATAATTTTTATTTTTTGCTCCCCATCTTGCCTACCTTTCTCATTGCTACCCTTGCTATGGTATCTCTGGAATAGCAAGATAGATTGTTATACTGACAATATTGTCACACGTGATGTAACCTGTTACTATGTAGATATACTTGGGATAGTCCTAATGTAGGGATGCACCGAATCCCCGAATCCTACGTGAAAGATTCGTCCGAATACCAAACTGAACCCTAATTTGCATATGCATCTGAAGGGGAAAAATGTTTTACTTCCTTGTTTTCTGACAAAAAGTCACGTGATTTCCCTCCCCTAATTTGCATATGCAAATTAGGGTTCAGATTCGGTTCAGGCTGGCAGAAGGATTCGGCCGAATCCTGCTGAAAAAGGCCTAATCCTGGCCGAATCCCGAACCGAATCCTGGATTCGGTGCATCCCTATCCTAATGTCATTCAGGGAATATGGATCACAGTTGTGCCATATTTTAAACAGAAGAAGGAGATAATATTTCAGATCTCAAATACATGATGTTTGGATGTATTTGAGATCCGAAATATAATCTCCTTCTTCTGTAATTAAAACAGATCTCTTATTTGGTTTTTCTATATTTGTCATATTGAAAGTTAGATTTAATAGGCTTCTTTGAATAGTTTGATGTTTATACCCTGTTGTTTTGTCTCACAGGTCTTTCACAGCCTCCTGAAAGCTCACGCTATGGAAGCACGGGTTATTGTTCGCCAAGCAATGGCAATTCTGACACCTGCCGTGCCAGCAAGAATGGAGGATGGCCACCAAATGCTGACACATTGGACACGGAAAATAATTGTAGAGGAAGGCCACACCGTTCCTCAGCTTGTGCACATTCTGCATTTAATCGTGCAGCATTTTAAGGTAAGGTTACATTTTCTGTTCCACTCTAGGTGTGTCTTATTGTAAGGTCCCTGGCACCTCTTGTTCTTACAAATCGATGAATTAGGTTTGCACACTTGTTCAAAAACACAGGTGGTATGCAAAAAAGTTTCCGGTCTATCTAAATACAAATAAAGTATTCAATCCCTGTTGGCGAATAAAGGCTGTACTACAAGGATCTGGGGGTCCAGCAGTAACCAAGAAGATTCAGATGGCACACACATAGCAAAATGTGCTTAAACCTTGTGATTTATTTGGATCTCTGCACAATGTTTCAGGGGATCAACCCCCTTTATCAGTGCTCTTGATAAAGGGGGTTGATCCCCTGAAACGTTGTGCGGAGATCCAAATAAATCACAAAGTTTAAGCACATTTTGCTATGTGTGTGCCATCTGAATCTTCTTGGTTACTGCTGTATACATGGAACTGTTGAGCAGCAAAGTTCCCAGATATAGAGCATCACTGAAACGTGACCCACAGAGTTCGGATTTTATTGAAGGATCTGGGTGTCCAATTATATGATCTGTATTAAACACAACCACTTTGTTAAGGACTTAAACCCCCAGATACTTGACCAGAATTTTAAGTTTTATCAAATTATAACTTATTGCTTTTGACCAGCATCATTAAAAAAGTACCCTAACCCATAAAAACAAACAAAAATAGTGAAGATTGAATCAAGGGGCATAAATAAAATCAGATTCTGCAGATGAACTTACTCCTTTAGATTGAATGATAAATTTGCATATACAGTGAAGGATTTAATTGTTGTGATTCCGCTCCTTGTCATGCTTTTTGCCTTGTATGTTCGATGGTGCTATGTATAAATGTTTCATTATACCATGTATGTATAGATGCTTTTTGACTAAGACATTGGAGTGTATTTTATATTTATTCTACATAAAGAAACTTTTTTTTGTGTTTTTGAACAAGTTTATATGAGTGTGTGAAACTATTTCATAGATTCGTATGTATCTTGTTACTCGATGTGGGGGTAACTTTTGGTTCCTGCACCTCAAATCTAATCCTGCTAAACATTTTTCTAATTGGTTTGCCCTCCATTTATTTTCTATTTTTGTATACCTCTTTTTCTTAGCCAGCTGCTGCCATAAGTGCATTCTGGTATTCCTTTTTAACAACTAATGATTAATGTAGAAGTTTGGAGTTATATATTTTAAAGTACACATTCACCGAAATGGCGGGTGGGGCTGATACATCGGGATGCATAAAACCACCCAGTAACATCACTAATCAGTGTTGGATGTCAGGCGTGTCCATAAGATCTCAATAATAATCATGTAGACTATACATATATTTATTTCAGTTAGGAACTTGAACGTATAATTTTTCTGTAAAGTGCTGTTAAGGAGCCACAGCGCTGTACAATGCATAAAAGTACCACCAACACACCAACACACCAACACACCAACACACCAACACACCAACACACCAACACACCAACACACCAACACACCACACACCAACACACCACACACCACACACCACACACCACACACAACACACACCACACACCACACACACGAAAAATGGAACACACAACCATAAGTAAGTAGTGAAACCTGGGTGCCAGTCCATGGAAATAAAAAAAAAAAAAAAAAAAAAAAAAAAAAAGTATACGCGGTGAAGCCCAATCACAAAATAAAGAGCTTAAGTGCTATGTGTTTAAGACACAGTGGGAAGGATGTCCCTGCCCCGTAGAGCTTACAGTCTAAGTCTAAACTTACTTTTTACATAGACATTTACCCATTAATGATCCTTACAGTCCAGATAGTTCAGCAAGTGTAGATGAACAGTATAACTCTTGAACAAGGTTTCCATAATTATTGTTTATTTATTCTCAAGCCACTTGAAATTGTTGCTGCCGGGTGTCTATTTCTTAGCCAAATTGGGGAAACCGGAATAACAGTGGTGGGAAGAAAGTCTTGGCTTGATTCCCACTCCAGCTCCATATAATCTGTATTTTTCTGTTTTAACCTGGGCATATGGTTTTATTTCCTGCCTTCAGGTTTACTATCCAGTGCGCCACAACCTGGTTCAGCATATGGTGAGTGCCATGCAGCGGCTCGGATTTACCCCCAGTGTCACCATCGAGCAGAGGAAGTTGGCCGTTGACCTTGCAGAAGTGGTTATCAAATGGGAATTGCAGCGTATTAAAGACCAGGTACAAATTACTGTCTTTTCAAAATTTCTGCTATAGGTTATTTTCCCAATTATAAACCCTTGGTAAAGTAACCATTGCACTTAATGCTTAGAATAAGGGTGGCCCAGGTAACGAAGCCCTAAAATTTTTCATTTTTCTAGAAAGATGGGTTCATGATTTGCTATATAGAGCCCTAACAAGTTAATATTAAGGTGGACTTTGCCTTTAAATATCCACTTTTAAAATAAGATATCTTGTGTAAATTCCTTCTTCTTCCTTTAGCCGGATTCTGACATGGATCCAAACGGCAGCGGGGAAGGTGGGAGCTCTGTAGCCGGTGGTGTAAAAAGGGGCCTCGCTGTGGATGGCGGCCAGGATGTGAAGCGTTTCAGGACAACCACTGGAGGAATAAGTACTGTAAGCATCTTGTTTTGTTTTAAGTCTCCCTTCTTCATATAGAGATCAATATCTGCATATGTGGTGTGTGTGTGTATATGTATAGATTTGTATATTTATATATAATGCAATTTATTTACCACAAATATCAAGTTATTTATTGCGTTATTTTTGTTTTTTATATATTTCTTACCCAGGTTTTTGGACGCACCCAGGCACTTCCAGGGCCAGATACTGCGCTTTCCAAGGCCATTGAAAAGCAACACACGGACACAGTGGTCAATTTCCTGATTAGGATAGCCTGTCAGGTACTGAAACCCTCAAGTAATATATATATATATATATATATATATATATATATATATATATATATATATATATATATATATATATATATATATATATATATATATATATATATATATATATATATATATATATATATATATATATATATATATATATATATATATATATATAGAGCACACTACTCTGCATGTGCACCAGGCTGTTACCTGCATTTCAGGGGACCAGAAAAAAATTAGGTAAAATCCAGGAAAATGTAAAATCAGGGAAATGTGTTAAAGTAACTTTTTCTTCAAGAATTTAAAGGATATAAACACAGGAGTCGGTTTTAATTTGAGATTCCATATTTACTGTGTTAATAACAAGGGTTAAACATTGCAGTGCTAATGTTACACTATGGGGGGCATGTGCAGGATTCTCTGTCAGTCACATACACAACCTAAAGCAATAAATGATTGGTGCAGGACTGTATAAGGGACAGATTAATTGCAATTGACCATTTACAGACAGAACCAAGGCAAAATATACATCTGGTTCGTATACTAAACCTCTATTTTAAAAATAATAACATTCATAGAGGAAAAAAAGCAGTTTTTGAGTACATCAGGACAAAATTTGATGTAAAATCTGGGAAGACATTGCTTAAAATCAGGGAAATGCACCCATTGAAATGCATTATAAAGTTGGTGGGACCACAAAAAAAAATGTAAAATGTGGGAAACCTAAAATCAGGGTACTTAAAAGTACATTATGAGAATACAATTGATGGGATAGAGTTCTTTCATTTGCGGCCATGCATGTAGAAAACCTAATTTAGCTGTTTTTCATTGGTCAAATATAAAATGATGGGAAACCATGCTACTTGTACAGTGAGGCCACAGACTCCTTTTAGGGGATTATGTAACAATCGGATGGCTATGGGAAATAAGATTGTTGGCAGCCAGTCTGAGACAACAAAAGCTGCCTATGATCGACACTAACACTGTAAGGCAGGTATCATATTGGACTTTTCAAATAAAAATTCCTGTTGTACCTGGCAGCTCTAGTATCTGTCATACGCAGAACCTGGAGGTTGGGGCCAGTGGTCATATTCCATGGAATAACGCCATCTTTATAGAAGCTAGGAAAGAAGGAGGAAAAGAATAATATTTTTTATTAGTGCTAACAGTTTCCCTGCTGTGGTCCAGTTATCCTTTTTTTATGTTAAGGGGAGAGATTATTAAAAGATATAATACAAAGATGTCTGTGGAGGTCTTGGTCATGCTGTGGGCCATAACTCTCTTGAAGGACTTTGCCCAGCCTGCAGGCCCCCAGTAAAGGTGTTGTCGGCCTTAAAATACGTTTTGTATCTGTCCCACTTGTGTGGTAGTTCAAAGGTGTTGGACTAACCAACTGTGTGTATAACCCTTTACGTACCAGCTGCCTGGGGCTCATAACGTTCTATCATTTCCATCAATGGGAATAGTGTTTCGAGTGTTTCTTCTTCATTTATTTCTTAAAGCAAGTGGAATGTTACATATTTTATTTCTTTTTACTTTATTTATGAACTTTCAAAAAGCAGGAAAGTGCATCTGATTTATACATGAATAAAAGTGCTACGGAACAGGCTATACGTCAAAGGAAAGAGAATGAGATTTGGAACTTGGCTTATATAATACACCGTGACAATAGTCACTTAAAGGGGAAGTAAAGGCAGAGAGAACGTGTGCTGGTTTGATGCTGTACTTTCAAAAGAAAGGACTTTGTAATATGCATTAATATTTCTTCTTTATGGTTTTAATAGCAGAACGTTTTTATCCTCCAGACATGTTGGTAAGGACAAATTGCGGTCCCATGCCTGCTTATTTCCCATTGCTTCTCATTACTTTCACTAGTCGGCATGGTTGCTGATCCTCTTTTCTTGCAAAAGAAGTGCAACTTGTCCTGGATACATTTTCTATTTTTTTTTTAAAATAACACAGCAATGGGGAGATCAGACATAGATGAAGGTAACCATGAACTGCAGATGAGTTGTAAATTCCACATGTACATTCTTCTGTACTCTTGATGCCATTTGTGCAGGTTAACGACAATTCCAACACTGCCGGCTCTCCGGGAGAACTGCTGTCCCGCCGCTGTGTCAGCCTCCTGAAGACTGCTCTCCGTCCTGACATGTGGCCCAAATCGGAACTAAAACTGCAATGGTTTGATAAGCTGCTCATGACTGTGGTGAGTGTACTTGTTCTACAAAACCTGGAAACGTGTGTGTGAGCCTTTTCATTCTTCTTTGCACGTGGATGTGAAAATTAATTAAAATCTGCTCACTAAAATCTTGCTGTTACAGGCTTAATGGAACTTTAAAGGGATCCTGTCATCGGAAAACATATTTTTTTTCAAAACGCATCAGTTAATAGTGCTACTCCAGCAGAATTCTGCACTGAAATCCATTCCTCAAAAGAGCAAACAGATTTTTTTATATTCAATTTTGAAATCTGACATGGGGCTAGACATTTTGTCAATTTCCCAGCTGCCCCTGGTCATGTGACTTGTGCCTGCACTTTAGGAGAGAAATGCTTTCTGGCAGGCTGCTGTTTTTCCTTCTCAATGTAACTGAATGTGTTTCAGTGGGACATGGTTTTTTACTATTGAGTGTTGTTCTTAGATCTACCAGGCAGCTGTTATCTTGTGTTGGGGAGCTGCTATCTGGTTACCTTCCCATTGTTCTTTTGTTTGGCTGCTGGGGGGGAAAGGGAGGGGCTGATATCACTCTAACTTGCAGTACAGCAGTAAAGAGTGACTGAAGTTTATCAGAGCACAAGTCACATGACTTGGGGCAGCTGGGAAATTGACAATATGTTTAGCCCCATGTCAGATTTCAAAATTGAATATAAAAAAACCTGTTTGCTCTTTTGAGAAATGGATTTCGGTGCAGAATTCTGCTGGAGCAGCACTATTAACTGATTCATTTTGAAAAATTTTTTTTCCCATGACAGTATCCCTTTAAATGGCTGCACCTGTGGCTGCTTTGTAGCCAGTTTCTTTAGAATTTCTTAAGGAAGCATACATTTCAATATTAGGCATGCACCAAATCCACATTTTCTGAATTTGGGCAAATGCCCAATCTTCCTTAAAAGATTTGGCTGAATCCCAAACCAAATTTACATATGCGCCAAATCCACTAAGGATTTGGTACAATACTGAACCGAATCCAAACCCTGATTTGCATATTCAAATTAGGGTCAGGAAGGGCCACAGAGAACTGTGTGCGTGGTGCATGGTCAATTGTTTTACTTGTGTGATGAAAACGTACAGAATTTTATGTATTTGGATTTGGTTCGGCCAGGATCTTGGATATGGCTGAATCTGGATCGTACTGAAAAAGGCAGACCGTATCCTGGATTCGGTACATCCTTAATGCTAATGAGCATTTCAGGCAGGGAAAATATTGGCAATTTAATTGCTTGATATTTAAAGTAACATGATTTTAAGGGTTATGGCACTTAGATTTGTCGGCATATAAATCCTTCCAAAAAAAAAAAAACCCACTAGGATTTGATTCAATCAACCCTATTTTAATATTGAGGAAAGTTGCAGTAAAAGTTATGTTACAATACCGGCTACAAGAAGACTTTGCCCAGCAGTACAAAGCCCTTAGTGGTCGTTTAAAAGGTAATAAAATTATACTATCATAAAAATTGAAAATGTAATATAATCATTTTAAATATAATCCGTTCAAAATTCTGCACCGTCTCGAAAATAAGATAATCTCTACTATCCTCCTGTTGGCAATCTGTCTCCCTTCAGTCAGTTTAAGGTTTAATACATTGTGTAAGCAAAGGGCAGCACATTCAGTGTATTTGACCTAACTAGAAATCAAAATCTGACTGAATTTTCATTTTTGCAATGCTGCCCTGTTCTGCTATTGACAACATTTCTTCATCAGCTTGGGGGACGCAGGAACAGTGGGTATAGGTGGTACCACTAGGCGGCAGGACAACACAGAATGATAAAAACGACCTCTTCTGCCGGCTATACTCCCAGACAGGCAAAGCTAGCATTAGTTTTTGTTGTGTCCTACAGGAGACTAGGATGTTTGATGACAGTCAATGCATGAGCCCTTAAAGAAATGATTTCCATATAGTTAGCTCTTTACTTTCCGACACTGTAAGCACAATACATGACCCATGGTTACCTACTCTGCAGTAAAGAACACTCGCCCGTTAAGTCTTATTTAATCTTTTTTTTTTTTTTATTATAATTTTGGATAAAACTTTACTGCAAATCATAATTACAGCACTCAAAAATCCCCCATGCAAATGCCATTCATCCATATTCCTAAATGGATGTTATTATTCATCTGATGCTAATTAATTAAGCTCTGCTACATTAATAACCATCACTCGTGTCCAAAGTCTAAAAAAACTGTACGTGAAACAGGTAGAGAGCTTTTATCTCGGTGTGAGATCCCCTAAGCCACAGTGCATAATGAGCTGCTTCTTGTTGTTGCCTGATATTCTGACAAGCAGAGGAAGGAAGGACTTTTTCTTTTTTTGAAAATGTAAAATAGATGGCACAACGTGGCATATCAAAGGCGGTAGCTCTCCAAGCCCCAAAAAATCTTATTTTAGAGTTACAGGTTAATTATTTTCCAGCTGCAAATGTATTAGGTTTTTGGTAGGTGTTCACCAAATCTAGTATTCGATATTCGGCATTTTTCAGCAGGATTCAGATTTACTCGCAAAACGACAAAGTAAAAACCACGCACGGTTCTTTTTTTCCCCTTTAAATATGCATATGCAAATTTGGATTGGGATTCAGTTCGGTATTTGGCCGAATCTTTCACAAAGTATTCGGTAGTTCGACCGAATCCCAAAATAGTGGATTCACTGCATCCCTAGTTTAGGGTTTCCAAAATATGTTTCCTGCATAAGAAATAGTGTTTGCCGTATAGTGTAAGAATGAGTGCAACGTATGTAGGTCTTGCTTCTCAGACAGAGTTTGCTGCTCACTATTCCTGTAGAATTTTACAAGTAAGCTATTGTACAACATTGGCTGTATCTTGGGTATTTTCCTCTTGCATGCATAGATGACTGCAAGGAGCCCATATATATGCTACACAGATCTGGCTGCTGCCTGCCACAGCTCTTCGCTACCCAAAACATAAGGTCCCAGGCTAGAGTGCTAACGGTTCCCCTCTGGGGCACCTTTTTTATGCCATGTGTATTTTGAGGTTTGCTTGCAGTAATTTTGCATGAAATAGGTAAACAGTTCACTAACTGGCAGACTGGCAGACTTTGAGAAGACATTTCAAACCTTCAGTATGATGATATGAACTTTTTTCTCCCTGTATCTTCCAGGAGCAGCCCAACCAAGCAAACTTTGCTAACATCTGCACAGGCCTAGAGGTACTAAGTTTCCTGCTCACCGTGCTCCAGAATCCAGCCATTCTCAGCAGCTTCAAACCTCTACAGAGGGGAATCTCCGCCTGCATGACCTGCGGGAACACCAAGGTTCTCCGTGCTGTACATACGCTGCTATCCCGACTCATGAGCATCTTCCCTACTGAGCCAAGTATGTACCCATACATTCAGAACCACTTGCCTAACTTTGGGAAAGCAGATTTAGTCTTGGGATCTGCAACAATTACACTGAGCAGTGCTCATGTTGGCACTGTAAAGAAAGCTATGTTTAAAGCGATTCTGGCGTGATTTTTATGGTGAATTACACTGTTTACACTGCAAATAATTCACTCTACAATATAATTGTAATTCCTAAACCAGCAAGTGTATTTTTTTAGTTGTAATATTGGTGTGTAGGCAGCCTTTTTAGGTAATTGCCTGGTCATGTGCTTTCAGAAAGAGCCAGCACTTTAGGATGGAACTGCTGTCTGGCAGGCTGTTGTTTCTTGGACTCAATGTTACTGAATGTGTCGCAGTGGGACCTGGATTTTTACTTTTGAGTGCTGTTCTTGGATCTATTAGGGAGCTTTTATCTTGTGTTAGGGAGATGCTATCTGGTTACCTTCCCATTGTTCTGTTGTTAGGCTGCTGGGGGGAGGGGAAGGGGGTGATATCACTCCAACTTGCAGTACAGCAGTAAAGAGTGACTGAAGTTTGCAACTCACATGACTGGGGGCAGTTTGGAAACTGACAATATGTCTAGACCCATGTCACATTTCAAAATTAAATGCGCTTTTGAGATGATTTTCATTGCAGAACTCTCATCACTATTAACTCGTTTTGCAAAAAAATGTTTTCCCATGAAAGTATCCTTTTAAAATTCATGTTTAGCTATGTGTGTTTAAGATACTAAATACTTGTTATATGTTTGCCTTTTTGTAGCTCTACCATGTCTCCTGTAAAAGGGTGGAAGAGATCCTGAAATGAGGCAAGCAGTGCCCTCAGTGGTCACATCCCTTGAATAAAATTTAAGTATGATGTAGACAGTGACAATTTGCAATACTGGGTCCAATTTAATCCTAGCAACCAGTAAGGAATAGATTGGAAAATAAATAGGAGAGGACCTGAATAAAAAGTTAACAATAAAATTGTAGCCTCACAGAGTATTGGTTGCTAGGGTCAGTGACCCTCAATAAGCATATAGTATTTTAAATTGCAAACTGGATTGATGCAGAACTCAAATAAAGCAAACAATTAAAAAGAATTGAAAATCTGCCCCAGGTAATGTAGCTCTCATACTATTAAAAAGAAAGACCATAAAGCCTAGGCCCCAACAATTATATTGTATTGCATTGCCATTTTTTTTTTTTAAAAAAGTGAAAAGCAATAATTGTAGTAATTGTTTACAAGTGTTTCCATTCAGTATCAGGGAAAACCCGCCTGCTGATCTCCATTTGTTGCCGGATGGTAACTCCCATTATCTTTAGCACGGCAACAGATGGAGCCATTAAAACCTGCACTACCTTTTAATAAAAACTCTTGTTTTATGATTCACTCGTTGATAACATCTTTTTTTTTCCTGTAATTCTCAGCTGGAAAGCAGTTTAGTTGACAGAGGAAGGTACAAAAACCTACATGAGATGCATCTCTGTTGGTAGTTCAAATCCATTTTCTGCTGGGGGGGAAAAAAAGCAATTTTTCAGTTGTTAAAAATCCTTAACCTCCCTGTGAAAAGCAAAAGAAATTGAGTGTGAAAAAGCCAAAGTTTCCCCGCGCAGAAGTGATTTTCCCTGCGGGTTATTGCGAGGCATCTATCATTACAAATAACCATTATCGTTAATTACCTCTCAGGATTAAGCCACCGTGTTTGTTTTTATTTTGGCTGTTGGCTCTGTACGGATTAGACGTACCTTTGGGGTCAGGAAGAATTCCACTCGCTTATTATACTGAGCTGAACTCAGGTTCAACTAACCGCAGCGTTCACAGAGAGAGAATCCATGAGACATGTCAATAAGCACATTGTTTGCAAGGACATCAAGGTTTTTTTTTTCTTGTTTGTTTCTCAATTCAGTGAAATGTTCTTATGTCTAATAGATTCAGGTTGTGGAAATAAAAGCAGTATCCTGGCGTTTGCCTTATACTCGGCAAATAGTGTCGAATGACATAAAACTCTTCATCCATTTTGTACGTTCCTGTCGTTTCTTGCTGACAAAGTCTTAAAATATCTACATTTGGTGGCAGGCTTAAAGGGATTCTGTCAGGATTTTATGATGTAGTTTCTATTCCAAAATTCCACTGTTTACACTGCAAATAATTAACAATATAAAATTAAATTCCTAGCCCAACAAGAGTTTTTTTTATATTTTTATTTTTTATTTTTTTGTTGTAATATTGATGTGTAAGCAGCCATCTCAGGTCACTGTGTGAGTCATGTGCTTTCAGAAAGAGCCAGTGCTGCACTATGGAACTGCTTTCTGGCAGGCTATTGTTTCTCCTACTCACTGTAACTGAAGGAGTCGCAGTGGGATATGTATTTTTACTATTGAGTGCTGTTCTTATATCTACCAGGGAGCTGTTATCTGTTTACCTTCCAATTGTTCTGTTGATGGGCTGCTGGGAGGGAAGGGAGGGGGCAATATCACTCCAACTAGTTAGAGGACATTAGACAAATAGCAAGGGACCTTTTTACCCATAAAGTGGATCACCGTACCAGAGGCCACCCCTTTAGACTAGAAGAAAAGAACTTTCATTTGAAGCAACGTAGAGGGTTCTTCACAGTCAGGACAGTGAGGTTGTGGAATGCACTGCCGGGTGATGTTGTGATGGCTGATTCAGTTAATGCCTTTAAGAATGGCTTGGATGATTTTTTGGACAGACATAATATCAAAGGCTATTGTGATACTAAACTCTATAGTTAGTATAGGTATGGGTATATAGAATTTATGTGAAGGTATGGAGGGTGTGTGTATGGATGCTGGGTTTTCATTTGGAGGGGTTGAACTTGATGGACTTTGTCTTTTTTCAACCCAATTTAACTATGTAACTTGCAGTGCAGCAGTAAAGAGTAACTGCAGTTTATCAGAGCACAAGTCACATGACTATGGGCACCAGGGAAACTGACAATATGTCTAGCACCATGTCAGATTTCAAAATTAAATATAAAAAAAATCGGTTTGCTCATTCAAAAAACAGATTTCAGTGCAGAATTCTGCTGGAGCAGCACTGTTTATTGGTGCATTTTGAAAAATAACGTTTTCCCATGACAGTATCCCTTTAAGGTGGCCATACACGAGCAGATTTAAGCTGCTGATTCAGGTCCTTTAGATTTGATTTGGCAGCTTATCTGCCCATATACAGGGCCCAGTATCTGGCCAAAAAATTGGCAGATGTCAATCGGGAAGGTTTTATTTCTGATCCAGGGCTGCATAGCCTAGTTAATGTGGTTTTTGCTTTGGTGGCTCCTATTTCTGCCAATGTAATCTGATTATTTGGCCCTAGGGCTGTCTACCATAGCAGGGCATATCACGGGAATGATCCGCTCATTTGGTGAGCTCAGATCTTCTAGCTTTACACACTCACTCTTTGGAGTAAGCACCAGAGTGCTGAAGCCTATCCAGGACCTGTACTTTTAAACCCATAAAACCCATATCTGAATTTACCTCACAGGAATACTAAAGTAATGTCCATATTTGCAGAATGCAATTACTGTATATCTTCTGCATGTGGAACGGACCTTTTTGCAAATTCGCGTTGTGCACAAATTTGCGCAAAAGACTCGCAAATGAGAAGGGTGTTTGCATGATTGCACCCACTGTGCGAGGTTGTTGTGCGCGAAAATTACCTTGACAGTAATTTAAATTCGTGAAACTGTTTTGCAAATATTTTCTCTGCTACCGAAGTCGTGTCGTAACTCAATCGCATACTTTTAAAATTTGCGGTTTTCGCCAAATTTTCTAAAGCTCTTAAGGACATTCGCAGTGTGAAAAAAAAGATGTAATTCTGTTTGCACCACTCTTATCCAGCTTTATAAATATTACCACGCGCAGGGCAAATATTTTCACTGTCCGAATCATTCTGAGCTGTGTGAACTTTATAAATGATCCCCAAAGACTTCTGCAGAAAATATTTATCTCCCTATTAAGGATACACCAAGTCTCTGATTCGGTTCAGCCAAACTCTATAACTTATTGTAGAATTCATATTCAGATGTACTCTTAGGGGCCAATTTAAGAATACTTGAGCGTTTAGACCATGCAAGTGTTCCTAAACTCTTGCATGGTTCCTTCATTTGAATACCTATCTTTTTTTTTTTTTTTTCTCCCCAAACTAAAACCTGCTATGCTTTTTATTTTTTTGGGGAAAAGAAACGATGTGCAGGAAGCCGAGCTTTAGTAATTCTCGGGTGGTTTTAGTAGCAGAATACTCGAGCCCGAAGGCTCAAGCATCCTTAAATTGTTCCCCCTGTGTTCAGAGGAACCAAATCTGGATGCTAAGTGGCTTTAAAGCTTGAGGCAACAATCTTGCATCCTCATGAGGCATTTTTAGGGATTGTGCAGAAATCTGAATATACATTAAATTGTGACTTAATCTCATGTGTCTGGTTTGGTCTTCCGCCTAATCCAAAAATCATGACTGCACATTAAGAAATATTTTAATTGCCATCTTTATTTTTGCTGACAATTTTAAGTCGTTCTGTACACTCAGTTTTTCAGATGCCTATAGTCCCAGTTGTTTATACCTAAGATTTGTGCCTAAGGCTATTTTAGTTACCTGAAGGCAACACAGGAATTATAATGTCTCCATAGCATTGCTCATTGCCCCACTACTTCTGCAGCCCAGCTGAGTGAGCCACAATAGTGTTGACATTAGTTGTTAAGATTTCTGTACAGGTATGGGACCTGTTATCCAGAATGCACGTGATCTGGGGTTTCCGGGTAAGGGATCTTTCCATAATTTGGATCTCCATGATTTATGTCTTCTAAAAATAATTTAAAAGTTAAATAAACCTCCACTAATGTTTAACTATATCTTAGTTGGGATCACGTACAAGGTACTGTTTTATTATTACAGAGAAAAAGGAAATAATAATTAAAATGATTTTATTAAAATAGAGTGGGAGATGGCCTTCCCATAATTTGGAGCATTCTGGATAACAGGTTTCTGCATAATGGATATCATACCTGTATTTCCCTTAAAGCAATCTTATTTGGCTGTAGATGCTTTTCTATACATACAAGAGCCACAGCCCAGGCAGTATGGCTGCATCCACTTATCTATATGTGTGTGTGTATATATCTATCTCTCTCTCTCTCTCTCTCTCTCTCTCTCTCTCTCTCTCTCTCTCTCTCTCTCTATCTCTAATCTCTATCTCTAATCTCTATCTCTAATCTCTATCTCTAATCTCTATCTCTAATCTCTATCTCTAATCTCTATCTCTAATCTCTATCTCTAATCTCTATCTCTAATCTCTATCTCTAATCTCTATCTCTAATCTCTATCTCTAATCTCTATCTCTAATCTCTATCTCTAATCTCTATCTCTAATCTCTATCTCTAATCTCTATCTCTAATCTCTATCTCTATCTCTATCTCTAATCTCTATCTCTAATCTCTATCTCTAATCTCTATCTCTAATCTCTATCTCTAATCTCTATCTCTAATCTCTATCTCTAATCTCTATCTCTAATCTCTATCTCTATCTCTATCTCTAATCTCTATCTCTAATCTCTATCTCTAATCTCTATCCTTCTAATCTCTATCTCTAATCTCTATCTCTAATCTCTATCTCTAATCTCTATCTCTAATCTCTATCTCTAATCTCTATCTCTAATCTCTATCTCTAATCTCTATCTCTAATCTCTATCTCTAATCTCTATCTCTAATCTCTATCTCTAATCTCTATCTCTAATCTCTATCTCTAATCTCTATCTCTAATCTCTATCTCTAATCTCTATCTCTAATCTCTATCTCTAATCTCTATCTCTAATCTCTATCTCTAATCTCTATCTCTAATCTCTATCTCTAATCTCTATCTCTAATCTCTATCTCTAATCTCTATCTCTAATCTCTATCTCTAATCTCTATACTGTGTGTGTATGTATGTGTATATATATGTATGTGTATATATATCTCTAGATATATCTAGATATATCTAGATATATAGATATATATATACACACACACATACATACAGAGAAGGAATATCTAACAATTGGTTTGGAGGGTTTGTAGCCTTTTTTTATGTTCTGATTCATCCAAGCACTCATTGGGGTTGTAAAAAATATATGGATGCTTTTTTAACATGGCAACTTTTCTACATTTCCTTAGGTACATCAAGTGTGGCATCCAAGTATGAAGAGCTGGAGTGCCTCTATGCTGCTGTTGGGAAAGTTATATATGAAGGGCTCACTAATTATGAAAAAGCCACCAACGCAAATCCGTCACAGTTATTTGGTGAGTTTGCCACTCTTTGGATAAAACCGTGCACCAATCAACAGCCTCGTATTTGTTATATTCTACTCGTGCATGCTTTGCGGGTTTCTAAATGATAAAGAATGTGGGAAGTCCATTCTTCTATTGTATTAACCTCTGAAAGACCAAAGGGTTTAAAGCTAATAAGGTGAACAGTCCCAGTCTTAATTAGTAAACACATCAGTCTTTCCAGGTCTCTGCCTTTGGGTTCTTATGAGAGCGAGCGGAGATCTGAGATGATTAGACACTTGTCTCTCACATCGGAGTCTTTGATCCATTTCACTTACAAATTCGCCCGTAGGTATTACTGAAGCATTGATCGACTTTGGTGCCAATCTCCTCCATACATGCTCCTCGGTAGAATTGGTTCTGTCAATAAAACAAGGATCCTAGTGCAACAGGGCTGAGGCAGCACATGGTTTTTAATGCTAGCCGTCTCTCCGTGATCAACACAGACAGATGTAATTTTTACTCAAGGAAATGCCTGTTTGTCAGGTGTCAGGGTGTATTGTGGAAAACACTAAGCAAGACAGTGGTTTAATCAATTTCCCGCAAAGCGGCTCAAGGTCAGGCATGATGGAAAGTGCCGACCTTGCACTTTAAATAATTCAACAATGTTAACAGCATGTTGGCGGAGATCTGCACATGGATTTAATATGAAAGCCTTGTTTATTTACCTTGCTCCCCCCCTCTACTGACCGACAATGGTGCTTAATAAAACATACAGATAAATCGGCTACTTTAAAGTGGACCTGTCACCCAGACACACAAATCTGTATAATAAAAGTCCTTTTCAAATTAAACATGAAATCCAATTTCTATTTTTTCATTAAAGCATTCATAGCTGTTGTAAGCTCACTTAAAAATCTCAGCTGTCAATCAAATATTGTCTGCCCCTCCTCTATGCCTTAAGCAGACAATTACTTTCACTTTCCATTCACCTAGATGTCACTACTCTCCACACATTCCCCCATTCTCTTCACCATTTAATTGTGTAGCCAGTGCATGGGGATGGACATCAGGTCCCCCATTCTGGTGCACAAACAATATTCTGAGATGATACAAGACTTGCCTTAATAAGTGTCCACAAAATGGCTGCTGCCTGCTTGCTATAATTATGAATTCCCAGATTGAAGGAAACAAGATTCAAATAATTTATATAGTGTAATTAAAGTTTATTTTGCTTGACTAATGTGATAAAATAGGATTTTGAATATTTTTTTTGGGTGACGGGTCCCCTTTAACTGCTAGGCAGGAAATACCTGCTAATCCCCCTAATTTTTTTTTTTTATAGGTACATTAATGATTCTGAAGTCGGCCTGCAGCAACAATCCCAGCTATATAGACCGGTTAATATCGGTCTTCATGCGCTCTCTTCAGAAGATGGTGAGGGAACATCTGAACCCCCAGACTACGCCCGGAACTGCAGAAGCCAATCCAGGTAACAGCTGAGGCTACAGATCTCCAGGAAAAGAAGCACAATTCTGCTGCACATTAACAACACGTGTTTTCCTGCATATGGAGTAGTAATCCTTTATGGAAGGCCGGCCAGGAGATTTCAGGGTGGGGATGTGGAAACAGTTTCCTTGTCAGACACCCACTAACTCATTCGGCTTCTTTTCATCTTCAGCTGGCACAAGTGAGCTGGTAATGCTCAGCTTGGATCTGGTGAAGACTCGGCTGGCAGTAATGAGCATGGAAATGAGGAAAAACTTCATCCAAACCATTCTGACTTCCCTCATTGAAAAGTCCCCCGATGCCAAAATTCTTAGAGCCGTCGTTAAAATAGTTGAAGAGTGGCTCAAAAACAACACTCCCATGGCAGCCAATCAGGTGAGCTTTTATTAGCTTGGCCTTCTACGCCAGACACTTTTTCCCTAACATATACTCCAATATTTCAGGCAAGTTTACTTTGCCCTCCTTTCTTTTTTGTATCATTTTCTTGCAGTCATTTATTTGATACTGGTGGCGTGAGTGTAATACATGTTTGTTTCACAGACCCCAACACTTCGGGAAAAATCCATTCTGCTGGTGAAAATGATGACCTATATAGAAAAACGTTTCCCAGAGGACCTTGAACTGAACGCTCAGTTTTTGGACCTTGTAAATTATGTCTACAGGTAATTAGAACTATTAATCAAATCTGTTCCACTGGATACCAGCACCTCCAGTATTTGCTGATACAGAGGGGCCCTTTCATCACTATGGGGAAATTAATAGCTAATCAGTCGGTTCCAGACTTTATCTCATGATGATATGTGCAGTTGCCCGATGCATTTCATTTTGCTATATTTTGTTTCTTTGCATAAAGGGGTGGTTCACTTTTGGTAACTTTTAGTATGTTATAGAATGGCTATTTCTAAACACCTTTTTAATTAGTCTTCATTTTTTTCGTTTCTTTTTTTTTTATAGTTTTTGAATTCTTTGCCTTTTTCTTCTGACCCTTTCCAACTTTCAAATGGGGATCACTGATCTCATCTAAAAACAAATGCTCTGTAAGGCTGCACATTTATTGTTATTGCTACTTTTTATTACTCATTTATTCATACCTCCCAACTGTCCCTTTTTTGGAGGGACAGTCCCTCTTTTGACAGCTCAACCCGCAGTCCCTCATTTGTACTGGAAAGTCCCTATTTTCTCTGCACTGAACAGCCAGAAAAAGAAACAAAGTTTCTCACTTAATTGGCTTTTAGCAGAGAGCCCAGAACAGCTAGCAGGTGCAAATAAAATACTTTGTAACAATTTTGAGACACAAAAACACAGTTTAGATAAGGAGAAATATTTTCAAACTTTCATAACCTGCCAAATTTTGTAAAACAAACATGGTAATTAGGGGGTGTGGTCACAGAAAGGGGTGTGGTCAAAAATTGCTGCGCTACGTGTGGAAAAAAATTTTTTGTCCCTCTTTTTACTTCCAAAATGTTGGGAGGTATGATTTATTACTTATTCAGGCCCTCTCCTATTCATATTCAAAACAGTGCATGGTTGCTAGGATTATTTGGACCCTTGCAACCAGTTTGCTGAGAATGCAGACTAGAAAGCAGCTGATTAAACTCAAAAACCACAAATTATCAAAAATGAAGGCCGATTGCAAGTTCTATAAGTATCATGTTCTACATCAGTGGTCCCCAACCAGTAGCTCATGAGCAACATGTTGCTCTCCAACCCTTTGGATGTTGCTCCCAGTGGCCTCAAAGCAGGTGATTCATTTTGAATTCCAGGCTTGGAGGCAAGTTTTGGTTGTATAAAAACCAGGTGCACTGGCAAACAGAGTCTCAATGTAGGTTGACAATCCACATAGGGACTACCAAATGGCCAATCACAGCACTTATTTGGAACCCCAAGAACATTTTTCATGCTTGTGTTGCTCCCCAACTCCTTTTTCTTCTGAATGTTGCTCACGGGTTCAAAAGGTTGGGGATCCCTGTTCTACATCATACTAAAAGTTAAATTAAAGGTGAACAACCCCTATAAGCAGGGGCAATCCTGGCCCCTCCGCCACCTGAGGCAGCAGCAGTTTCTGCTGCCCCCCCTCCCCTGGAAATTCGCTCTTAAAGTACCAGGAGCAGCATTTTTGCTGCCCCTGGTACCTAGTGGGGCGCTGCCGCCTGAGGCGACAGCCTCAACTCGCCTCATTGGCGAAGCACCCCTGCCTATAAGGAATGAATATTTCTCTGTCGTCTTAGGGGGACACAGGGACCGATGGGGTTAAGCTCCATCCTCCAGGAGGCAGGACACTTGAAGTAATTAAAGGGGCGTGGCCAACGGGCTTTACCCCTCACACTGTACATTCCTATTCAGTTTTTTAAGTGTCCTGCTACCGGGAGGCTGGATCTGCGTTTGACGCTACGTTCAGCTCTGTCTGATACCCGGGGTGAGGCCGAAAAAGCAGGGTTACCTGTTTTTTGTATGGCAGCCCCCTACGTGGTGATACACACCGGGGTCATTCTCTAGCATAAAGCTATACAGACCACCTAGACGTTGCCTGTACTGCAGAAACCAGTACAGAGGGTCTAGCCGGTGTGGGGGGAAAGGTAAGTGGCATTTTACCTGTTAACAGGAACGTTGCCTAACCTTGGTTTCCCCCCCATTGCCACCCCCCCCTCCACTTCCCCCCCCCCCGACCTCCACCGACGCTGCCCTTCTGGGGTGCTGGCCACAGTATCCGCTCTATAGCCTGTGTGTGTTGGGCGCATGGTCCGTCTTCTGTGTCAGAGGATGGAAGCGCTGGTTGTGCACTTACTTGCGCTGAGCCGGGAGCGCCTGAGAGTGGAACGCATATGCGTTCCACCTTCTGATTCTCCGGCGGCCATCTTTTTTCGGCGCGAATTAACGCGCTGGTGCGCATGCGCGCACGTATTGGAACGCATACATGCGTTCCAGGCGGCCATTTTATAGCATACAGCGCAACGATAAGCACGCTACTGACAGGCTCTCCAAGAGAAACACTTTCTGTGATCTACTGGCGATACCCCACACACTATACCTTCATATATAACATGGCAGAAGGTAGGCCAGTGGGAATATTCCCGAGGTCGGGGGGGAAGGTCCCTACTTCAGCACAGGTGAGATACCTTGCTTGTACAAATTGTCAGAATAAGTTTTCAGGGGGCCAGGGGGAGTCGCTGTGCAGGTCTTGCAAGCAGGGGCAGGGTGCAGCCAGCGCCTCAGGGAGTATTCCACCGGCACAAGTGGAAAATTCTCCTAGAAGTGACACAGAGGAACCAAATCCTAGAGTTCCAGTTGAACCTCCGCCCCCTCTATGGGCTGTTCAATTGTCCCAATCCCTAGCATCTCTACAGGGGTTACCTGCCATTGCAGACAACCTAGGAAAGGCTCTAGTCAGACTTAGTCACAAATCCAGTACTAAACGCAAACGGTCAGATGACACAAAAGATGATGATGCCAATTCTACTAGATCTGATGAGTCATCTCCTGAGCGACAATTATTTCATTCTGAAGGTGAAATTGATTCTTCTGGGGCTTCTTCTATGGGTGAGGAAGACTATCAGGATGAGGGCAGAGACCGTGAAAATTTACACGATGTAGACAATATTATCAAGGGCGTGCTTGAGGTACTGAATATTTCTCAAAAGCCCAAACAGACTGATAACGCACCTACGCTATTTAAAAGACAGCATAAATTAACAGTATGCTTTCCAGATAATGAGCAATTACAGAGTTTGATTCAGGAGGAGTGGAATTCCCCCGAACATAAATTTCAAGCTACCAAAAAATTCTCAAAGTCATATCCATTCCCAAAGGAATTGGTGGAAAAATGGTCTAACCCACCGGCAGTTGATGCTCCAGTGTCTAGACTTTCAAAATCCACCACTCTTCCAGTCACTGACTCGGCAGCATTCAAAGACCCTTCGGACAGAAGGCTCGAAGGTTTTCTAAGGGCAATTTACACCTCTGCAGGGTCGACGTTGCGTCCCTGTTTGGCATCAGCATGGGTGTCCAGAGCTATTCAAGCATGGTCTGAGGGCCTAATTAAGGACATTCAGAATGGAACGTCCAGACAAGAATTGTTAACCTCTGCTCAAGCCATAGCTGAGGCCTCTAGTTATCTCTGTGATACCACTTTGGATACATCTCAAATCACGGCGCGCACTTCAGCTTTATCCATTGCAGCACGCAGAACACTGTGGCTCAAAAATTGGTCTGCGGACCTTAGTTACAAAAAGTCATTAACTTCACTGCCCTTTAAAGGTCAACGTCTTTTTGGAGAAGAGCTGGAAAAGATCATCTCGCAAGCAACAGGGGGCAAGAGCACTTTCCTACCACAAGCCAAAAGCAGAGCGGCCGCTTCACATAGAAAGGGGAAATTTTTTCGTGGCCACAGCGGCAGATATACAAGACGTAACAGTTCCCCTCAAAGATCTCACTTTCGACCTAAATCCAACGATAAAGGTCGGCCAACCTGGAAGACCAATAGACCTCACAACAAGCCCTCAGGAGATAAGCCCACGTCAGTCTGACGGGGCATTCCCTCCGGAATCGTTGGACTGGATAGGGGGCAAGTTACTTCGATTCCGGGAGGAATGGACCCGGCATTCTACGGATGCTTGGGTCAAAGAAATTGTGACGGAAGGATATCATCTAGACTTCACAACTGTTCCACCCAGGAGGTTCCTCATGTCCAGAGTACCCCACAACCCTCAGAAGGCAAAAGCCTTTCTACAGTGTATAGACAAGATGGAGAGATCCGGAGTTGTAGTTCCAGTACCCTACACGGAGAGATTCTCAGGGTTTTACTCCAACCTGTTTACAGTACCAAAGAAGGATGGGGGACTACGGCCAGTACTAGATCTCAAGGGTCTCAACAAATTCATTCGGTCGATACGCTTCAAGATGGAAACGTTGAGGTCGGTAATTCGGGGGATGGAACAGGGTCAACTGATGATGTCCTTAGACATCAAAGATGCCTACCTACATGTACCGATTTGGCCTCCTCATCAATGTTATCTCCGATTCGCATTCAAAAACAAGCACTATCAGTTCGTGGCGCTTCCGTTCGGACTATCGTCCGCCCCCAGAGTGTTCACGAAGTTAATGGCTGTAACAGCGGTCACGTTGAGGCTACAAGGGATTTCAGTGACCCCCTACTTGGACGACCTCCTCCTGAAGGCCAGATCAGAGATGAGGGCCAAGGAGGATTTACAGAAGGCGGTACAGTTGTTACAGGACTTCGGATGGACCATCAACTGGTCGAAGTCCAATCCCCACCCCAGCCACAACATGTTGTTTCTGGGTCTGGAATTCAACACGATTTCGCAGACTGTAAGTCTACCCGCAGAAAAACAGATCAGGATCAGGGATCAGGTGCGGTCACTCTTATCCAGCCAATGGATAACGGTGCACAGGGCAATGCAAGTTTTAGGGACGATGGTGTCGGCCATCGAGGCGGTACCTTTCGCACAAATACACCTTCGACCGCTTCAAGCAAGCATTCTTACTTCATGGAAAGGGGGTCCGCTATCTCGACTCCTTTCATTATCACAACCGACAAAGAAAGCATTGCGGTGGTGGCTGAGTCCGAAGAACCTAGCAGTAGGTCAATCCTGGGCAACCCCGAACTGGGTTGTGATATCAACGGATGCCAGTCTTCAGGGATGGGGTGCGACTTGCTACAATCAGTCAGCACAAGGTCTATGGTCTCCCGAGGAATCCAGACTACCGATAAATATCCTAGAACTAAGAGCAGTAAAGCTAGCCCTAGCTCAATGGACGAGACAGCTTGCAGAAAAACCAATACGCATTCAAAGCGACAACGCTACAACGGTAGCGTACATAAACCGTCAGGGAGGCACGAGAAGTCGGGCAGCACTGACGGAAGCAAGACAAATTCTACACTGGGCAGAGATCAATTCAGTACAGCTATCTGCAATTCACATTCCGGGAATATCCAATACAAAGGCAGACTTCCTCAGTCGAAATCATCTGGATCCAGGGGAATGGGAACTACACCCAGAAGTGTTCGATCAACTCACGAATCAATGGGGCATTCCCAGCATAGACCTAATGGCTTCCAGAAGCAACCGAAAAGTAACAAGGTTTTTCGCCCGCTACAGGGATCCGTTGGCACTGGGGGTGGATGCCATGACCCAGCACTGGAATTTCAATCTAGCTTATGTATTCCCTCCACTTCCTATGCTACCGAGAGTGCTCAAAAAGATCAAACAATCTCAATTGACGGTAATTGTGGTAGCACCATACTGGCCTCGGAGAACGTGGTTCACCGATCTACGGGAAATGTCAATCGCTCAGCCAGTTCGGCTGGAGTCCAGACCAGATCTTCTGCAGCAGGGGCCCATAACACACCACAACCCCGGACTGTTCTCTTTGACGGGATGGCTGTTGAGATTTCCATCTGGAAGAGCCAAGGATTAGATGAAGAGGTAATACCTACCATGTTGAAGGCTAGAAAAGCATCTTCGTCCAGGTCTTACCACAGAGTTTGGCACTCGTACTACAATTGGTGTAAGGAGTCAGACTTTCCCTTCCTTGAACTACAGTTACCACGAATACTTTCCTTTCTGCAACAAGGTTTAAAAATGGGCCTCAAGCTTAGCTCCTTAAAGGTTCAAGTGTCGGCTCTGTCAATCCTCTTTCAATCTCGCCTAGCGAATGAAGATATTATACGCACGTTTCTGCAAGGAGTGGCACACATCATGCCACCATTCCGCCCACCCGTGGCAGGCTGGGACCTCAATCTAGTGCTGGAAGCATTGCTCGATCCACCGTTTGAACCATTAAGTTCAGTCTCTGATACATGGATTACTTATAAGGTGGTTTTTTCTGGTGGCAATTTCATCTACTAGAAGAGTATCGGAACTCAGCGCCCTTTCATGTGAACCTCCATACTTGATATTCCATAAAGATAAAGCTGTTCTCAGAACGGTACCGACGTTCTTGCCCAAGGTTGTTTCTGCATTTCATGTGAACCAAGAAATCGTAGTTCCTTCTCTCTGTCCAGATCCGAAGAATGATAAGGAACGCCGACTACACAAGTTAGATGTTGTCAGAGCATTGCGATGGTATATTGATCGTTCCAAATCCTTTCGGAAATCCCCTGCTCTGTTCGTTCTTCCATCTGGTCCCCGCAGGGGTCAGCCAGCTTCTAAGTCGGTCTTGTCTAGATGGATCAGAGAATCGATTAAGCAAGCTTATTCTGCAAAAGGAAAACCTCCTCCAGAGGGACTCAGGGCTCACTCTACCAGAGCGGTGGGTGCTTCCTGGGCATGGCGTAACTCAGCTTCCTTAGAGCAAATCTTTAAGGCGGCTACCTGGTCCTCTACTCATACATTTGCCAAATTTTACAAAGTCGACACATATTCTTCCGCCGAAGCTTCTCTTGGACGGATGGTGTTGCAATCCGTAATCAAATAAATTCATATATGTATATACAGCTCGCTCCCACCCTGCTGTTGTTGGGACTGCTTTGTTAAGTCCCCATCGGTCCCTGTGTCCCCCTAAGACGACAGAGAAAACAGGATTTTTGTTACTCACCGTTAAATCTGTTTCTCTGTAGTCGAAAGGGGGACACAGGGCTTCCCGCCTCGGCGAGCTGGTGACCGCTTGGTCACGTTTGAATAGTTCCTTGGTTTACTTTCTGTCTGTTGATAGTTTTAATACTTACGTTAGCAGCTTTGGAACAAACTGAATAGGAATGTACAGTGTGAGGGGTAAAGCCCGTTGGCCACGCCCCTTTAATTACTTCAAGTGTCCTGCCTCCTGGAGGATGGAGCTTAACCCCATCGGTCCCTGTGTCCCCCTTTCGACTACAGAGAAACAGATTTAACGGTGAGTAACAAAAATCCTGTTATGTGTGTAGCCTATTCATTCACATGGCTATACTTTAAAACCATAATTTCCAGTTTGTGGTACAAAGACTCGCACCTACTCTTGTTAGACTTCAACTCCATTGACAAGCTGTTGTAGGACCAAAGGCTAGCTGTACAACGTCTGCACCCACACACTAATACAGACACCAAATAAATGGTGCCACATATCTGCCACGTGTTTAAGGTGGCCCAGTCTACCTGACCAATATTTATGTACTGTGGATGTCGGCAGTTATTATGCATGGTTGGTCAGTGTATGGCTGGATAAGTAATTCAATACATTAGAGAACATGGTCAGAATATGTCATTAACCCCAAGACTACCCATAACTCAACAGCTTATCATGCAAAAGATACAGTGGTTTAGTCCAGCAATACTAAAATCATTACTTTGCAGTCCATCCACTATGGAGGCCTCTGATATAAAACTGGACTTAACCAGAGCCTAATGTCGTTCTGTAGAGGCTTGATCTAGTGTAGTATTGCACAGCAGCTAATTCGATATTTACTTATATTTTTGTAACTGCAGCAGACCAATAAAATATAACTGCTGATTGGTTGCAGCTGCTTAAAGGAACCTGTCTGTGTAACCCTCTACATTGATATTCCTGGAAATTTGAAACTGAAAGTCCCAGTTCAGCCAATGTGAATGAACTCACTGCCTTGTACAGTGTCACCCTGCTCAATCGCTGTTACCATCCATCACATTGCTTTAGATCCTCACCATGGAACGTTTTCTTTCCGTCTCTTTTGTTCATTGATTTTTTCCACGTTACTTTGTGCCAACTCCATTCTAAAACACAAAAAGGAAATGTACTGAAGGTTTCCATTTTAAAACCTTGACAGAATAAGGTGCCAGAGAGACTGGGAAACCTTCAGAATACATTAATATTTCATTTATCCAAAATACCTGCCTTCGCTACAACGTTTTGCTGAGGCTGTCCAAGGCCTTGCAATCTGTAACCGCATACTAAACTCGTGTAAAGGGGAAATTCACCAGGCAACTTATTATTTTTATTTTTTTCCTTATCATTGCTGTATGAGAAAAGCTGCCGGCAGACAAAGTCAGCAGCTTATTGGTCAGTTTATGGGGCTAGATGTTGATTGGGCAGGATTAAAATTCCCGACAGAGGACGGCATCAGTTCGTTGATGCGGCCCTTGATCCTGGCCTTGTGATCCGATTGTTGGGGCCTAGGCAAGTCATTCAAAAAAACCACATAAAATAGAGATAAGGCTACATGTTACTTTAAATGAATTAACATTCCTCAGCAAAGGCTCTATGTGTAATTCTGTGTGTCTGCTCTATTATAGAGACGAGAACCTTTCTGGAAGTGAACTCACAGCCAAGCTGGAACCAGCCTTTCTCTCCGGCCTGCGCTGTGCCCAGCCGCTTATACGTGCCAAATTCTTTGAAGTCTTTGATACCTCCATGAAGCGGCGGGTGTATGACCGGCTGCTCTATATCACTTGCTCACAGAACTGGGAAGCTATGGGAAACCATTTTTGGATCAAACAGTGTATTGAGGTAGGCCCTGTGTTTTGAGTGATGGTCTCATACAGTTATTTAGGCATTGGTTTGGATTAAAATGGCAGTTATATACACATCAGGGTCATATATTGTTTGAAAAGATTATCTACTGTACTGCTGTTTGGACAGACCCATGATTCATTTTAGTGGAAACGTTAAAGGACATGAGGCAAAGCAAATTAACCTGAATGTTGCATCAGCACAAGGCAAAACAAAGGTGCTGCTATAATTGCAGTGTATATAAAAAACACTAAATATATTGGATTGTTTCATGGTCATCTTAAAAACATATATGCATCTTTAAGGCTGGGGTCAGGATTAAGGACACTGCCTTTTTCCAGGAAATAAATAACAATAATTTTCAGTTATTCTCTTTCTTTCCGTGCCTGTTTTAAACACCTTGTCTGTTTGGTGTTTGTCCGCATATGCAATTAACCAGTTTACAACGGTGCCAAAGTGATCATAATGCTAACAAGCCAGTTACAAGTCCTACTTGGTTCTCTTTAGCTCCTGCTGGCGGTGTGTGAGCGAAGCACGACGATTGGCACAAGCTGTCAGGGAGCCATGCTTCCATCTATTACTAATGTTATCAACCTGGCAGACAGTCATGATCGGGCAGCGTTTGCCATGGTTACCCACGTCAAACAGGAGCCCAGAGAACGGGAGAACAGCGAATCCAAGGAAGAGGTAATATTTGCTTTTTCTCAACTAATAAAACCCATTCCCCATAAAACAGAAGTAAAGCATTAAAAACAACAAAAAGCTGAGATGAGGGGTTACATTAAGTTAGCCTGCATGTGCTTTTACTGCGTTTGCCAAGCTATTATGTAAGGTTCCCACATGCTCATGCTGAACTGCTTCAGTAAAGTTCCTCTGCCAATTGTCTCTGCTCAAATTGTGGCACAGATGCTGCAGACCTCCCACTTACACTGTACCAAGCGTGAGAAGATCTCTGTAACAACCATCTTCCCCCTTGGAGACAATTCTATGGCAACTAGAGTGAAATTTTTTTAACCCATTGCTTTTTTTATACTAAGCCACTAAGCATTCGGTCAGCCACCTACAGTCGACTGGCACATAGGGCATTTTGGATAGGCTGCTGCATAACAAGTAGACATACATAGTGTCTGTGGACTGGCCAACTGATACACTAACATGGGCTTAGTAGCCTAGGAAACATTCAGTACTCTGGTAACTGCACAGTTTGTTGGAACCTCCATAATGGTATATGTTCTAGAGTATTCCAGTGCTTGTATTCTATCCAACAAGGGGGATGCTTGGTAAGAGATGCTTTTAAAGGCTAAACTTTAAATTGGACTATGAAAGTTCGGTTACTAACAAAGGTGCAGAGCAGTAAGCCAGACCAACCAATCAGTAATGAGATTCTGTTGCATATAGATGATGCTATTTGTTGGTTGTAGAGATTCCATTAGAATCTAGGTTTCCAATGTGTAGAGCTTTTTTTTTTTATCATCAATATTCAGTTTTGGCGAAATCCAAGAGCCTGGCCTAACCTAATCCGAACCATATTTAACGTTTAAAAAATCGGCTTGCACACTTTAGTCATCAGGTTTTTCCACCCGTGCTCCTGCTTCTCCGGTGCAGAAGAAGGGTTTGGATTTGGTTCGGTAAAGGGGAGGCTGTAGGCTGTTTAGGTTGGGATTTGGGATACTAAATGTACTACATATTCATGAATAGCATGATGAGAGTAAAAGGTTTGGGGTTGTGGGGCTAAATTTTTACAGTATCCTTAAGGTTATTGTAGCTAAGTGGGGCCTTACTATATTGACTCTTAGCAGATACCTGAACTCAAAAAGTCTGAAAAACATGAGGCTTATGTCATTCATGGAACAAGAAAGGAAAGAAATCCTGTGTAGAAGTTGAAGTAGTAGTTGGTAATGCTGAGTAAACCAATATAGTGTTTCAAACCACTATCATTTACTTATAAGATTCTGATATATTCATTTATCAGAAGGTTTGTTCCTTATGATTTATGCAGAGAGAACTGTTTGACCGTTTCTCAGCACCCTAATTTGTCCACACACAGGACAACAAATGCCATGTTTGTACACTGTGTTCGCCACCATAACAAATAGCTATTAAAAACTGTATCCATTTTGTGTTTAGGATGTAGAAATCGATATCGAACTAGCGCCTGGGGATCAAAGTACAAACCCCAAAACTAAAGAGCTTTCGGAGAAGGATATTGGGAACCAGCTGCACATGCTGACCAACAGGCACGACAAGTTCCTGGATTCCCTCCGAGAAGTCAAGGTGAGTGGCTATTCGGCCTCTAAACTTCCCATGGCCATTTTCTAATTTCTGTGCTGGTTTTTCTAATGGCAGTTGCTATTTTATGGCAGTGCTTATACTCACATGCCCGTTCTTTTCTTGCATTTTACTTTGCATAAGTATTAATGCTGATTTCAGAACCAAAATATCATAAATCTCATGACTGCCTCCGTTTTCATTTTTGCCTAAATTGCTGATGCAAAAGGCACAAGAGCTTACAGAGCAATCCTGAAATGAACAGAAGTGAGACTTTTCAGTAATAATGTATCACTTAAGTGGCATGCGGTGGATAGAGGGTGGCTGAATGCTTAGCTTATATGACTCGGAAGGGATCAGAATAATAAAGCAGAAATCTGTTAACCCGTGGACCCATTTATATATATATATATATATATATATATATATATATATATATATATATATATATATATATATATATATATATATATATATATATATATATATATATATATATATATATATATATATATATATATATATATATATATATATATATATATATGCGCACAGGGATGTCCAACCATATCCTCTCCATCTGCATTAATACTAATAATAATAATACTCCATCCTGCAGCCACATCTAAAACAGCACATGGTTCATATAATATATAGTATTTGGCTAAAGACTGCAAAGAATGTTTCTTTATGTAAAACTGGAAGCAAACTGAGATATTTTCCCGTTGTGTTTGCCGCAGACTGGGGCCTTACTGAGTGCGTTCGTTCAGTTGTGCCACATTTCCACCCCTCTTGCTGAGAAGGTTTGGATCCAGTTGTTCCCCAGACTGTGGAAAATCCTTTCTGACCGGCAGCAGCATGTGAGTTCTTCCTAATTTGATATGCTCTTTGTTTTCCAATTAGACAATAGAAAAAGATATGTTTAGGGGTGAGTGCTTCGAGAGGCCTCAGCATGCACTTTGTTGTTATATGTGTTGAAGATCACATCTCATATATGAATCAAATTGGAGCTTTGACATTTATATTATACTTTCCTTTCTCAGGCATTAGCCGGGGAAATCAGTCCGTTCTTGTGTAGTGGCAGTCACCAAATGCAGCGTGATTGCCAGCCAAGTGCCCTGAACTGCTTTGTGGAAGCCATGAGTCAGTGTGTTCCGCCCATTCCTATCCGACCTTGTGTGCTCAAGTACTTGGGGAAGACCCACAACCTCTGGTTCCGCTCCACGCTCATGCTTGAACATCAGGCTTTTGAGAAGGGCCTGAGCCTGCAGATCAAACCCAAGCAAGCCACCGAATTCTATGAGCAAGAGAGCATAACCCCACCACAACAGGTAGGTCCTTCGCATCCATATACATTCATGGGCTTCTGCATCCAGGGGTGCTTTGCCAATGAGGAAAGTTGAGGCTGTCGCCACTAGGTGCCAGGGGCAGCAAAAATGCTGCTCCTGGTACTTTAAGAGCGAATTTCTGGGGGAGGGGGGGGGGGCAGCAGCAACTGCTGCTGCCTCAGGCTGCGGAGGGGCCAGGATCGCCCCTGTCTGCATCCAGCCCTATTGCAAATGTAAAACATAGATAAAGGGTAACTTTTTGCCCCAAGACTGTCTTGTGAAGTTTTAAGACATTCTGACCCAATCCAGACCCTAAACAGGCATAAATACACCCTTAATGAAGCCATTCATATTATGTTTATCAGAGGAGGAAAAAATCCTTCCTGACTGCAGCCTGGTTATTTATTTAACTCTTGAGTCAACATTCCAAGATAATGTGATTTCTAGAGCCCTGCCTAATATGTTTTACTATAAATAGCCAGCGCTTTTTTGAACCTGCCAATGAGCCAGTATTTATCACCTCTGCGATTGCATTACATTGGAAAACCCTTAATAAAAATAAAGATGAAAGCTGCTTTCTTCTTCCCATTGCAAGTAATTACAGACTTATTCATGAGCGATGAAAAGGTAAAGGTCTGCAGAGAGGTTATTATAGTGACCCTTTATATATTTATACAAGGTAATTAAATCTCCATACGGAGGCCTCCTTTTAGTGAAAATAAATGCAATTAGGACAGCAGGTTCTCCTAACTGACGTTCTCTAAACCTACTATTGATTTGCTAACTGTATCCTATAACTTTTGTGGATTGGTGCCCAGGTTTTCACTGACTGTTCAGAGGAAGGGCGGTAAAGAGGCAAGATTATACCTTCCTTACTGCTTCATTTACATTACAAATTGCCTATTACGCTGTTTTCTTCTTCTTTTGCCCTTTAATCCAGTGCCATAAGTGTTATATCCATTACAATATGATTTAATGTAAACATTGCATTATTATTTGCATTTGCATTTATTTCTCATTCTTTTAATTTGTCACTTAGCTATTCCATCAAGCCAGTCTTTCCAAATCCCTTAGAAGAGAAAGGACAATCCACTCTATTCACATCTGAAATTATCCACAAATAAAGAGGCACTGGTTTTAAACCCTTCTTCTACTGCTTCTGTCATTCAAGCCCAAAACCCCCTGTGCTTCCTTCCATGGAGTATCATGAAAACCAATTTATGCAGAAAACTGCCTGTTTCCGCAGTAAAGCGTTGAGAATTGTGCATTTTAAGGCTTCACACCATCATGGAGGCTTATTCTTTTATACATAAAACTGCTAAAGATTTCCTAGGGCCTTGATCCTGCATATTCCCAAAACAATTCCTTGAAAGGTGTGAAATGAGTCTGGAGGGGGCAAAGTGTAATTTGTTGATAAGCCCCAAAATTGCGTTTACAGTTGGATTAATTTGTATTGATACTGCTTTGTTCTGTATAATAGGTGTAAATTGTGTTTCTTATATAAAATAATAGCTCAAATAATTCCTTCGGAATTTCTAATATTATAAAGAAAGCAAAATTTCCATATCAAGCTCTTTATGGAAAGTCTCCCAGTTGTTCTTTCCCTTTGCGTTCAATGGGTGCCCTCCTGCCATTTTGCAAGATTATCTTTATGAATTAGAATCTCTAGAGTTTATTATGGGAATCCCTTGTGTAATTATGTAGTGATCCCCTTAACATCTCTTTAACCCAAACTGTTTAGTTGTCTTGGGTTCTCTAGTTTCATCCTTTTGTATCATAGAATGGTAAGTTAGGAGATACAATATCCAAAAAACTGTTATCCAGAAAGCTCCAAATAACGGGAAGACTCTTCCATAGGTTCGATTACAAAAAAAAAATAACCCAATTGTTTCCTTTTTCTCTGTAATAATAAAACAGTACATTTTACTTGATCCAAACTAAGATAGAAATAATCCTAATTGGAGGCAAAACCAGCCTATTGGGTTTGTTTAATGTTTACATGATTTTCTATGAAAATCCAAATTTAGGAAAGATCCATTTTCCGGTAAAAACCCCAGGTCCCGATTACTCTGAATAATAGGTCCCATGCCTGTGCTATTTTTTTTTCTGGGTTGTAGCTTTTCTTCTACTATAACTAGAAGAGCCTCTAGATCATTTTCCATCAAGATTGCACATAATTTAGACTTATTAATTATATACAATGCATGCTTAATTATGAATACATAACCTTACATTACTCTCCAAACATGTCATAATTGGATTCTCTTGATAAAAAAGAAGACCCACCCTGCATGGTTTTGTGTAACTGGTAAACACATTTCTTCCAGTGCAATTTTGGCAGAGGTCCTGATACCTTTATAGTTCAGGGCTCCCCTTTGCTGTTAAACATTGGGCCCTCCCATAACAAGGTCAAAGAACGTTGTCAGGTAGTTTTAGGGAAAACCAAATAAGTAAGTAATCATTCACCCTTAAATTTCACCCTAATTGACCTTCAGCTTCACAGTTTGGGAACCACTGGCTTTCAGGGAGCCACATGCAAGGGCAATTTTATTTAATGTTATTTTATTTTTACCTTTTAAATGCAAGCCAAGTTGTGGCCTGATTTGTATAGTTTGTCCTTTGGCTGTTTTAGGAGATTTTGGATTCCTTGGCTGAACTATATTCTTTGCTGCAAGAAGAGGACATGTGGGCTGGTTTATGGCAGAAGCGTTGCAAATTCCCTGAAACATCCACAGCCATCGCTTATGAGCAGCATGGATTCTTTGAGCAGGTACCTGACATTTATTGTCTCATGCAGTGCAGCGTTGAAACCTGTGTTTGTTTATTTTTCCCTCTATTTTACCTTATCTTACCTTTTCAGCTGTAAAAAATTATTTCTTTTCTTGTGAACCACTTTTATATCTGCATTGTAAGCCTGACTCTGTGCATCTGATCAGCGAGCGAGAGATTCCAGCAGAGCAGATCACATGCTGGTATCATTGTGCCAATGTGATTATAGATGTATTGATCCGTTTCCTGAGGCAGAAATCTTGCATACCCATCTTCCAGTTCAAACGCTATCGATTCCTTTTTGGGCTTTTAATTCTTTTAGGCTCAAGAAACCTACGAGAAAGCAATGGAGAAGGCCAAAAAAGAACATGAAAGGTGTAATGCGTCTCCTGCTGTCTTCCCAGAATATCAGTTGTGGGAAGACCATTGGATTCGGTAAGTATGTCAATCCTGCCACTTCTGATTTATTTGAGCGTGCCGGTTGGTTCTGCACATTTTTCTTTTTCTGTCTTAAACGAGTGGTTCACCTTTAACTTTTAGTTTGTCATAGAATGGTTAATTTTAAGCAACTTTAAAATTTTTAGTATGTTGTGAAATGGCCAGTTCTAAGACACTTTTCAAATGGTCTTAATTTTTTTTTATAGTTTTTGAATGATTTTGTCTTTTTTCTGACTCTTTCCAACTTTTAAATGGGGATCACTGACCCCATATTAAAGGAGAACTAAACCCTAAAAATTAATAGGACTAATGCCCTGTTTTATATACTGAACTTATTGCACCGGCCTAAATTGTCACCGTCTCAATAGCAGCAATGATCCAGGACTTGTCACAGGGGGTCACCATCTTGGAAAGTGTCTGTGACACTCACATGCTCAGTGGGCTCTGAGCAGCTGTTGAGAAGCTAAGCTTAGGGGTCGTCACAAAATCTCATGCAGAAAATGAGGTTGGCCTGTCATATAAGATGATGCTTCAAGGCTGATTATTAAATTCTGATACTGGTTTCTGTGCTGCTATGTAGTAATTATCTGTATTAATTACTAATCAGCCTTATATTGTGACATTTCTATTCCATGTGTACTGTATATTGTGGGTCAGTCCCTAAGCTCAGTAAGTGACAGCAGCACAGAGCATGTGCAATGAATCCGCAGAAAAGATGGGGAGCTACTGGGGCATCTTTGGAGACACAGATCTTTACTGCTAAATGGCTCTGATTGCCTTGGACTGGTACAGAAACCCAAAACATAATATACATCATTTCTAGCTACTTCTTTAGTTTAAGGACTTTCCTTATCCTTTAAAAACAAATGCTCTTTAGGGCTACAAGTTTGTTATTGCTACTTTTTTTATTACTTATGTTTCTATTCAGGCCCTCTCCTATTCATATTTCAGTCCTTTAATCCAATGCATGGTTGCTATGATAATTTGGATCCTAGCAATTGCCCTTTATGAAATAGTTAAAGCATATGATGGGGTAAACCTGACTAAAAGTATTTTGCACCAATCAGAATGACGTAACAAACAAAGAAATATCTTTGCCGTGTCATTGGATGTTTTCCGTTATGCGTGTATTGTGATTCTGACTTATGTCTCTTCTAAAGATGTTCAAAAGAGCTGAACCAGTGGGAGGCATTGACGGACTATGGTCAATCAAAAGGCCACATCAATCCATACCTCGTCCTTGAGTGTTCTTGGAGAGTTTCTAATTGGACGGCTATGAAAGAAGCTCTGGTGCAGGTCAGAACCATCCTTTCTTACTCTGCTGGGTTGCTTTAATAATAAGTTCCCCTTGTTCTTACTGACGATGTTTGTACAAAGTCAGCATTACAGCTCATTTCACAGAGGCAATAAATGGCTCTTTGGGGAATCTCTTTGATTTAGAACACAGCTGCAATTTCTGGCAACAAACACATATTCCCAATAAATGTGTTTTTTTTTTTTCATTCTGTCATGTTTTATATTTTGAGTTTCCAGCAGTTTTGGTGAGTGGGGTGGGGAGAGAAGGAAGGAAAGAAGAAGCCTGAATCTATCCTGTTTTATTTTGATTCTTTTTACATATTTCTTACCAGCGGATCGTTTGTTCCCTTTTCCACTTTTTCTCTCTACACATTCATAATTATATCTTGGAAAGACTAAGGGGCAGCCAAGTAGTGGTTATTAATATTCAAAACACAAGACCAGAGAGTATGGACTCTTTGTTATCTGTCTATCTGTACACAGCTGACGGTGTGTGGTGGGAAATAAGAGCTGCAGGGAAATGAAGTGGGGTTGCCTTTTACTTACTCTATTCCTGATGGGTAGGCTGTATACAAGGCTTCTGCATGTTAAAGAATGGTTTATATTCACACCTTGAGCTTTTTCATGCCTGTATTGCCCACATCGTGAAACACGCACCTACCTACCTACACACACACCCCTTACCTCCCCAGGGCATTTAGGGGGGTCCCCCGTAATTTATTTTATACATTTTTCCCACCTGGACATTTTTTTTTTCTGGCTGCTGACCCATACTTGCACTAGAGGGTGTTGAATTACTGCCATTATATGTATATAGGTGTGGGTGGTTACGTCGGAAACTCATGTACTCGGATGCAAGAGAGTAACAGTCACTTGGGTGTTGACTTGGTAATTTTTTAGTTGAAGAATAGGGAAATGTCTAATTTCAATACTGGAAAAAATCATGGGCATATTGGATATGTTTCCAAATTAGGATAGTTCCTAAACTAGAAAAGCAATTGCTGATATTTCAGGATCAATCATAGAGACTTTGTGTGGACAATCAGTAGGGTGTTTCTTAAAGGGGCAGTATTTCTCCTTGCCCAGCATAAGTTCTACGAATAGGGCTTGTGAATCTTGGTTTTTGTTATTTCTTGAACTAAACAGGGAAAACCAAAGCTTCTCTATGATTGCTCCTTGCAGAGTACATAATTAGCTTACCAGTGCACGGATAACCCCATGCATAATGGACTTTTGCTAACAAAACAGCCACAACAATGGATGAAGGCAAGTGGGCTGTATGTTGGTAATCTAATCCTCATAAGGATCAGACATGGAGTAACTTCAATTTCCCTGTTTATCAAGTTTTCATGATTTAAACAATAGGCAAAATGTATGTTCAGCACAAGCCTTGTTTATGTCGGACAAGGCGGATACTGCCTCTCTAAGCTGGCCACACACTGACCGACTCCCTGTATATATACACGTTGTGTATGCTGATGGGTTTGGCACAGATCAGTTAGTTGAATCAGTCAGGAATGGGAGAGGCCAAATACAGATCTATATAATAGGATATTACAATTCTGTACAAATGGCTTTTGTTGGGAAATGTGTGTTTACAAGCTTCTGCCTCTATTGAATTCAGGAAAGGCAAAGTCTGATTCACAGCCTTATTTTGTTGACTAAGCTGGGCTTTTATCAAGGTCAATGCAGTAAAATAACTCCTATAAATGTGTCCATTTGTTCAGCTGGACATTGCACAGTAAAACACATACATACATACACATGCTTTGAAAGGAAAATCTATCTTTAACATAGTCATAACTTATTCATGAAAAGCATGTCTTTTAAATGTCGGTCTTCTATGCAGTACAAATCAGTCTATGGAAAAACTGACTGGTTTCCGAACCTGGTAACAAAGTGGTTGTCTTATATGATTTATACAAGGTATACTTACCTATGCTTTCCCTGTAACAGCCGAATAACTTGTCAGAGGTGGCAATAAGTTAAAAGCACTCCAGTTCATGTCATTTCCCGGGTGTAATTTGTATCCGCCTTTAGAAGGCATTACGACTAATGTTCTTGGTTGGAATCCAAGCGTATTGTGCAGAATGACATATTTGAGATGCCACTTTGCTTGGCTCTTGTCCTTTCCAAAGACCCCAGGCACAAGGTACATAATGTACCCAATCTGTACTCATGATAGATGATTATTGTGCAGAAAAGTGATGTTCAAGAGCAGCCGGTAGCAGGACGTTGGCGATTATTTAACCAAATAAAATGTTTCATGCTACTTGATATTACCCAGTAGAACGTGGTCTCTGACTGCTCTTCTGCAGTTAAAGGGAAAAAAAAAGAACAGCTGTTAATTCAAACAAAAACATTATTTATAGCTATTGCCTGGGGAAATAGAGATGATTTTGGGGTCCTGGCTGCCCATCCTTCATACAGGGGGTTTCAATGTGTGCCAACGAGGATTTGAACTCTTTCATATTCTGGCTATTTAAAGGGATTCTTTCAGTTTTTATTACTAAATTACAATGTATACAATGCACATAATACATTCTACCATTTACGATTTTATTCTTGAACCAATAAATGCATTTTTTTTGTTTAGTTATACAGTACTGATGTGTAGGCAGCCATCTCAAGGTAATTTTGCCTGGTCATGTGCTTTAAGAAAGAGCCAGTGCTTCACAATGGAACTACTTTCAGATACCTTTCAGATATCTTGCAGCGCAGCAGTAAACAGTGACTGGTTTATCAGAGCACAAGTCACATGATTGACAGCAGCTGAGAAACTAACAACATGTCTAGCCCCATGTCAGATTTCAAAATGAAATATAAAAAAAATATATCTGTTCGCTCTTTTTAAAAACAGATTTCAGTGCAGGAGTCTGCTGGAGGAGTGGTATTAACTGATTTATTTTGTAAAAACATGTTTTTCCATGACAAAATCTCTTAAAGACTGTCATTTCTAAATTTATTAGCGAAGCTCTATGTTTGCTTGCATTTTGGTGGAACATATCACAAATTCTGGCAAAACAAAAAAAAAAAACATTCTGCACCTTATTTTTATTTTTTACATTTTACATCCCTGGCTAACAGCGACGTGTACATGTGATTAATACACGCATTATCCTTTCCCCGGCTGCATTTTTCCCATTTAGATAGAAGAGTAGATAAATGGTACAGTAGATTTTTAAGCCTTGAGTCGAAACTGAGAGAATTGATCACGTCTGACAGCTTGTACTTGTGATGGCTTGCATGTTGAACAGAAGTGACAGCCACCAGTGACTTCAGGCACAGGCTTCTATTGAAAGATATTTTCCGTAATGAGGCGTGTACTAATGGACTACCCAACAAAATGCTAACGCCATAAATTGTGATGCCGTTGCCGCAGCCCGAGACCTTGTCTGTGGAAAAAAATGTTTGAGGAAATCTGTTTATTTCATTGGTGATGATGAGCAGAAGAATCAGAACGAGTCTTTTTCTATTCTTATACAGTAACGATGCTTAAGAATCAATTCCTGATCAGCTGGTGTACAATTGTTTTCCAGAATTCTGCATTATTACCACAAGCAGTTCTGATGACATATGTTGTAGCCAACACAACGAGCTGCACTGAGCCTCAAGGAAAGGTTTATCTTGCACATATTGGCTACTAAATAGAACTGCTTAACACCCTATCTACTTTATTATTATTATCCTCCTTTTATAGAGCGCACTAGCACAGTTGATGTTCTATTTTTGTTAAATCAGCACCTGCATGTTTGATTGTATATAAGCAGAGAAGCCATACAGAACTGATCAGAGTTTTTGGATGCTAGAGCTGCCTATTCTCTGTCCAGCTGGAGATGCACAACCAGATGAGGCCCTTCAAAACATTTCTAGAGCCTGGAGGGCTTTGTGGGTTTATTTGTACTTCCTTATCCTTCTACACAAATATGGCCCTTGAATATTGGTTATATAATGGTTAATTGACCCACGCTATGGGGAAAAAGTGGCACAGCACTCATAGTCTATATAGAATGTCTCATATCTGACAAAGCATACATAACATCTCCTTGACCAAAGTTTTGCAAGTTTTGTAAATTACCAAGGTGCTGAAGTAATTTCTGCATGATATGAAATTGGACTAATCCTTGGCTTTCAGTTGAGCCAAATCTAAACCCTAGACGTTAAAGCAGGAGCGCCCATACTTCAGTAATGCAGGGTGTACTTTTAGTGATGTTGTCCCATTATGATCTACATCGATAAAGTAATCTGTTCCATGGAAAATATTACTTTAAATTCTATTATAAATCAATATAATATTGTATTACTATATTTAAAAAACAATTATTTCTTATGTAGCTTTAACAGAATAAATATCTGAATGAAACAGAAGGGTCATTTAGACAATCTGTTTGTTGACAGTGTCTTGAGATGTACTGATAACCAATTAAAGGTCTACTGGTAACATAGTAACATAGTAACATAGTAACATAGTAACATAGTAAGTAAGGTTGAAAAAAGACACATGTCCATCGAGTTCAACCTTTTTTTTTTTTTTTGTTTATTAACTAACTATCTGCCAGTTGATCCAGAGGAAGGCAAAAAACCCATCTGAAACCTCTCCAATTTGCCTTAGAGGGGGAAAAATTCCTTCCTGACTCCAAAATGGCAATCGGACTAGTCCCTGGATCAACTTGGACTATGAGCTATTTCCCATAACCCTGTATTCCCTTACTTGCTAAAAAGCCATCCAACCCCTTCTTAAATCTATCTAATGTATCAGCCTGTACAACTGATTCAGGGAGAGAATTCCACATCTTCACAGCTCTCACTGTAAAAAACCCCTTCCGAATATTTAGGCAGAACCTCTTTTCTTCTAATCGGAATGGGTGACCTCGTGTCAGCTGGAAAGACCTACTGGTAAATAAAGCATTAGAGAGATTGTTATATGATCCCCTTATATATTTATACATAGTCATCATATCACCCCTTAAGCGCCTCTTCTCCAGCGTGAACATCCCCAATTTGGCCAGTCTTTCCTCATAGCTAAGATTTTCAATACCTTTTACCAGCTTAGTTGCCCTTCTCTGTACCCTCTCTAATACAATAATGTCCTGTTTGAGTGATGGAGACCAAAACTGTACGGCATATTCTAGATGGGGCCTTACAAGTGCTCTATACAGTGGAAGAATGACCCCCTCCTCCCGTGACTCTATGCCCCTTTTAATACAGCTCAAGACCTTATTTGCCCTTGATGCTGCTGACTGGCATTGCTTGCTACAGCCAAGTTTATCATCTACAAGGACTCCAAGGTCCTTTTCCATAATGGATTTGCCTAGTGCAGTCCCATTAAGGGTATAAGTGGCTTGGATATTTTTACATCCCAGGTGCATGACTTTACATTTATCAACATTGAATCTCATTTGCCACTTAGCTGCCCAGATTGCCAGTTTGTCAAGATCCTGTTGCAAGGATGCCACATCCTGGATGGAATTAATTGGGCTGGATAATTTTGTGTCATCTGCAAACACTGATACATAACTTACAACACCCTCCCCTAAGTCATTAATGAACAAGTTAAATAAAAGTGGACCCAATACTGAGCCCTGGGGGACCCCACTAAGAACCTTACTCCAAGTAGAGAATGTCCCATTAACAACCACCCTCTGTACCCGATCCTGTAGCCAGTTTCCTATCCATGTGCAAACGACTTCATTAAGCCCAACAGACCTTAGTTTAGAAAGCAGTCGTTTGTGGGGCACAGTATCAAACGCTTTGGCAAAATCCAAATAGATCACATCTACTGCCCCCCCACTATCCAGAATCTTACTTACCACATCATAAAATGCAATCAAATTCGTCTGACATGACCTATCCTTGGTAGATCCTGATCTAACCTTTGGACACCCCTGCTTTAAAGCAACCTATAACTGAAGGCAAGACACTTTTCACAGATTGTGAAAATTTTGCTAAAATGTTACATATGGGTTCCAATATCCGGAAACCTGCTCCTAATTAAGGAAAGACCATCTCACATAGACTTCATTTTAATAAAATATTCAAAGTTTAAAAAAAAAATAAAAACAATTTCCTTTTTCACTGTAATAATAAAACGGCACCTTCTACTTGATCCAAATTTAGATAAATGAATCCTTTTCAGAGGCAAAATCAGCCTATTGGGTTTGTTTAAATTATTTTAGTGCACCTGGTAAGGCTTCATCTTGAGTTTTGGGCTCCAAATATATAAATGAGCTGGAGAGAGTGCAGAGACTAAGTGCAACTAAATTGGTTAGAGATGTGGAAGACTTAAATTATGAAGGTAGACTGTCAAGGTTGGGGTTGTTTTCTCTGGAGAAAAAAGACACATGTGAGGGGACATGATTACACTTTACAAGTACATTAGAGGACATTATAGACAAATAGCAGGGGACCTTTTTACCCATAAAGAGGATCACCGTACCAGAGGCCTCCCCTTTAGACTAGAAGAAAAGAACTTTCATTTAAAGCAACGTAGGGGGTTCTTCACAGTCAGGACAGTGAGGTTGTGGAATACACTGCCGGGTGATGTTGTGATGGCTGATTCTGTTAATTCATTTAAAGGGGACCCGTCACCCAAAAAAATTATTCAAAATTCTATAACAGATTATTCCAGCAACATGAACTTTAATTACATTGTATAAATTATTTGAATCTTGTAAATTATTTGAAGCCTTGCATCATCTCAGAATCTTGTTTGTGCACCAGAATGAAGGACCCGATGTCCATCCCCATGCCCCGGCTACACAATTAAATGGTGAAGAGAACGGGGGAATGTGGGGAGAGCAGTGACATGTAGGAAGTGCTGAATGGAAAGTGAAAGTAATTGTCTGCCCCGCCTCTATGCCTTAGACATAGTGGAGGGCCAGGCAATATTTGATTGACAGTTTATATTTTTAAATGAGCTTACAACAGCTATGAAAGCTTAAATAAATAAATAGAAATTGGTTTTCATGTTTAATTTGAAAAGGACTTTTATTACACAGGTCCACTTTAAGAGGCTTAAAGGCTTGGATGATTTCTTGGACAAGCAAAATATCATAGGCTATTGTGTTATTAAAATCAACAATTAGATATATATTCTTATACTGTATATAGTTTATGTGAGTGTATAGAGGGCTCGATGTGAGTGATTGTGTATGTATGTGCGCTGTGTTTTCATTTGGAGGGTTTGACGCTGATGGACTTTTTTTTTCCAACCCAACTTAACTATGTAACCTTAAAGTATGGTGGTCCTAATAACAGATTGACCCCTTATCTGCAAAACCCCAGTTCCCGAGCATTCCAGATACCTGTATTCAAATAGGAAAGTATAAATTGGAGACAGTATTCTATATATGCCAATAATTGCTTCAGATTAAAGTGTGCAAATGGGCAGCAAAATGGTTTTTGCATATGCCAAGTTGTTACCTGCCTCTGAGCACCAAGTGAGGATATGCAATTTAGAGACTCTTTTGTATTTGCTATACATGGCTGCCTATTTGATCTTTCTGGACTGAGTTTGCAGCTTATTGGCCTGTGTATGGTACCAGCAGACCTGAGCGACTGATATCTGTCCAAAAATCAACCTGATATTTATCAACCACGTTTCATTTTCCTGTGGGATCGAGGACCACATTTCCCCATTCATATGGGCCTCCATCCTGTATTACTGCAATTACTGCATGAGCCAATCGTTGTCTTGAACAATATTATCCACCTCAAAGTGGCCATAGAGGTGAAAGATCCGCACGTTTGGCGAGATGGTCATGTATGGCCTGCTTAAAGTATGAAAGCATAGGTAAAAATTAAAAACCCTGGTAAAGTTATGGGACCTGTTATCCAGAATGCTCGGGAACTGGGGATTTTCCAATTTTCAAGTCTATTAGAAAATCATGTAAACATTAAATAAACCCAAATAGGCTCGTTTTGCTTCCTATAAGGATTAATTATATCTTAGTTTGAATCAAGTACAAGGGAGTGTTTTATTATAACAGAGAAAAATTTGGTTTATTTGGATAAAATGGAGTTTATGGGAGACAGCCTTCCCTTAATTTGGAGATTTTTGGATAACTAATTTTCAGATGGATCCCATACCTGTTGTATTGTTTTGCCATAAATGTGTTGTTATTTTAGAATAAAATCCTAGAACAGTACAGGGAACAGTATTAGTAAGGAAATAGCAAATCCGTTAAAAAGTAATTGTTTGTTTAAATGGGATCCTATGGGGAATAGCATGTCTGTATTTCAGATATTTCTGGGAATAGGTTTCCATATCCCAATAACTAGGATGATGAGCTGCCATTTTTTTCTAACCTACAATAAACCGGTTGTATTACTTTTTATAGATGAAAAGCTTTAATGCACCTATTTGAGTGTTTTTCTTACCATTCTTTATTGCTACAGACTTGACCCAGTTCTATATTCTATTTAGAGGTATATTGCATTATAGGAAATGTTACCAGTGTAATAAGTGTCCCTTCTATTTATTGCAACTCCTGTGTAGAGTAGGCTGTTGCCATTTATCATGATTTGAGCAGAGACATTGTGCACAGCTTGGGTGGTGTAACTGACATGTTGATATGTGTCTCTGAGCTTCATTAAAGCTGAATGTGGTTCATTCCTGTAATCCGAGGGCAGAATTATTTATAAATCTGGTATTTTAGTTTTGTTTTATCAACTCACTCATAAGCCATTGTTGACGTTGGCATTTTAGCTTAGTGGCAGCTCACTGTACTCTGCAGGGATTTCTTGCTAATAATTATGGCTGTCCTTCCTCTGATAGAATATATCCATCGCTCTTACTGGGGATCTTCTTGGCCTCTGTGGTCATTAGATGTTTAGGTGGTTTTTGTGCAGAGCCAATGTATAAGATGAAAAGAGAGACATAGCATTGGGCACAGTCTCTGTCGGATTGTCGACCTCCATGCTTTATTTAAAAGGAAAACCAAAACTAAATTATAGATACCAAAGGTTTATTTTAACATTGCATTATCTTTTTTTTATCTTCCATCTGCCACAAGGGGACAAACTGGGAGGGAAAAGATCATTATTCTTGGTGTCTCTACAGCTGCTCAGGGAAATGGTTTAGATTGTTGGAATTGCCCAAGTCCTTCTGCACATTGACATGTTTCCATGTTTGTTAGGTTTTGCCAGAGTTATTGTTGGGCACATTTTTGGTGCAGCCTGTGATTAAGTGCACAAAACATGTAATTCTCTGTGTACATATATTATTTGCATAAAATAAAGTCTGCAGTTCCTTTGCTTTGCCTGTTTGTGGGAACTGTGAGTGCCTGATGTTTTCTTTCCTTAGTCTGATATCTCCACATTGAGCTGTAGGTTTTTGGCATGTGTACATAGACCCCATGTATAAACTTAATGTATGGCTATGCACCAAGAATTTCTTCATTATAAATTTGGTACAGTGGCCTAAGATTTACAAAACATAATTAAATTCCAGATTGCTCAAACTAAGGACTCGCATATAAAAACATTGTGCTAGATGGCAGTTTTGGACAGAGAATGGCCTTAGTCTAGCAGTTGTATTAGTAAGTGGAATGTTATGCCCTTTGGCTGATAACAGGGATAATACATGATGTTGAGGACCTGAGGGTATCAACCCTTGTAAGGACTTGTATTAGGTAGTGCTGTAGTAAGACAGAGGAACAGGCCAAACCACTTGGGCTCCAACGAGTACCCAACTGAGTACATCAGTGCAATCACAGTGACAAGGTTAGGGCTTAAAAGGTAATTGTAAACGGTTGTTGGCAGAACCCATTGTGTATGCATCATAAACAACATTACCCATACAACAAGAATAATAACAAATGGTCTGTTATAATTATATTGCAGGATAAATACAAATACAAAAAGCTACGATGTACAGTATAAAAATGGCTTAGTTGTACTCAAGGAACAAAACACATTCTCGGTTTTAATTCTGTATAATGTTCAGTTGGTCACAAAGCAGGTTTGCTTTCTTTAATGTACAACTGATAAAATACAGCAAAACCACCATGTTGGTCTGGTCACTTACATTTGACTTGGTCCCAGACAACTGGAGAATTTCAAGCAACAAAGGGGTTCATGTTTGCAAGGGTCATGCTTGTTTGTAATGTCATTAATAAATGTCTTGCACTGCTGGACAACATTTTAGATCCACCTTATAACTGTTGTGTGGCAGACTTGTTCCATGTTCTGCTACAAAGCTTCTTCTTTTTCCCTGTAACTCCATATCTGGTTAGAGATAGCTTCTAAGGACTAATGAGGGCTGACTATATTGAATTTTACTAATGCTGTAATTTATTGTCACGCAGGTGGAGTTGAGCTGCCCAAAGGAAATGGCCTGGAAAGTGAACATGTACCGCGGTTATCTAGCTATTTGCCATCCAGAAGAACAACAGTTAAACTTCATCGAGCGACTGGTAGAGATGGCGAGCAGCTTGGCCATCCGTGAATGGAGAAGGTTGCCTTATGTCGTCTCTCACGTTCACACGCCTTTATTACAGGTGAGAGTTTTGGCCAGTAGTGCACATAGTATTGCTATTAATGTAGATAAAAATATGTATTTTGGTAGTGTGCCGGCTCCCTGCTTTATTAGAAGAAGAATTAGGTTGGTCTTTCGTTTATGGCAGATGCCTTCTCAGATGGTGAAGATAACTGTGAATAAATTCTGCTCAATGGGGAACTGTCACTGTTGTAAAGCACTGTATGTGTAAAAAGAAGAATAAAACAAGTGTATACAGAATATGACCTCATCACATGAGCAGATCTTTACCAGATTTGGCCATCAATGAGCTTGACCAAAGTGGAAAGATGCAATTTGTTTGGCCCTCATGCCGGGAATCTGATCACAATCAGGGCCTAAAGAGACCCATCGGGTGAGAACCACATCAACAAGCAGATAATCTCCTCGACCTGATGGATTTTGTAACCTGTCCAATCCCGTCATGCCTGGTCTGGCCAGTGCTACTTTATTTAATCTGACTCATTAAGATTTCATTATACATTTTTTTCACATGGTCTAAATTTTACCTGCAACTTGCTTTCCCAAATTGTTACCCTTTTTTTACTAGAGACCATAGGATCTTAATGTACTAAATATATTGATATGAGCTGTTTGGTCTGCAGTGTGTGCCACTTATCTTGCCGTTTGGCATTTGTATTGGTTGTCAGGCTCCCTTCTGAGCTCCACCATGTGGTCAGAGCCCCTCCGCTCTTAACAAGGTTATTGATGCAGACATATGAAAATGTTGCTGTTATCAGCCCATAGTTCCAAGAATATTTAATACAGAAAATAAGTCTTCACCCTAAATTTCTGCTTACTAACCTTCAACCATAGCTTGCAGGAGTATCTAGAATAATATTATGACTAAATCTCAACCCTATCTGATTCTCAGGTTGGGCACCCCCATCTGCTTCTCTGGACCTCCATGCTGTGGGAGACAGACCCACACTTTGGGTACCTTGAGTTTAAAAAGCTGGCTCCCCCTATTTCTTGCAAGATTAAGCTTATTCTCCTTAGCAAGTATTCTTGTGCAGGCAGTGATAGACAGTGAATGACAAAAGTACAAACTGATCTGTGAGTTTGGCGTTGCAGTAATTACTTTTTTTTAATATCAGATAGTGTGTGATTAAATACCTGCAAGAAAATTAAATTTACATGATGAACGGTGGAAGGAAGGAGGTTAAGGTATTGTGCTAGCTGATACCATGATAATTGTGAAAAATATTTCTTTGCTTAATTTATTTTGTTTCTGGAGACTCGACTTTGTAAATGTGAAGGGAATCCTGGGGCATTTATCTTATTTAGTTGATTAGCAGTTAATACAGCTTTCTCCTGGCCACCGAGAAAGTTCCGCTTTTTTTTTTTTTTTCTTCTTTAATGGCATGTTAATGGAGTGGCCACTGAAGAGCGCCATTAGTGTTTTTGCATTCCCCAGAATAAGGAAGCTGAAACTTGTCCATATGTGTTTCTATATTTTTCTATGACACTGGATTTTGACATTAAGCGATTGTTCACCTTTGAGATCACTAAGGGGCAGATTTACATAGGGTTGAATATCGAGGGTTAATTAACCCTCGATATTCGACTGCCGAATGTAAATCCTTCGACTTCGAATATCAAAGTCTAAGGGTTTACTGCAAATAGTTTGATCGAAAGATTGAACGATTAAATCCTTCGAAACGTTCGATTCGAAGGATTTTAATCCATCAATCGAACGATTTTTCTAAAAATTTATAGAAAGCCTATGGGGACCGTCCCCATAGGCTAACATGGCACCTCGGTAGGTTTTAGGTGGCGAAGTAGGGGGTCGAAGTTTTTTTAAAGAGACAGTACTTCGACTATCGAATGGTCGAATAGTCGAACGATTTTTAGTTCGACTCAAAGCCGTAGTCAAAGTTCGAAGTAGCCAATTCGATGGTGGAAGCAGCCAAAAAACTCATTCCAAATTTTGAAGTTTTTTTTTATTCGATTCCTTCACTCGAACTAAGTAAATGGGCCCCTTAGTATGATGTAGAGAGACAATTTGCAATTTCTGCAGTCTGGTTGCTAGGGTTCAAATTACCCTAGCAACCATGCACTGATTTGAATATGAGACTCGAATATGGGGGGGGGTCTTAATAGATAGATTAGTAATAAAAAGTAGCAATAACAATACATTTATAGCCTTAAAGAGGATTTTTTGTAGATGAGGTCAGTGACCCCATTTGAAAGCTGCAAAGGGTCAAAAGAAGGAGGTGAATTATTAAAAAACTAAAAAAAATGAAGTTGCTTAGAATTGGCCATGCTAAAAGTTAACTTAAAGGTGAACCACCCCTTTAAAGGAAAACTTTACCCCCAAAATGAATACTTAAGCAACAGTTTATATTTTATTAAGTGGCATATTAAAGAATCTTACCAAACTGGAATATATATTTAAGTTAATATTGTAAATATTATGCAGTATCTTTTTATAGAGACCTACATTGTTCAGGGGGGTATAGTTTTCCTTTAAGAAATCCCATCTTTTTTTATTATCCGTTATTGAAATTGTTTCTCAGTGACACTCAACAAGTGCTGGCTTGGAATGGCCTGCCATTTGGATCTAAAATTGACCACCGTCTCTTCCTGTATATGCCTGTAAAGAGTCTTGGACCAAGGTTATTTCTGCCCATTGCGATCCCTGGAAGAGGAACTGCATTTCTTGGCTTGAGTGGGCAGGCTGAGATATCTTGTATCGATTATACATCTTTCTTTGCCTTTCTCGTCTTATAGGCAGCACAGCAAATCATTGAACTTCAAGAGGCAGCACAAATAAATGCCGGCTTACAGCCAACAAATTTAGGAAGAAACAACAGCCTTCATGACATGAAAACAGTGGTAAAAACCTGGCGAAATCGACTGCCAATTGTGTCTGATGACCTTTCCCATTGGAGCAGCATCTTTATGTGGAGACAACATCATTACCAAGGTATGGTCTTATCACACTGTTCCTTTGCTCTCTACAAACTTTTTGTATTTTAAGGCTTGGAAGCTAATGGCAACATGGTGAAATTTGGAGGGTGTCATTCATCTGATATATTCCCACCCCCTCCAGTTAACAACCAATGTCAATATTTAAGATAAGTTTCAATCCGTGCATGATATGAATATTTTTCTCTTGCCAGCAATAGTAAATGCCTATGACAACAGCACTCAGCACGATCCAAGTTCAAACAACGCCATGTTGGGCGTCCATGCCTCGGCCTCTGCTATTATCCAGTATGGAAAGATTGCCCGCAAACAGGGCTTGGTGAATGTAGCGCTGGACATATTGAGCCGGATCCACACCATCCCAACTGTGCCCATTGTAGACTGTTTCCAGAAGATCCGTCAGCAAGTCAAATGTTATCTTCAGCTGGCTGGAGTCATGGGGAAGAATGAGTGCATGCAGGTAATAATTTAGATTTTATTTTGAACTGGACAAAGAAAATGTTAATGTTTTAAATATCTGATGTGAGGATAATGTCCTTTTAAGGCACAGGCACACACGAAGATTCAGGGATATGTTGCCCGCGACTAATCGCCTCTTCTTTGGGAGACTAATCTCCCTGAAAAGCCTTCCCGCCGGCTAGAATCAAAATCGCCGGCAGGAGGACACTCGGAGGGCTTTGTTTTCCGAAGTTGCCTCACGGGGAAACTTTAGAAAACAAAGCACTTCGAGTGACATCCCGCCGGCAAGTTAGATTCTAGCTGGCGGGAAGGCTTTTCCAGAAGATTAGTCGCCCGAAGAAGAGGCGATTAGTTGCCGGGCAACTAAATCTCCCCGAATCTTCACGTGTGACTCTGACCTAAGCCAGGAAAAGAAATCCTAGCTAAGGGAGACTAGAATTTGCTAAGCAATGTTACCTGTTTCTAATTTGCCTTAAAAGGAAAAAAAAGAGAACTTATACTGATAGGACAACATTTATCCAAGAACTGGTCTAAGTACTAGTAAAAATGGTCCCTGAAAAAGGGATCCAACTCATGATTCCATATTTAATGTGTCTTCCACTCTTGTGAAAGATTTGCACAGCTTACTTACTGTAAAAAAAACTCTCACCACACATTAAAGTGAAATCTTGTGATGTCCTTATGTCCTCTGAAAAGATCTTCCTATGAATTGCAATTGATAGAGGCTATTGTTTTTATATGTATTTCTCAATTAAGAAGTCAGGCTGGCCAAGACCCAGTCAGTGCACAGTCTAGATCAGGGTTCCCCAACCGTTTTTTACCCAAGAGCTACATTCAAATGTAAAAAAAAGCTGAAGAGCAACATATGCATGCAAAAAGTTATTGGGGGTGCAGAATATGTGCTCTGATTGCCTCTTGTTATCCCCTGTGTGGTTTTTCAGCCTACAGGAGGCTCTGATAGTTCACAACCAAAGCCTGTGTTCAAGCCAAGATTTCAAAAATAAGCACCTGTTTAAAGGCCATTGGGAGCTGCATCCAAGTGGTGCCTTTCCAATTCTTTATAAAGGAGAGGAGTTGGACTTTTCTCCATTTGAGCAAGAAGTATCTTGGTGTGGACACTGATTGCTTACCTGTATTGCTAGGTCTTTTCTCTATCTATGCTAAATCTTAAACTGACCATCATGCACCAATAATATTGTAAGAAACTGAACTTTCATATGAGTATTGGTATTGAGTATGCAAATCTGTTGGTTCCAAAAATACAACAATACCATCTTCCTATACAATCTCTGTTTATTCTGCTTGTGACCCTCTAGGGTGAAGAAATTGCCTGGTTGGTGGTCTTAGTCCCATTAAAATATAGTAAGCTGTGCATTTCTTAAAACCGGAAGGGTTGTTATGTACATTAAATCCTCTCTGCCCCTGAGATGCCCAGCTTTTCTAGATCCCTCTGCACGTATGATTCATGAAGATAGTTGTAGGTTGCCTGCAATCATAGATTCACTACATCGCTCACTTCCAGTTCTACCGAAAAGTCAAATAAAATCGTAATAATATTGGCAGGATACACTCCATATGCTTCTTATTTATCCTGAAGATTATAATTCCTGCTAACAAAAGGGGCAGCCGTTTAACAATATTCATTTTGCAAATCCTCAAACCTGTCATTCCGTATAACCCGTTTTCCATCTGCTCCCCTCCCCAGAAAAAGAAAAAAAAATGAGGATTGTTGAATTTTTCATATAATAAAACAAGTTGAAAGGGCAGGAATAACAAGTATTTAGTGTATAGGATCACTTTCCAGAGATGAAAGGCAACAAAAACAGCGGTGTGGCTTTGAAATCCTGCCATTAGGAGATTAGTTTAAGTGGATAAACAGCTCGAGACGTTTCTGAGAGTTTATCTGTTCCGAGGCAAGACAATATAGCCTGAGTGAGGTCAGGAGATGGAGAGAGCGAAAACCAGTAGGGAACGTCTCTTAGAAAAAAAAAACAATTACAACAGCCTGAAGTGTTAATTTGATGAGCATGGTTTAACCTTGTACAAGGACCCATCAGAAACTGCATTTTTATCTACAGGCTCTGTCCCACTTCCAGCCAAATGTTTCCTGAGAGCAGGGGAATGTGGGCTCATCCTGTTTTTTTTTTTTTTTGTTTTTTTTCTCCTCGATTGCTGCTTTTATTAACGGCACAGTAAGAATATTGGCATTTTTAATTAGCTTCCATGTTTTATCCGAACATATTTGACATCCTGGCAGCCTGGGGGGCTAACTAACCTCTTTATTGCCTGGTTATTGAGGAAAAGAAAATTTTACATTAAATTGTGATACAGTAATATAACAAAATAGAATAATCTTTGCATATACTCAAAGCATTTTTCTTCAAAATTTTTTTCAAGAGGTGTAATGGCACACGGGTAACTTTTAAAATAGGAAATTGGTAACTCAATGGGTAGGGATACAAACGCTCGAAAGTCCTCCGCTGTTCACTGTATGGAGCATAATGAAAACCACAGCAGGGAGGGATAGAGCAAAAGAGGCAACGGTAGAGGGAAGTAAAGATGAGGACATTTCTAATTCGCTTTCCATGCAGAGTAGGAAGAAATTGTACCTGTTCTTTTCGTGATGCCCAGTGGTATTTGCAGTCAGTCACATGAACTTGGTTTCCCTCTGCTTTGTCTGCACATCTAAAGGTCTGTAGACCAAAGAGGGGGGAATCAATCTCCAAGCAATCCTTTCATCCAAGAAACAAAAAGGCAGACCTCTTATATTAAATGAAGGTTAAACCTTTTTTTACTGATTAGCAATACAAAAACAATAAGCCTAAGACGGGATTTATATTATTTGTAACCAAGGCGTTATCTTTGCGTATTTGCTCCATCTGGTTACATGTTGCTTCACCTATGCCCTTCTATACCTTCACCAAACAATTCCCTTGCTCTATTGTCTTTTGATTGCTCAGTGTAGTAATGCAGGACGGTGACAAGATGGGGGGACTGGACTAGTCTGGCCCTATAAAGCACCCCTTCCCTCTTATCTAGATAAAGCCTGGCCTAGTGTATCTGTATGAGTGCTACTATAACACTATTACTCTTAAACTCTCTCACCCATCAAGTACATTGTACATTAGGGGTGTTTTTTTTTTGCCATTTAGGGTTGAGGCACTGAGATGGATTCGGGGAGATTGTCACCTGGCAACAATCTCCCCGAACTGCCTTCCATATGCTTGAATGAAGAATCGCCTGCGCTAATGCACTCACGGCGCTTCGATTTCCGAAGTTGCCTCACGCGGAAACTTCGGGCAACTTCAGAAATCGAAGCGCCACGAGTGTATTAGCGCAGACGATTCTTCATTCAAGCAGACGGAAGGCAGTTCGGGGAGATTGACGCCACGCAGAAGAGGCTATTAGTTGCCAGGCGACTAAATCTCCCCTAAATACGCAGGCAGATTTCAGCCCCTAACATGGATAGTTGCCTACTCCTTCTGTTTGTATCTGGAATCATTGTGTCGACTCTGGTTCGAACACACAGCGCATTTTGGAGTCGATACAGTGGTTCAGAATGCAAACAGAAGAAGGAGGCTACTGCAACTATAGGGGCTGAAATCAGCCTGTGTGACCGTAGCCTAACATCTCCTCCTTTATTTTCCCTAGTTTCTATAAGGGCAGTGGCAGACATGGCTGCTGGGGGAGATCAGTCTCCCAGCGACAAAGCTCTAAATGCCTTCCCGCTGGCTAGAATGTAAATCGTCGGCGGGATGGCACTCTGATCGATTCGGCTTTCCGAAGTTTCCTTGTGAGGCAACTTCGGAAAACGAAGCTGGGCGACTAATCTCCCCCAGTAGCCACATCTGCCACCACCCTAAGAGTATTGGCCGATGGGGATATTTGTCGCTCGTGCTGCTGTTGGTTAGCAAATCTCCCAAAAATGCTTCTCTAACTTTGGCCGACTTAGGAAAAATGAAACGGCACGTAGGTTTTGCCTCAAGAGGTGATTTCAGTTATTGCCGGTAGAGAAGCGTTTTCAGGAGTTTTGTCACCTGCAGTAGAACAAATTTAATGTGGGCCCGTTAGTCATTACCCTTAAGATGTTACCAGTGGAAAGCTCAACCTTCCTTTTCAGTCTATTATTCAGAGGCTGACTATTCAACATCCCCCCTTTCTGATCATCTCCCATAGCCCTCCTTTAGTGTTATGTACTGGTTACAAGAGGGCAGTATTGGGGGTAACATGGCCAGCAGAAAGTAGGCATATTAATGGGGAAACTCAGACAAAGCACTGAAGCATTAAGTGGCAGCAGCATCGTCGGTCATGTTCATCATTTTCATTTTGATCACTACTTAGCTGCGCTTCTCACTTCTCCCAGCTCCGCTTGTATGTAGGAAAAAAAAAGCACTTGCACAAACCACAGGTGTCACACCTTAACCTGCTAGTGGGCCTTCGCAAGATTTGGAGCCGTTTTCTCTCTGAAATCTAACCTCTCGGGAACATGCCCAGGGTTCCTTTTAACACAGTAAGCCAATTCAGCTGGGAATTTACAGTGCGCCTATTTTGTACCAATAGAACAAGTAAAATAAATGATGATGATGTAATTCCCACCGTTTATTCCCAACAGGGTTTGGAGGTGATTGAATCAACCAATTTAAAGTATTTCACCAAGGAGATGACTGCAGAATTCTACGCTCTCAAGGGAATGTTCCTGGCTCAGATTAACAAGTAAATACATGGGGGGGGAGGGGGGATGTACCGGCGCTCTGTAATATAGCGGTGCTTCTACAATGTTAAACATCACTGCAGGGGTGTTGAAAAGAACATGATCTTTAAAGCATGAATAATAAAACAGAAAATCTATTTTAACACAATGTGCCCTCAGGCTGGTACCACACTGGAGGCAGCCATTAGTCCCTGCAGGTGCTAAGCACTGGAAGAGCTCAAGCACTAGCTTGTTTGGATTCTCAGTGCTTTGGTCATGTGATATTGGAGCTTGTGTAGGACAGACACCATATTAAAGGAGAACTGTTACGACTGTGAGAGAAAACCTAACCAATAGATAATGTTTATGATAAGTGACCTATTAAAGGGGTGGCTCACTAGTGATCTGTGGGTTGGCCCAAAACCCACAGGTTGGGCGGGTTTGGGCTGGCTATTGCACAAAATCTTTGGGCAACCTAGCACATCTGATGTAAAATTATGGACTCGCTTCAGCCCTGCCCCTTTCCTGACATCACTGCGGGGTAGGACAGACTCGGTCTATAAATAGAGGGGGAATGGTGGGCCAGGCCGGGTGCGGATTGGGAGGGGGCGAGTTAGGTTCGGGTGCGGGTCGAGAATTTTTCCTAATTTGTGCCTCATTTGATGATTGAAATGTTGGAAGGTGTGATAGACTGACTGTAAACGTATCCATATTGTATATCCTGACTTGAAGTAAGCACTGATTTGAATGCCCTTTATATCATCTACGCAGATTAGAGCAAAATGTGTATTTTTTAGCTCTTCCCTAAGATATTTCCAGGTTTTTCTGTAGAGTTATCCTTGCCCAATTCCTTACACTTGACATGGTTATAGGAAATGTAGAGCAGAAAGAAGGGGAAGTAAATGCCATTATTTTATCCTACTGACTGAGCATTAAAAACTGATATAAGGCCAAATTACATTACATTTAGCATTTTGTAGCGACTAAGGGAATAGCTCCTTGCCTAAATGCACTCATTGGCTCAATTTCTGCTATACTATTGGTATTGTATCATCAGATATTTACACTTAGCCAGTTATAGGTATGGGAACTGTTGTCAAGAATGCTCAGGACCTGGAGTTTTCCAGACAAGTTTACCGAAAAATAATTTAAACATTAAATAAACTCAATAGGATTGGTTTGCATCCAATAAGGATTAATTATATCTTGGCTGAGCTCAATTACAAGGTACTTGTTTATTATTAGAGAGGAAAAGGAAATCATTTTAAAATATTAAAATTATTTGATCAAAATGGAGTCTATGGAAGATGGCCATAGACATAGATGGGGCTCTGTTTGGTGCAGAGCCCCATCACCCTAAAATACAGCCAAGCCTTTCCAAAAATGAACCAATCAAATTACTTTGTGCTCTTTTAACTGTTTCTCTAAGTTTTGTCTATTGTTACGGGCCAGTGAGCAGGGCAGAAGGGAGGTCGCCCCTCGCGGGCTTGATAAAGGTCAGCTTCTCACTTTGCTTCCTGCTTGTGAACAAGGTGATCTCAACTGCATGGAGAAAGTCATCAGAGGTGTCAGTGTGATAGATAACTCAAGCGAGAAGAAAGGAAAGAAGGCTTTTTGACAAATCTGGTTAGAAAGAGAAAAGTGTTGATAAAGTGAGTCGTTTATCAGCCTGCTCTCACGATAATGGCACTTTTCTCTTCCCAGTCCAAGACACAGAGAACAAGGTGTTTCTCTGCCCCCAATTTTACATAAGGAATGAAATTGGTTCTGCTATATTAGGGCTAATTGGGTTTTTAATAGACTTCCTGTCACTTGAGCTTATTAGCTTATGCATCATGCTTTCTTAACTATTACTATGGTGGATGAAGGGAAAGCGAACAGGCGACACTGTTTCTATAGGATTCTGCTCTTTTGTGAACTTGTCCTTCTACAATCAATTATGGGGAGAAAAGAGTTATTGCCAACCTACTTAAAGATCACTTTATTGCACTTTTGTAATTGAAAATCTGCTGAAAACAAGCCAAGCTTCTGCTTAAAGGAATAGTTGCGGTGGAAAGAAACATTTAGTATGATGCAATACAGTGACTTTAATGCCGAAGGCACTAAGATCCTCATAGGCAAGGCCAAATATGTATTTGTAACGCCCCTAGGCGGTTGTCCACCCACTTCCCCGCCCTCCCCTCAAGTGTGTGCAAACCTTCTACTCTGGGACTTTGCGCACGGGATATTTAAAGAACCACCAAAACTTCCCGCCCCCCCTGTATGTGCAGCAGTTTGGGAGCATATGTGCTGCCCCTAAAACTGCAGTCCTGGCCCCTGTCCTTTGTGGCCTTCCCACAAATACGGCCCTGTTCTTTGACCAAAATGATAATGTTCTCTATGGTAGATGTCGCTCAGGAACTCCAACTTGTGGCCTGTTTAAGATAAGTAGCTATGTTCCTGCACTTGCAAGTGCCATAAAAAACACATGTTCCATCTGATGAATAAAAATGATCTGTCTTGCTTTCATTGCGATAATTCCCCCATGAGGACCACGTCATGATAGGATTCCCCCATGAGGACCACGTCATGATAGGATTCCCCCATGAGGACCACGTCATGATAGGATTCCCCCATGAGGACCACGTCATGATAGGATTCCCCCATGAGGACCACGTCATGATAGGATTCCCCCATGAGGACCACGTCATGATAGGATTCCCCCATGAGGACCACATCATGATAGGATTACCCCATGAGGACCATGTCATGATAGGATTCTGCAATGAGGACCACATCATGATGCGATTTCCCTAATGAGGACCACTTCATGATAGAATTCCCCAATGAGGACCACGTCATAATAAGATTCCGCCATAAGGACCACTTCATGATAGGATTCCCCAATGAGGACCACTTCATGATAGGATTCACCAATGATGACCACGTCATGATAGGATTCCTCCATGAGGACCATGTCATGATAGGATTCCACAATGAGGACCACATCATGAAAGGATAGAAGATTGTCTAAATTGAAAACCACAATGAGAATCTTACAAAATAGCGATGCTAATAACAGTTGTAGGTAGTGAGGAGTGAAAGTTTTGCATAAAAATGACGCCCCTACACTCCAATGGGTGAAAAAAAATTTGCAGTGTTACCTTGCCCGTCAAAAAAAAAAAACTTGCCATCCATAAACTTCAATCCATTTCTGCGAATTTTTGCAGTTTCGCTGATTTTTGGCAAAGCAAAACGGGTCAGATTCGCCAATCACAAGTTGTATGTGAACTTGTCCTTTAAACAGTCTTTTCTTGTTGCTCTACAACTGTAACAGCAGCCCACAGGAGGCCAATTCCATCTTAAACAATTCATGAAGTGTGTATTCAATAAAAAGCAAACTAACAGCAAAAATAATAGCAGCTGAATATTATGCTGTACACCCTTAAATAGTATCTGGGAAAAACTGTTCTTGAGTGCTGAGCCCCTGAAATTCTATAAAATACTGGAGCATGAAAAAAATGGCCATTACAGCATAAATAATTCACAATACTGCCTTTATTTCTGAATTACGCCAAGGGCATTTTAGGTAAAATTCAAGCTGTAACGGTGAACCCCCCCTCCTCTTCCCCAAGCTGGTTAATAATTTAAAAACAAGTTAAGGAAAGTGACTTAGAAGATCGCACTGGAGAACAATACAACTGATATGGTATATAAAAAGTTAGATATATGTTATTTTAATTATTTTAAATACACCAAAAGCAAAAAAAAAATGCTTTTTTTAAATCTTTTCATGTCTGAACTTCTGGCTAAAATTACACTGAAACTGAAGGAAATGCTCATTAGCTTTCACCAAAACTAGACAAGTGTCTGCAGAGAATCGTGTGTGTCATGTGCCTGCATGCTTATAGTCCAGCACTTTTTTTAGGATTATGTCCTGTTTGAAATCAACTCAATCTTTAGGCAGTGCGGTCAGAATATTGGCAAGTCTCTGACCAACTCATGCATGTCCAGCTTTAGATTTAAAGGGGTGGTTCACCTTTAAGTTTTTTTACTTTGTTATAGAATGGGCTATTCTAAGCATCTTTGCAATTGGCCTTCATTATTCTTTATCGTTTTTTTATTATTTGTCTTCTTCCAAGTCTTTACAGCTTTCAAATAGGGGTCACTGACCCCCATCTAAAAACAAATGTTCTATAAGGCTACAACTTTATTGCTACTGCTACTTTTTATTACTCCTTTTTCTATTCAAACCTTCTCCTGTTCATTCTGCAGTCTCTTATTCAAACCAATGCAGTGTAATTTTGACCCCAGCAACCAGATTGCTGAAATTACAAACTGGAGACCAGCTGAATAAAAACTGTAGAAAATGAAAACCAACCGCAAATTGTCTTAGAATGTTACTCTCTTTTACATCATACTAAGGTGAACAACTTCTTTACGGTATGAACTAAAGGCCATGAACCTGCTGTTCTGATTGGCTGATAGCTGACAAAGCATAAAACGACAGTATACACCTAAAAACAAGTCTGCTAAAAAGTAGAACAATATAAAGGAATTAAAATTACATTCTCCCTATTGTTATTAAAAAAATCCATATTGTCCTATTTTATTTTATTTTTTTGCATTTATAAAACACAAATTTGAAAGTTGGCTCATTTGACTCATTTCCCCGTTCCTTTATAAACAGGGCAGTTTCCCATAGGCTTCATTTTAATCAATAATTCACAGTTTTGAGAATGATTTCCTATTTCTCTGTAATAATAAATAGTACCTTGAACTTGATCCCAACTAAGCGGCTAAACAATCCTATTGAGTTTTGTTAATGATTAAATGATTTTGATTGCGACCCAAATTATGGAAAAAAAAACTTATTTGGAAAGTCCTGAGCATTCTGGATAACAGGTCCCATGCCTGTGTTGCTTACAAACTTCTAAAAGCATGTTTGTTTGTTATAAAAGTAAATTTTGTCAAGGTTTTTTGTTTCTGTAAACAGCCCAGAACTGCCTTTGCCTTGTCCATTTCTGTTGGGAAAAAAAAGTCCTCTTAGCAACAAAAATGTGGAAAATTCCCAATCTACATGGTTCATAATTATTTAGAATTTTGTGAACAAATATGCCTATATATATACATATTTGGGGAAATCATTAGTCAGGATTCCTAAATGAGCCAGTAATAGTTCTATTAATCAGCCAAAACGACGGACAAACCATGGAGAACATTGAAAGATTTCAGCATAGATCTGGCCTGGTGTTTTTTTTTTCGCCGCAAGCTAATTAGTAATGCGGCATGGTAATGAGCTTTAAATGAGCCTCTGTCTCGGTGTAAGTTTATCTTGCCTTTGTTGTTCTCTTTCAATAATGTTGCTATGTTTATCCAACTTGCGTCCTTCCTCCATTAAAAGAGTGTCATGGTTGTTCTGTTAGGCTAAGTATGTCGGCCCCCAGCTGTTTTTGGTACGGTAGATAGAACACATTTCAGCACTAACATTAAAAACGGCAAGGCAAATTAAGACAAGGGAAGAATATTTACATAGATATAGTCAAGTCTATGTGTGTGTATGCCCTGTATATAAATAGTAGTTGTCTTTCACATATTTTCCGTTCAATAGACATTGGCCCACCCATAATGGTCCCATAGGCTGATCATTTGGATCTTTGTAGAAGTGTGTTCCCCCATAACTTGAAGGTTGGATAATGCTAAACACATGTGAATGGGCTACATGTTCCAACCGACGACCTATTAAATGGTTGAAGGCCTTTTCTGTATTATTTGTTCTATTTTAAATGTAAAAACCAAAACCCCTAACAAAAATGTCTTCTCCTCTCCTAGGTCTGATGATGCAAACAAAGCTTTTTCAGCAGCCGTGCAGATGCATGATGTGCTGGTCAAGGCCTGGGCAATGTGGGGTGACTATTTGGAAAACATCTTCGTTAAAGAGCGCCAGTTGCACTTGGGCGTGTCGGCCATCACCTGCTACCTTCATGCTTGTCGTCACCAGAACGAGAGCAAGTCAAGAAAATATTTGGCAAAAGTAGGTGTGAGCAGTGTCGGACTGGGACACCAGGGGCCCACCCAAATACCTTAGACCAGGGGCCCACTCTCAGTACTATTATTCTTCCTCTCCTCACTCAACCTCTATTCTCCTAGTCTCTATTCTTTACATACTATAATCTATTATTCCATCTATTTAGCCTCTTTTTCTCAAAGAAATAGGGAATGGCCATGAAATAAGCCAAATGTTTAGCAGCACAAGGGCCCCCTGACACCTGGGCCCACCGGGAGTTTTCCTGGTATCCCGGTGGGCCAGTCCGACACTGGGTGTGAGGGAACTCAAACAATTGAACTGACACGGCCTTCCTGAAACAAAATATTCTTTAAAAGATGTTAAACTGGCCATTTATAGGTAGACTCGCTGACCATATAGAGTTACGGGATCCATTATCCAGAAAGCTCAGAATTACGGTAAGGCTGTCTCCCATAGACTCCATTTTATCCAAATAATCAACATTTTTAAAAATTATTTCCTTTTTCTCTTTAATAAGCACATTGTACTCTATCCAAACTAAGATATAATTAATCCTTATTGGAAGCGAAACCCGTCTATTAGGTTTATTTAATGTTTACATGATTTTCTCGTAGACTTAAGGTATGAAGATCCAAATTATGGAAAAATTGGTTATACGGAAAACCCCAGGTCCCGAGCATTCTGGATAACACGTCCCATACCTGTATAGGTATACTCAAACTCGGCCAAAAACAGATCTTTGCTTTGTTGGCCGCCTAAGTAATGGGCCAAACTGAGCCAATCAAATTCTATGTAGCCAAAACAGGAGAGGACTTCCAGTGTCTAAGTAATCCCTTGGTTGACCGGCAGCGTACAGGAGGCTCTGTTTGGCAGTATACTTGGTTTTCATGCAATTAGAACATGCCTCTAAACTAAGAATTAAAAAATGAGTTCTTGCTTTGAGGACATTGGGAGCAAAATTCAAGGGGTTGGTGAGCAATATGTTGATCATGAGCCCACTGGTTGGGGACCACTGATGTAGATAGTATTTGATTGGACCATATTATGTATGATTTGAGGTGTTGATAATCACTGATCTATAATGTGCAATTTTGTAACATGCTACATGATGCTGATCTAAGTAGCCCAAAATGTGGTGCTAAAGAACCCAGTTGACTTACAAATGGGGACCATCTGCAAGTTGTTAAGCTGGCGCTTGCCAGGGGGCGAGTGCCTGGAAATATGGCCCTCTGCTTGTGTATGTACAAAGGATATTTTAATGCCTTGTCTGTGTTACCATTCTTCTTAGTATTAGATACACTCCCAGATGTGATAAACCAAATAGCTAACATTGAATTACCATTCCTGTTTTAAAGAAATAATAAAGATATATAGTAGATCACATGAATTGTTTTCCTAAATAACATGTCCCTTTCATCACAGTTCTGTGTTTTCCTTTGCAACCTCAGGTGCTTTGGCTGCTGAGCTTTGATGATGACAAGAACACTCTGGCAGATGCAGTAGATAAGTATTGTATTGGTGTCCCTCCAATCCAGTGGCTGGCATGGATCCCACAGCTGCTTACATGTCTCGTTGGCTCCGAGGGCAAACTTCTCCTGAACCTAATCAGCCAGGTGAGGATACAGACAACTTCTTTCAACACACTGCTGAGCAAAGCTCTCTTTTTTTTTTTTTTTTCTGTAACAAAGCTCAGAATATTCTCTGCATGCATTTGACTATGCCCCCATATTTTTAGTGCTATGTTATAAAGTAAATCCAACATACAGCAGTTTATATTTTGCCTTTAAGATAATCTATCTTCTGCCAATAATTATAACTATTGGATATTTCCAAGTATAATTGACCGTTATTACATAAAGAGTAGCATGCGTTATTTGAAGCGGTTGAAACGGCTAAATATGTGTTACAGTATGTTCTACAAAAGAGTTCTATTTAGTGCAGGGGACCTGCCATGCCCTACTTTTGTAGAAATATAACTGCTAGCGTTGCAACAGCTAAGCAAGTGGAGCAATATCTGGAGTACTAAAGGTCTACTTTTCCAGTTTGTACTGAAAAGGGTTGTTCACCTTTTAATATGATGTAGAGTGATATTCTGAGACAATTTGCAATTGGTTTTCAATTTTTTATTGAGTGATTTAGCTTTTTATTCAGCAATCTGGTTGCCAGGGTCCAAATCCCCCCCCCACACACTTTTGAAAGCTGGAAAGGGGGGCGAATAATTAAAAATATATCCTGAAGACCAATTGAAAAGTTGCTTAGAATTGGTCATTCTATAGAACATATTTGGACGGTTATTTATCAATGGTCGTATTTTAGACCTCGAATGAACGCACAACTCGAATGGTTTCTAATTTAAGAAAAATCTTGCATGGAAACAACTTGAATCAGCGCGATCAGGGTTAACAACCCGAAAACTCGAATTGATAAGAGTTTTCGGCAAAAAAAAAAATGTTTTTTGACGAAACCCTTTAGAAAAAAACTTGAACATCATGATATTTTTCAAGAAAAATTCAAGGTTTTTTTTTACCTAAAAAAAAAACAAAACAATTTTTGACTCAAAAATAACCTCAAAAACTAGATTTTTATTTTTTGTAGATAACACAACTCAAACCTTAATTAATCTGCCCCTGAAAGGCTTACCACCCTTTAAGCAATTGTAACATATGTTTCTTATCTTGGCCTGCCCTATCCTTGAAGCCTGTGACTTTGCACATGCTCAGTGCAAATTATGCTGTACGTGCTCACTGTCAATGCTTGAATGTTGATCGGCATGCTTGAAAGACCAGATGCTGAGTCTACGAGGATAGGGGACTTTGGGGCACCTCTTTTGTTACCACAGTCAAATGACACTGAACCTTCAGGATGATACTGCAACTTTACTATCCATTATATGGATTATTCATTGTAACCTTTGAGTTGCTTTTTAAACCAGGTCCAAGCCTTTTCTACATATAGATACATGTGCGTGAAACTGCCTGAGATGGAATATGCAATGACTGGCTTGCTTGACTAAATGCTCAAGCGCTACTCACATCATCCAGACTTCTCTACCCTCCATAGCTAATGTTATCCCTGAGAGGAGGAAATTTCATCTACTGAATGAAATGAGCCTTTTTTTTATTAGTCTATTCTAAACTAAGCTTTGCCTAAAAGCTTGCTGTAACTAGATTAAGCTAAATTGTGGGTTATACCGTATTATTGAACTTAAGTGCATGCTAATTATTTCATAAAGGCAAATGGAAATGAGCACCGATTGCCTCATGTTTCAGTGATTGCTCTGCGTATAGTGTAGAATTCTAAAGGCGAACAAATGATTGTTAAAATCAACTCTCCCCTCACTTACACACCCACACACATTAGTAGCAAGCATATACTGCGGACACTTAAAGGGATACTGTCATGGGAAAAAACCATTTTTTCAAAATGAATCAGTTAATAGTGCTGCTCCAGCAGAATTCTGCACTGAAATCCATTTCTCAAAAGAGCAAACAGATTTTTTTATATTCAATTTTGAAATCTGACATGGGGCTAGACATTTTGTCAATTTCCCAGCTGCCCCTGGTCATGTGACTTGTGCCTGCACTATAGGAGAGAAATGCTTTTTGGCAGGCTGCTGTTTTTCCTTCTCAATGTAACTGAACGTGTCTCAGTGGGACATGGGTTTTTACTATTGAGTGTTGTTCTTAGATCTACCAGGCAGCTGTTATCTTGTGTTAGGGAGCTGTTATCTGGTTACCTTTCCATTGTTCTTTTGTTTGGCTGCTGGGGGGGAGGGGGTGATATCACTCCAACTTGCAGTAAAGAGTGATTGAAGTTTATCAGAGCACAAGTCACATGACTTGGGGCAGCTGGGAAATTGACAATATGTTTAGCCCCATGTCAGATTTAAAAATTGAATATAAAAAAAATCTGTTTGCTCTTTTGAGAAATTGATTTCAGTGCAGAATTCTGCTGGAGCAGCACTATTAACTGATTCATTTGGAAAAAAAATGTTTTTCCCATGACAGTATCCCTTCAAATATGCACACAAACAGGTATTATCCAATCAGGTTGTGTGTTTGGCAAAAGGACTATTGCATCCCAGTGATCTGTATTAAAATCTCTACCCAAAAGAGAAGTCCTCTGTAAAGCTGAATCTGTCTAATATTGTCTCCTTAAAGCAGCCAATGAACCTCATTACAATGTTTTCTTCTTACGATATGTTTAATTTTGGGCTACAGTATTTGTTATGTTGGGTAAGGTTACTCTCTGGGCACTGCCAGTCTATAGCCTTAGGCACAGTGGGAATTTGTGGCCTTATAGACTAACTGGTATTATTATTCCTGCATTTCTGTGGAGGGCTGCTATCTTGCAGATCTTAATTTGCTGTCTCCTGAATTTATGCAGTAAGCTGAATGAAAGAATGCTCTTTGCTCTGCCCTCGGTGCTAGGTGTTAGCAATGTGCAAAGTCAGCTCTTCTTCAGATTGGTTGTTGCCATTTGCTTTCCAAAGTGCAGACAAATAACAGCGACAGCGTGTCTGGGCCCCCCGACTGAAGCTGGGTGAACCATGCGCCACGTAGTCCAGGATTAGCAGAAGCAGATCTAATGCTGATTTCCGAAAAAAAACAAATGTCAAGCTGAATTTGCCAAGCACAGTTCACTGTGTGTTTTCGCTAGCGTGCTCTGCTGTAGCTATTTGGATAAACTGGTTTGCCGTCAGTCTTGCTGTTACTGTAATGCTAGGCCTAATGTGTTTATTTCCAACTGGTGTAGACTCCTTGGATCCCCAGTTGACCTTTGGCTCTAAGGAAATGCAGGGAGTTGTGGTGCAGCAACAGATGGTGGGCAGCAGGGTGCAAACCTCTGAGCTTGGTTAGCTGTCTAAAGCAGGTGTATGAGCAGGCATTGGAAATAAATAACATGCATGAACTCCTTTCTCTGCTTGTGGTGGTTGCTTTGCTAGATATATCTTTTTGGGTTCTCAGAACTTATTCTGCACTGCAGGATGATGCTTCTGAAATCCTATTCATACACAGCAGGACATCAATTCCGAGGGCATCGCATTACCATGGCAAAAATGGTTCACAGGGTAATATCTGATGTCTTTTATACATGCATTAAATCCGGAATACAATTGTATAGATTCCTACAGCTTGATTGTCCACACAGTTTTGCTTTTCATTATGATTTAACCCAACCTGTTCCCAAACTGTATGGCTGGAGCATGGTGCTCAGCCTGAAGGTCACTTAGGGTGAGATTTGTAAAGAATTTATTTTTGTTCACCTAGACCAGTGATCCCCAACCAGTAGCTCGCGAGCAACATGTTGCTCTCCAACCCCTTGGATGTTGCTCCCAGTTGCATTAAAGCAGGTGCTTATTTTTGAATTCCAGGCTTGGAGGCAAGTTTTAGTTGCATAGAAACCAGTTGTACTGCCAAACAGAGCCTCAATGTAGGTTGACAATCCACATAGGGGCTACTAAATGGCCAATCACAGCCCCTATTTGGCACCCCAGGAACATTTTTCATGCTAGTGTTGCTCCCCAACTCCTTTTACTTCTGAATGTTGCTCACGGGTTCTAAAGGTTGGGGATCCCTGACCTAGACACACCTGAAATTCCAGCTTGAAGGTCTGTGATGAATACCACTTGTTGTCTTAGATATACATTGGAACTACTGTATGGTTAAGTGGCTGAGTCAACAATCTCTGTAACCTTATAATGGGTGAAAGAAGCCCCTTATAAAATCCTGGACCTCTAAGGGGCTCGAACCAAACAAAGTCCAACAGCTGTTGATTGTTCCTGTCTTAACCTTACAAGAGGCTAAGGAAGCCCCTGATAAAATGCTGGACTTCTAAGGATGCTTGAACTAAACAAAAGTCTGGCAGCAGTTGATTGTTCCTGTCTGAAGCTTATAATGGTCTAAGGAAGCCCCTAATAAAATGTTGCACCTCTAAGGAGGCTTTGACCAAACAAAGTCCAACAGCCGTTGATTGTTTCTATCTGAATCTTATATGGAGCTAAGGAAGCCCCTGACAAAATGCTAGACATCTAAGAAGGCTTGAACTAAACAAAAGTCCAACAGCCGTTGATTGTTCCTGTCTGAAGTTTATAAGGGTCTAAGGAACCTCAAAGGAGGCTTGGACCAAACAAAAGTCCAACAGCCATTGATTATTTCTTTCTGGATCCTACACGGAGCTAAGGAAACCCTGGACAAAATGCTAGACATCTAAGGAGGCTTGAACTAAACAAAAGTCCAACAACCGATGATTTTTCCTGTCTGAAGTTTATAAGGGTCTAAGGAAGCATCTGATATGTTGCACCTCTAAGGAGGCTTGGACAAAACAAAAGCCCAACAGCCATTGATTATTTCTTTCTGAATCCAACGTTAAGAAGGCCCCTGACAAAATGCTGGACCTCTGAGGAGGCTTGAACCAATAAAGTACCGCAGCTGTTGAGTTAAACTATATACTTCCAAAGTACACAGTAATGTTTACTTGTAAGGTTGGTGCATGGCTAGTATTTTCTTGGTCCAAAATATAAAATAGCTATTTGATGGCAATGTCATTAACCGGGCAAAGGTAGCAGATATATAAAATACCCATTATATGGAAATTTTGCTAGAAAACAACGAGATCTGGAATATGTCATTATTATCTCTGAATATTTTATAGGCTATTTTTTAATTAGAATTTTTTATTTCCATAAATGGCTGTATGGTACATGTATCCTGTACAGGCGAATATGCTTGCCTTTCCTTTATATTTTTGCTGTTTTCACCCTGCTAACACAAAGCTTCAGTTTCCCAGCCAGTAGGTATTTCTGCCATGGATTGAAAGATTTAGAGTATTTGTTGTGCTTTCTCCTAAGGTTGGACGAGTGTATCCACAAGCTGTTTACTTCCCTATCCGGACTCTCTATTTAACACTGAAGATAGAGCAGCGGGAGCGTTACAAAAGTGGTGAGGCTTGGATTTTCAAGTGCCAAATCTTTGTATTACACACATTCATTCCTGGGAAAGAAAGTAATTTCATGGTTTCCTTCTGTTTGCTGACACAGCCCAACAAAGTGTCGGCTTTAATGAAAAGAGGAGGTTTTTAGCCAACTGTGAATGGTTTTCTTCTTCCCTATTCTAATAGGCATGTGAGATAGCTTTACTGGCTCTTAATTCTCAACATAAATCCCATTAGGTGGATATTTTACAGATTAATTGCAATTAAGTATTTGGAAAACAGTAATACGGGGAGCGTAACGTATATTATTGAGAAAGCCAAACATTCGCATATCTGAGCAGTGGCTGTGTGTTCCCTTGGTACATTGAAGCTTTCTGCCATTTATCATGCCTGTTGTCCACTGGAGGCCACTGTTTTCTGTAAATCGCATTATCAGCATAGTCCAATGAAGAATTCATATAAATACAGATAGATAGGATCTATAGGCAGGATAAAACATGCCCGTGTAATTTACTGTGCTTCTAGTAGTGAGTATAGCCCCTTTGTATAGATTATAAATGATTAGATGCCTTTTATCAGTATATTTGGTTGATTTCCCCTTTTCTGCCATGTAGTAGCCCAGAGTATGCTTTCATTCTTAGAACTCTAGTTTTCTAGACGCAAACCTTTTTCTTTTTTGACATAATGGCTTACTTACCCCATATAAAATAGTGAAACTACTTAGTTTGGACTGATAGAACCTAATAATCCCACTGTTGTGCTCCACCTCTTCAAGTTCTTTGACTTCTCTTCCTTGTTCTGTAATATATAGAATAACTGTAGTCAATTTCTTTCAGACTCTGGACAACACCAGCCCAGTTCTGTAGGCACACAATCACATTCTGCCTCTGATCCAGGGCCAATAAGAGCCACTGCACCCATGTGGAGGTGCAGCCGAATTATGCACATGCAGAGAGAACTACACCCCACCCTCTTGTCATCTTTGGAAGGCATTGTGGACCAGATGGTCTGGTTCCGAGAAAATTGGCATGAAGAGGTAAGTTTAATTTGAAGGTCCTCTCCATGCACAGAGTCTTTTTGATCTCCTGTGGTCGGTCACTGGTTGTATGTTGAGAGAAAAACTCTGTTTTTGCTTTCTAGGTTCTTAGGCAGCTCCAGCAAGGACTGGCCAAATGCTATTCCGTGGCATTTGAGAAGAGCGGAGCAGTGTCTGACGCCAAAATAACCCCTCACACCTTGAACTTTGTGAAAAAGCTTGTTAGCACGTTTGGAGTGGGCCTGGAGAATGTATCAAACGTCTCTACCATGTTTTCAAGTGCAGCCTCAGAATCGCTTGCCCGAAGAGCTCAGGCAACGGCCCAAGACCCAGTTTTCCAGAAACTGAAAAGCCAGTTTACAACAGGTAATAGATAATATTCAACTTGTGTTAAAAAGGCTTAGTTTTAGTTTCCCTTTTGTATATGCTTAAAGGGTATCCAATAGATCTTATAGGGGGACTCCTTTTGCCTAGAAGACGTATTGGAGCTCACTCTATTAAAATCACCAGACATCATGTCTCTCTACATGCAGGATTTATGCAAAAGTCAGTTATTTTGTTAGATTTTGTTTGTACAGGAATCGGTTATATTAGTGAGCTCTAATACATCTGCTAGGAATGGAAGCCCCCTATAAGATATATTGTACCCAACTGCTGCAAAAAGACAGAATGAAGAGAAACTGATGCTGAGAGAGAGAGATAGTGAAGATAAACATGATTATTTCAGAAATGATGCAGAATATTTAATTTGATTGTATTTAGAAAGTTTCTTATTTCAGTATGATGAATCTTTTATTACATTTTCACGAAAGTTCCCCTTTAATTGGATTCGTTAATTATTACTCTGGCGTTACTGGTTATGCTTGTTGTTTCCACCATGTATAAATAGGCCACACTGCAGAATTTGCAACTGATCTGAATATTAGTGCAATATGGTCACACACATTATGGTTACATTGCCTTGACCCGGTGAATTTGTCCTCAATACAAGAGGTTGGATCAATCCGAGAAAGTGCAGACCCGGTACAGGCACCTAACTGTCATTAATTGTCCCAATTTTCTCTTTTGTCTGATCATCACGGTTTAATCTCATACATACTGTTCAGCAGTGTGCTCAAAGTCTAGTTGGAGATCAAGAAAGTCTTTATAAAATATATATTATAAATTCAATGCCTGGCCACAGCTTTTCTTATCTCACTATAGTCTGGTACTGTCATAATCCTCAGGAATAACCTAGCCGGGTGTGGTCTGATGACATTGGGGCATTGCCAGAAATGAAATGGTTTGGGCTTAGTTACATTAGATAAAAGAACTAAACTGTACTCTTAGTTTGTACAGTACAGGTATGGGATTCGTTATCCGGAAACCCGTTGTCTAGAAAGCTCCGAATTATTGAAAGCCCATTTCATAGACTCCATTTTATCCAAATAATCAAAATTTAAAATAAACATTTTCTTTTTCTCTGTAATAATAAAACAGTACCTTATATTTGATCCAAAAAAAAAATATATAATTCATCTTTACTGGAAGCAAAACCAGCCTATTGGGTTTATTTAATGTTTACATGATTTCCTAGTAGACTTAAGGTATGAAGATCCAAATTACGGAAAAGAGACGTTATCCGGAGAACCCCAGGTCCTGAACATTTTGGATAATAGGTCCTAAACCTATACTGCAGTCTGTACAATACTATATGCAATATCTATTTTAGCATTTTCAGATGAATAGAGTGGGAGGGTGCAATGCTATGGGTCATACTTTTTTCCTATTTTTTGTAATTATTTTAGCATTTATTTACTAATTTCCTTTACCAAGTACATCTTTGCTGAAAGCGAAAAAAAATCTTAAAGGGATATTGTCATGGGAAAACATGTTTTTTGTTTTTTTCAAAACGCATCCATTAATAGTGCTGCTCCAGCAGAATTCTGCACTGAAATCCATTTCTCAAAAGAGCAAACAGATTTTTTATATTCAATTTTGAAATCTGACATGGGGCTAGACATATTGTCAGTTTTCCAGCTGCCCCTGGTCATGTGACTTGTGCTCTGATAAACTTCAATCACTCTTTACTGCTGTACTGCAAGTTGAAGTGATATCACCCCCTCCATCCCCCCCCCCAGCAGCCTAACAAAAGAACAATGGGAAGGTAACCAGCTAACAGCTCCCTAACACAAGATAACCGCTCACTGGTAGATCTAAAAACAACACTCAATAGTAAAAGCCAAGTCCCACTGAGACTGATTCAGTTACATTAAGTAGGAGAAATAACAGCCTGCCAGAAAGTAGTTCCATCCTAAAGTGCAGGCACAAGTCACATGACTGGGGCAGCTGGGAAACTGACAATGTGTCTAGCCCCATTTCAGATTTTAAAATTGAATATTAAAAAAAATCTGTTTGCTCTTTTGAAAAATGGATTTCAGTGCAGAAATCTACTGGAGCAGCACTATTAAATGATGTGTTTTGGAAAAAACATGCTTTCCCATGACAGTATCCCTTTAAAGATTGTAAGAATGATGTATCATTTCCTTTCGCTACAATCAGAGAGTTTTTTGGACTGTGCCAATAGGAAAAAAATAGTTTTGCTTGATGTGTTTATTAGAATAACGCTCTTGCAAGCAAGCACTAAGGATTGATTCAGCTTTATTGGAAAACCAATTCGACATAAACCGCGGCAAGCCTTCACAGGCCCTCTGGCGTATCGGGTCTGTTACTACGAGTCCTTAGGAAGACCTAACGTTTGTATCGGAGCACCAGTAAACCCCCCCATCATATTGAACACAATTTTCTGCCTGTTCTGAAGCAAAATTATCTCCAGCCGTCCTGGGCGATGCATAAAGCTCTCGTTTTAACTTACTGCGCGCTTAGCCGGGTAGTAGCTTCTCTGGAATTTCACAGGCTGTGATTTGGAAATTGGCTGATGGGATTCACTTGAAAGTAGCTTCCAGCTTAAAATATGACCTACATATATTGTGCCCATTAAGTATTTCATGATGTAGTCTGTGAGGCACCACAGTTGCATGACAGTAGATAATGGAAGTTCTGAACCATATGATTAAATTTAATGGATGAAGGCCTCCGGGCTAAAAGGTGTCTATGCAGCCTCCTCTAGTCCTTGTGATTGTTTGCACACTATCACAAAATTCCGGCTTGGAAATTTTTATCTGTTATGTTTGTCTTTAATGGATCTGCATCCCTGCCCAAACCCCGGTCACAATAGGAAACCACTCGCTTGCTTAACCCTAAATATCATTTGCTTTTCACGGACGTTGCGCTAAAAGTACTTTGCCCGTGAAGCATTGTTGTTTTTATGGCTGGAAGGACATTGGTATCTCCTGGGATATCATAGGAGATATTTTTATTTGCCAGGGTATTATCAGATCATCATGGGCTAGGTTTAAAGGGTCCTTGCAGAGCACATAAATGAATCCGAGACCCCCATACCCGTTTCTCCTTTCCAGAGTAGTAACAGCTGCCAGTGTCTCATCCAACCCCCCTCTGCATTTTGCTTACGGGTTTATATGAAAATTTGAGGGTTATGGCAATTGACAGGAACCCAATTAGTTATGCACTGAATCCAGGATTCGGTTGGGGATTTGGCATTTTTCAGCAGGATTTAGATTCGGTTGAATTTTTCTGCCTGGCCGAACCGAATCCTAATTTGCATATGCAAATTAGTGGCGGGGAGGGAAATAGTGTGAGTTTTTGTCACAAAACAAGGAAGTAAAAAAAGTTTTTTTCCTTCCCACCCCTAATTTGCATATGCAAATTAGGATTTGGTTCAGTATTCGGCTGAATCTTTCGCGAAGGGTATAGTGGTTTGGCCGAATCCAAAATAGTTGATTCGGTGCATCCCTAGATACAACGGCAGCTTAGGAAAAGCACCATACTAGGCCATTCTAGAAGCCTGGGGGCAAGGAAAGTCAATTATGTCCCCCTCGCAGAGAATGATATGCTGTCTTAAAGGAATTGTTCATTGTTAAAATAAAAATTGGGTAAATCGATAGGCTGTGCAAAATAAAAATTGTTTACAAAATAGTTAGGCAAAATTGTAATGTATAAAGTGTGGTGACTGGATAGCCAGAACACTACTTCCTGCTTTTCAGCTCTCTTGATTTCCACTGATTGGTTACTAGGCAGCAACCATTTGTGGCTTAAGGGGGGGACACATGCTTTTAAATCTGAGCTTTTTTTTTTTTCATTTCAATCATATACCCTCATGTATACCTCCTTTTTGATAACTCACAACCGCGGAAACAAAATAGTACAGGTATGGGACCTGTTATCCAGAATA